>NC_143558.1:102742500-103349000 GCF_054136105.1 Typopeltis vanoorti
GCTGAAGATAGTACATCACATGTACTATCTTCAGTTGATCCACGGACAATTCGGCAATGAGACATCAAAAGTGTTATGGGATAAATCTAAACTATTGTACTGTTGCTATGAAATAACCGAGAGAAGATTTTGGGAATCCTTAGAAATATCATTGTATCCAAAACATCTAAATATAAACCCAAGTATCAACTTGTCGGAATACAATTTAGATATGGTCAGCCAAACACGTGTAGGTGAATGCGTAAACACGCACAACGTGCTCAACAATGCAAATGCATACACAGAAATATTTTCGAAATCATTAGACGCATACATAGCTATATGAGCCAGCTGGAGAAATTTATGTAGAATTATGATGAAACGTTTTGTATTTAAATTAAAGTGACTGTTAATATTCTATCCTTGTAGTTAATATCTTATCTGCTTTGCAAACACTTATTTATCTATCCATGAACCGCCAAAGTCTATATTCTTATATATCTCTGCTTTTCATGTCTTTATTAACTTCACCGTCACAGTAAACTGCTATTTGTCGTAAAATGTTCACAAATAGCAAAATGAGGACGCAAACAAAAATATAATTTTTTCAAGTATAATAACCCATTATTTACCTACATTTTCACATGCATTGATTACAGTTGATCATTAAGTTTAAGCTTAATGATCAACTGTAATCAATTTATAAAAGATACGAACTCCGTAAATTTGTTTGAAATGGAACAATCACCAAATCAATATGTTAACAGTACCTGCTGTCATTGGGCAAACTACTTCCCCCCCCAAAGCTCCCCCACGACACTGATGTGTTGTAGGTTCTACCTCTCGTGTAAAAGGGACTGATTTAAAAAAAATATATTTCATCAGCTGTTATTATTACATGTGACACCTCCAAGGACTCGTCGTAAAGGGGCACTCCACTAAATACAATCCTCCATCTACACAGACTCTATTTTTGTCTGTAAATTGTGCGTGTTCTCTGCTAGATTTGCTTATATGCAGGATGAAAAAAACCAAGTTTCACCGTATTACCTCCGTATGAGTTCAACTAACTCACCTTTAATTGAAAAAGCTCGCATAAAGATTTCTTTCTTCAATATGAGAATCGAACTCAGGTCTTTTCCTGTCGAAGGAGAAATGTACCATAGTTCTTTCAATCGCTATGGCGCCGCTTATTTTTCAATCACTGGTGAAAAAAAAAAGTAACTGAAATGGAGTAACCTCAGTTGATACAGACAATGACAACAAATAGTGTATCTGTAACTTCCGATTCCCATAGTATGCACCAATGCTGTGTTAATTGACTTACAAATAACCCGTCCATTCTTTAATGTTGAATTAGTTGACATTCATCTCATCTCATCTCACAGAATCAGGTTCATGTAAAGATAGTCGTGTATTGAAATAGTTTTAATGGAACATGTGCACTATATAAATTTAGATTTTTCCGAACCTCACGGCTTACATATGTAACAAAAATTATATAGAATTTTATTCAAAAACTCGAATACATGTATATTTCTTCCAACATTTCTGGATATCGTCAGGATGATAGGCCGTTAGCTACATTCAAAACATGAATCACAATAACCAGTCATAAAGAATGCATATCTTAGCTCGTTTGTCGGTAGCAGCTCAAGTATATGATATTACACTATTAGAGTTCAAAGAAACAATTGTGGAAAGTTGCGCAGATAAAAAAATAATTTAAGATCATAATTAAAAATACTTTATGAACAATTCATAATGATTACTTCCCAAAGTTGGATAACGGCATGCAGTCAGATCGGATGAGGTTCGGAAGATTTCATACCTTTTCACGTTTCAAGGAAAAGATCAAAATTGAACTTGCTGGAATGAAAAGGTTTTTTTTTCTGATTTCAAACATGCTAGACACAGAGTTCTTTGGAACCAGACAAAACTTCTTCATTCCAGCAAGCTCAAATTCCGAACCTCAACCGATCAGACTTTTTAAAATAATTATATTTTTTATATCTACGCAACTTTCTACAATTATTCATTTGAAATCTTTTTTTTAAGTGTAATATATACTTCACTGTGATCGAGCCACGAGCTAATATACGCATGATTTATTACTCATTATTGTGATTCACGTTTTGAATGTAGTTAATGGTCTGTCTCCAAGACGATGTCCACGTAACGTTAGATGAAATATACTGGAGTTGTTTTTAATACAATTGTGTATAATTTTTATTACATGCGCAAGCCGTGAAAGTTATTTAACCCTTTAACATACAAAGACGTCTGTGACACGTCTTTTGTTTATTGCACCAAAATTGATTTTGAATTTTGGTTTCACATATAAATACAACCGAATATAGACGCTAGACAATCTTGTGCCTATTTCCTTTCAGCCGAGAAAAGTTGCCAACGGCGTTTATCGGCTATTTCGTTTGCGTTTGCACAAATTCATCATTATTTGAAAAATAATGATGAATTTGATCCAGAAAATCACCCTCGCCCAAAAAATTGGCAGAAAAATGACCGCTTTCTGATTTTTAATTGGTACGTTAAGGGGTTAAATAATTTATGTATTTTTTTTTGCTGCCTTAACCAAATTAAGCTGCATTACTCAATGTATAATACAAGGCATTGAACCTGGCGTCCCGGCCCTTATTTGGAGAATCTCCCTGCTTGACCATTTGCCCATTCTTCACATCATGATATAGTGGTACCCCGATAATGTGTATGGACACACCCAAAGTGCCTGCTCTCATGGAGCGTAGTAATCGTCAGTTTACATGAGTAGCAACCTCAACCAAAAGAACTGAATGTTGTCATTCAGGAATGTGTATAAATCAGTTCATCATTCCTTGAAGTCCTTGTTATAACATCAATGTGAGGTCTGCAGCAGATACTAGACCAGCAAACTGAATCACCATAAAGCTACATGAGAATATCTGATGAATCTTCATAAAAGATTTTTTATTGGAATATTCCTCTGTCCATATTAATTTGCAGTTGAAGACACCAATAGAGGTTTCTATTTTGGGGAAATTTAGAAACGCCAAATCCTACCACTGAATGGCTTTTGAAAAGAATCAGATGTTTGTGCCCAAGCGCTACAGCTCAAACACAAAACGGTGAGAAGATTGCAAAGAAGATCTAGGCTCAATACCACAGGAAATTAAGAGATTGAGATGAAATTTAATATGGACAGAGAATCAAAGAATGAGGATTGTGCCAAATAAAAGAGAGATTGGCTCTTGTAAGGGAAAGAACGAGGGTGCCGTTAGAAGCGAATCACAGATGTACATTGCATGAACAGGTCAACAGATACCTACATGAACAAGATGCATCGTGCCATATAACGAATCATGTGTTTGTAGCTGGTATAAATTGGAGGAATGTGATGCTGCCAAGTCAGTGCAACTATGTCCGGATGAAACTGCTGTGTGAAGAGAACTAATGGAGTTTGAAAGAGGCATTGTGACAGGATGCCATGTTGCAGGTTTTTCTGCTCAACATGTTGACAAATTGGGCCATCCCAAGTCAACAATCAGTGATACCATACTGAGATGGAAGCGCAGGAGTCAACTGCAGGTGCTACCCGCATTGAACGACCCACTACGCTCACCGAACGTCACTGTAGAGTACTACGATGGATAATATGTAAAAATCGCCATTCGTCGGCCGACACGTTGAACATGGAGTTCCAGGCATCGATTGCGACACGAATATGCACAAAAACATTAAAAACCAAAGCTCACGACATACAATTTCCATGGTAGGACCACAATATGCAAGCCCCACATTACCCGAACCAACATGCAACGTCGTCTTCAGTGGTATAACGAGCGTGTACAATGAGAGGTGGAAATTTGTAAAGCTGTGTTATGGAGAGACAAATCGCGCTACACCCTCTAGCGCAGTGGTCGATATCGATCCCCAGGGGTCGATATAACATTGTTAGGGGTTGATTCGGGCTCAGGGGTCAATAGAAAAATATAAGACATCATTGTACGGGTAATATTTAATTCGGTTAACTTGGATTACCTCCATCCTGAACGACAACGCAATTAAGAGTGAATCGTGGGAACAGTGACATGAATAAAACCTGTAAGATGGAGCAAGGTCATGAAAATAGTTACGGAGGCCAATCATGTAGGCCAAAATGACGTATTTACCAATAAACGGATGTCGGTGGTTCCCGCGCGGCGGGAGAGAGAGAGAGATTGCAACACGTGCGTGGTTGGTTAACTTATACTTACACGTATTCGATCCCAGTTCTCATTTTTGCGCATCGACATACAAGTGAGCGGTAATGTTCTAAAATTTATCAACATACATATTATAATTCAATCGTTATTTATTCACGAACTAAACTTCTCTATGTTGAAGAATTCAGCAAGGCTGGTAGTTTTGTACATCCTATATATACCTATAGGAAGATTGTGTTTTTGTTATTTTGTTATCTAAATTAAATTTTATATATTATTTATCTCTCCTATCAAATATGCAATGTTAAGAAGGACGTCGAAAACAAACACGTATCCCTTTGACGTTAAGCCAATATAATAATATATACTATATTACACATACAAGAAACACTGTAACTATAAAATAAACAATCTAAAAACTCACATAAGCGTCTTTTCTGCTTGTCCTATTATAATTACTTAATAGTAAAATAGAGGGGATCGATAAAAAGTCAAGAAACTCTTGAAGGGGTCGACGATCAAAGAAGTTTGGCGATCCCTGCTCTAGCGGGTAGATGAACGGGTGTAGCAGATGGCCAGAGAATGTCTCCTACCTCAAGTATGAGGTAAGAGACGTTCCTCAACTATGAAATTCGGAGATGGCAGTGTGATGGTGTAGTTCTGTTTTTTTGTTAACGAACATTGAACTCCAAGAGGTATCTGAACATTCTGGACAATGCAATGCTTCCTGCTTTGTGGCATTTCTAGGGAACTGACCATTGTCTCTTTCAGCAAGACAATGCACCTTGTCTTAAGGCTTGCTGTAAATGCGTGGTTTACAGACATGACTGTCACCACACTTGACTGGCCTCCACAGAGCCTTGATCTGAGTTGTATTGAACATCTGTGGAATGAACTATACCGTTGGGTGAAGTCAAGGGATGTCTCCCCCACAAATGTCCAGGACCTTATTACATGCCTACAGGAAGAATCGTCGGAAATTCCTATTTCCCATTGATCTATCGTACGTTTGTGGAAATTATGCCCCATAGGATTGCTGCAGTCATATCAGCAAAGACCTACATCTTATTAAGGTGGGCGCCATGGTTGTTTATACTTCTCACTATAGTGTCCGTTGATTTTTTTTTTTCCAAGCAGTGTATATTGATAGTAATAATAGTTTGGAATGTAGATAGTGGAATATAAGGGGAGAGAGAGATACACACACAGAGAATAGTATGTGGAGATACATTTGTCAAGAATGTTAAATCTTGAACTGTTGAAGATATGTTTTTGAGTACAATTAGTAGAGTGATTGAGGCTGTGGAGAGAAGAGGAGTGCAAATGAATTAATTGCACTATGTGTTTCAAATTAAAGTACTCTTGTTCAGAGCAATCTCTAGACAGAAACAGTAGAAGAAATGCCTTCAAGTATGATGGGTACGCTATCCAGATCATGGGGAATGGATTGTGACAAAAAAGGTCAAAAATGACCGACAGAGAATATATGGTGCTGTGACAGGGAGAAAATTACATTAATATGAACCAGACGTATATGATTGTGAAATGATTCAGAGTCAATGACAAACGAAGTTACTCGATTATTTTTATTTCGTTCATTTCATAATGTGATACAAAAAACATATCACATACAGCTGGCATGCTGCAAGGAACTGACAAGAAGATCCATATGATCAGTGAAGGTGACTTTCAATGTGTTGGCCTTGGTGCAAGACCAATAGCTGATTATTTTCATTAATAAAAATAAATGATTCAAAATTCGAAATTTTAGTCATAAATGAAAAATAGTATAATAATTACAAAAATGACTCTGAATACGTTATTGTAGTGATCATATTTACAATTCGGTACACAGCAAAAATGATGTTCCAGAAGTTCATGCCCGTTGCAGCGTAAAATGGAGCATAAAAAAAAAAAGGTATGATCTAGATTCGTCAGTGATGTATTTTTCTTTCTTTTTTTATGGTAATATGATACAACATAAAAAGAACGATATCATCTGAATTAGTCAGTGATGTATATTTTTTTTCTTTTTATTTTTGTGGTAATCTGACACAATACATTGGTCCAAACTGTAGTATATGAATACTGTGAATGCACAAAGAGTTGAGGGAGAAAACAATCATTTGAATGCTTGTAATTTTTGCTAAACGAATTAGGTGAAGAATTCCATCCAGATGCTCGGCCTCCACACATGCACATCGGGTGATTTTTCATGCCGTCATGAAATTAGGAGTGAAAACATGCAGAAATGAATTCCTTGCCAAGCGAATTACATGAAGAATTTCACCCAACTGCTCTTTTTTGATCAAGTCTCGGCCTCCATACAGAAACATTATCTAATACACAACTATATCTGATACAATATATCTATATAATAGCTATATCTGATACAAGACAACATATTACTGGCTGAAAGACGCTGGAGAATTATAAACAGGGACTTTGCACTGGAGATTAATATAGTTTGTCCACTTCAAATCTCCAATAAATAATTCGTAATTCAATTCGATCTGAACTGAATTACGAGGGAAGCAGGCAAAGCAATGAGACTCACATTGTGTCAATTAAACAGGGACTACATGTTCACCTAGCTAGTGTTTGTTTTGCGGAATGAAAAACCAGTTGCCGGAAGGAAATTTGGTAAGGTGGTTATTCAGATATATGTTTTTCTCGCTTATGATATGATATGACACTTTTATAAAACCTTTTCCACTAAAGTGAGTTTCAGATCTCATATGGAGTGGCAGGCAGTATTTTTCTGAAATTTTCCACAAAACAGGCAAAACAAACTAGAAGAACACGGAGCTTCCGTTATCCCAATTAACAAAAACCAAGGGGAATCCTTCCACTGCATGCGAGATTAGCACTAATTCATCTTCAGCTGGAAAAAAACAAATAAAATAAAATAAAAAATATATATATATATCTCAGAACCTAGATGGTATTTGAACTAAGGTCTTTCCACTGGAAGGGATGCTGGGCCGGTCCTCGAAGGGATGAGGACCTTTTTTTCTAAACCCTTTTTTGTAATCATCTTCCTCTGTTGAAAGCTTTTCGATGCCAACACTCTTCGGCGCCATCTTCACTGGGTTTTTCCTTCCATCTCTTTATGGGAGGCCTGATATTTGCCTCCCTTCATATAGATGACACTAGGTGAATGTCCATCTATCGCTTTTAATCCGTATAACATGTCATTCCCACCGCCATTTTAAGTTTAAAATCTCTTCTCCTATATTATTATTATTATTTGTCACCTCCAGGGAGTCCAAAGACTCATCGAGGGAGGGCATCGCTCATATATCCAATACTTTTATTTTCTTATATCTTTATTCTTTCTTTCTTTATTTATTTTTGCAGTCTGATGTGTAGCATGGCTCTTCGCTCTACTCTCTTTTGCTCATTCCATCCATTTTTTTTTTTTTTGATCAAGTCTCTGATCCATATGTCATAATTGAAATGACACATTGGTTGTAAAATTTAACTCTATGTTCTAGTTTTATTTTAGTAAACAGAATTTTTCCCCTTAAAAGACATCCTGCCTAGCTGAATAATTAATTGTATTATTATCATTATTATTTCTTCATAAACGCTTCTAATGCCAAAGTTCTTCTGTGGTATACATATTCTTGCACTCGCCCTATATTATTATCGTCCATTTTGACTTGTCCTCCTATTATCTGCTTTCCCTCAATATTTGCCATTATTTCAATTTTTTAACTGTTTATGTATAATCCTACTTTATCTAATACCATATTTAATTTATTCATCATTTCGTCGAATTCTCTTTTATTATTTGCCATCAGCGTAAATGATATTTATTTATCATTTATCCCTTTGTTACTCCAATGTACTTCATTTAGGGCATATTCGACACAGTTTTTCCATAAAAATACTGTTAAAACTTCGCAAACCCACGTGCTGCACACAGAATTGCGCGAGTCCGGTTCCGTTAGTGGCGCTGTGCGCAGCCGACATTCGTGTGTTTATCAGTAGTCCTTAAAAGGACTGGCCAGATGGGCGAAGCAAGAATGCTTTTCATATTCCCCGTTATCTGAAGAGGACAGTGAAGGATAGGGTGTTATTGACTATATAAAGCTCTGATCATGGCAGGAGGGTAACAGCAATAGCCGAGCCTTAGTTAGAACTTCATTGGCTACGGCATTGCCATCTATTACCCTCCCAGGATACCCATTTTAGTCGCCTCGTACGACATACATGAGCTATATCGGGGATATTCTTATCCCCTGTGTTTATCAGTAGAGAGAGAGAGGAGCGAGTTATATAGCTGTATCACTTAGCACACGTGTTCTAAGTGATGACCTGTGGGTGAGAGCCTATCGTCGTTCCACTGGACATTTCCTAACAACACAACTTATGCAGCAGAGGGTGATCAAATCAAAGGCACTTTTTCGGCGGTAAGCGAACAGGCATAGCCTCTTCACAGATGAAGTATCTTTTACAGCTAAAACGATCGGTATATGTCGGATGATCGCACAGCACTTGCCATAACACCCAGGATTTATAGAGGTCACCACTTCGCATCAGTGATAGTTTGATGTAGGAAGAAGTATCAGGACAGTCCACGTTGCATTTCTGCGAGAAAGGGGACAAAACCTCCGCCAAAGTGTATCAAAACACCGTGTTGGAACCTGTGGCACGATCCCTGAACAATGCCTTGTTTCACAGTAGGCAGTGGACCTTCTAACAGGACTCAGCCCCTGTACAATGCGAGGAAAAAGGAATTCACTGGTTGGGGAAGAATGTGCCCGACCACATATCACCATCTGATTGGCCGTCTGGAAGTCCCTACATGAATATGTTGGACAAATTCAAATTGTGGTCGGAGCTTGAAAGAGTAGCATGCAAGAAACGACATTCCAGTATCGCAAGCCTGAAGGTGGATTTGGAGCGAGCAGTGGCAGCGTTTCCGGTGGATGTTGTGCGTGCCGCCATCGATATGTGGCTTTACAGACTTCGGGCGCGCGTGAAGGCAAAAGGGTGGGGCCATTTCGAACATTGATTGCTGCTATATGAACATTATACATGTGGTTTGTATGTGTTGAAAGCTGCGAACGATTTACTGATAGATTAAAGTTTTATGCTCTGTTCAAGTTGTAACAGTATTTATGGCAAGACTAAGTAATACTGTTTTGAATAATTTGGGTGAAATAATATCTCCTTAACGTACACATTTATTTTGAATAGATTGCTTTGTTCATATATAAGGATAATAACAACTGCTTTTTTTTCATATACAATTTTGGCTTATTCCATATTTCTCTATGGATATTAGGATTGCCTATTTTTCAACCGAATCAAAGACTTGTTTTTAATATGTAAAACCTAAGAACAGTGGAAGATTGTATTCTTTGTAGATTTTATTGATTCGATGTCTGCAGATGGCAGATTGTGCTGAATTCCTTCCTAGCTTGTTCATTACGTTGAACTTTATCTATTAATCTGGTGATGCTGTTTATTATTTTTTTCATAAATAATTTACATACGACAGCGCTTATAGGCATGTACATTTCTGTCTTTTTCTTGTTACTTTTTTTAAACAAGAGTATCCGGATAACATTTTTCCAGTTGTTTAGTATATCTTTCTCTTTTAGATATTTATTAAACAGATCTTGAATACTACTAGCCCTTTCTACTATGCTTTTTTATCTATGATATTTTGTTCATTTTCATCTTCTAGCATTATTTTTTTTTCTACTGTGAGACTGTTTCGTAGTGTTTTCATATTTTTGTTGTTATATATTTATTATCTTGTATCATTTTATCTTTTGTCATCTTTTTACCATCTTTAATATATTTTTTTCTGACTGTTTTGTTTATTTTTGGAAGTTCTAGTTCTACTGTATTTCTTTTTCTTTCTCCGATTATTGTCCTGTGTTCTTCGAGATGTTTTTATAGTCAACCTTTTTATCGTATGTCCGCTTTCTAATAATAATTGGATTAAGAATTTCCAGTATATTATCCATTTCCAGACTTCTGTTTTCATTCATATTATTTTTCTGCGTGTGTGCATTTTACAATTTGACTACTAATGTATCATTATTTATCTTTTCGTGTTGTTTTATTCTATTTAATTTTGTAATTTTTTCTTATACTGTTATTTTCCTGTAAGTATTCTTGTGATCACTTTCTATGCCTTTGATTGATTACTAAAACATCTTTAAATAATCGTATAGATGATAAATAAAACAATCTTATTTCAGTTTTTTTTTTTTTTGTTTGTCCATTTGGTTTGGTCATTTTCATGTAAACTGTGTTCACAGCATTAAACTAGTTCCGCATCACAAAGTTTAAGATCACATTTTCTCTTCTATTTTCTTATACACCTTTTAAGTTCATTTTTATTTATTTATTTTCTTCAGTCATTCATTAAAATCTCTTAACAATAGTGTGTATACTTCGGATCCTGCTGAATTGTATTGGACACTATCATAGAATTCATCTTCATAATTGCTGGTTACTTCATATATTTGTATTATGTTAACTTTCTTTTCTGATGTTTGTACAATGATATATATACTGTACGATTTAATATTACTGCATATTTAGTAAATCTTGTTTATAAGGATGCCCATGCATCTTTGTTTGATATTTCCAGTAAATCATATTTCCTGATATGTGTTATACATTCTTCTGATTTTCTTTTCACTTATTTTAATTATTTCTATTCCAACTCCTCTACCTTTTTATCATCTGCTAATGTTCTTATATCGCAGCAAATATGAAAGTCATTTCTTTGCACTAGCTTTATTAAATAATTTCGTTTTTGAGTAGCATGTCCCGTCCGATAACTCCGTTTCTCCACTCAAATAGATTCTACGGGGATTATAAGACTCAGTGACGCCGGATACTATAGGCTCATTCTTGAACGTAACACATTCATAATTTTAATGGGAGACTGCTGTCGTCTTTTCTCTTATGTTTAGGAATCAGGCTTCGGAAAGGACTGGCAGAAACCTATCTAACTAGAGCTGAACGCCACTGTTGATATTACTGCACTTGTAGTCATAGATAACCTTCCTTTATCCCTACCGAGTGAGCAAATAAGCTCTAAGGCCATCTGTCTTAAGAGGATAGCAGACGGCTGTTGGGAAGCTGTTCCTCTGAAGCACTATCGTGTCCAGTCGGAAACTTTCTTAATCTGGTTCCTCGACCTGTCTGGCTTGCCCCTTCACCAAGTCAAGATGAAGAGTTCAGCTAAGGGAATGAATACCACCAAATAATAAATGCAGGATGCTATATTCTGGCAATAATGACCATAGAAGGGAAGTAGCAGCAATAGCATTCAACACAAGCTGAAGATAAACTACTTGATTGGAAGGCAATTTCAAGTGGAGTAATGTGGGCAAACTTCAAAATGGACAATGACAAAGAAAAGGCAAAAGGTAGTTCCTAGCAGGAAATGAACCCCGGGCATATAGCAATGATATGAAAAAAAAAAAAAAAAAAAACTGGAGAAAAGGGGCAAAGCAAATAATGATGACAAGTACCTGTCAGATTTCTGTTAAGGATATGGACTAGTCACTAACATCATGTTTTAATATAAAGATGTGCACAAATTCACGTGGAAAGAAGACCAAGAAAAGTTTCAATGGCTATGTTATTGTTGATATTGATATCTTCAATGTCAGGATACAAGAATATGCAGAAGATTTGAATTTGAAAGTGATCATCCCTTCGTTTCAAGTAGGATAAAAATGAACATTATACTAAAGAGAACAGTATTTAAGAAAATTTTAAAAGAATTGAAGTTGAACAGCTTTTATTTACAGGTGAGCTGTAGACTCAACTATACAAACATTATTCAGTAAAAAAGGAAGAATATCGAACACAAGAAACCAAACCTTGTAGTCTCAGTGACAAACTTGAAAGAAAACTTGACTGATAGGCACGTTGAATACAAGGATAGAAAATAAGAATCCACCATGGCAGACAAAATTAAAGTTGGTTCTGGAAAAGAAATCATACCAAAGATATGCAGAAGTCCTAAAAGAATACAGAGAAAAATATAAGAGAGATAAGCTATTTGCAAAAGTAGCTAAACAGAAGTCATGAGAAGATCGATAAAAATATAGATGATAAATATCTGGAAGGGGGGGGGGATATTCTGGAGGCTATTGAAAAAGCTTAGGTTAAAAGTGTGCGGTAAAAGGAATCACAGATGATGAAGGTGACATGAAAACTGAAACTAAATTAATTTAAATTTAGTTTCAATTTTCATTACTTTGAAAGACTGTTTACTGAAACACGCAGTGATAGAACAGTGGTAGAAAATATTCAAGAGGAATGCGAACGAATACATATCAATTCTTGAGGGAAAAAAGCTGAAATCTGGAAAGGCAGCTCGAGTAGATGACATTAAATCAAAATTGCTCAGATATGTAGGCATAAATGTTTTGCAGTTAGTACACTGCATAATTTAGAAGGCTATTACACTTAATGTAAAAATCCGGTGTGAGAACCTTATTTTACTTCAAAACACGGACTATCTCCATTTTTTATCATCATCTATATAGATCGCATTATGAAAGAAAGTGGAATTAAACCTGACATTAGAATCAGAGATATCAACCTAATATTTTTGCTTTATTATTTATTATTTGACACTTCCAGGGAGTCCAAAGACTCATCGAGGGAGGGCACCTGCTCTACAACTCTGTCTCCACCGACTGCAACTACACCAACGCCATCTACCGCCGACCAAAATTTTATGTAAATTTGTACTCCTAAACAAATTCTGTGAAAGTCCCTAGGATTCTCTAATTAAACTTAAAATAGTCATGAACACAGAAAACTTCAAAATGCACTCTCATTCTTTACCCACACACAGTACTAACGTCTATAGGTTAATTAACTAACCCCTCGTGTATAAACTCAACATTAAAAAAAAAAAAAAAGGGAAAAAAAAGGAGAAGATATAGAACAAGTTAAATATTTCAGCTATTCAGGCACAGTTTTTAGTCAATATGGCAAATTAAATATGGAAACAGACAAACAACAGCATAACCACAGCTGGTATGGCAGGGAAGTCAACCGAATGAATTTACTGTATATGTAATAAGAGTTAGTTAAAACAGTCATCTAGTGGTACAGAAGACAGTGTTTAAACTCGTTTTCAGTAATGGAACTGAGAGTTAGGTTAGAAATAAAGCACTCGAAGAGACTGGAGATATAAGAGTTCTGAGAAAATATAAGAGAGTAAACAGAATAGGAGAGGAAAGTTTAGTAAAATAGGCGCTTAATGCCAAGTTGGCATGAAAAAGATCGATTAAGACCAAGATTCAAGGTGGACCGATTCAGCAAGAAGTGCCCTAAAAGACATAAATATTAAATATGACAGTATTGGAATGCTATCTATTCAATCAGCTAACGTCTTTTGGAGTGCTAACAAGTGACGAGCTAATCTGAAGGAAAATTGTTGATAGCAGATGATCAATTATGCAAACTCAATCATGTAGTATCCTGTACGTCTCTTGAGGGTACTTTTCAGGAAATTGATGATGACGATTATCCGAGTTATCTTCTTTTTACAGTCTAAATCGTATCATGTTGCTCCTAAGGAACAAGAAACTCTTTGTCCAGAAGCGAGACCCCTAAAAAAAATTAAAAAAAAAAAATGATTCAAGGACATCGTCGATAGCGACTAGGTTATGGAGTTTCATAAATTTTGGTGGACACCCTAAATGGCAATCACTGAACTTATCCAACCATAACAAAAATTGTAAGTCTGCTAATTTCGTAACGTTTGCCAAATTTTATTATTGATGATGGAAACTAAAACTATCATATCTGGCAATTAGAGAGGTAGAACCGAGAATGGGCACTCAGGAACATAGGGAATTTCGCAAAAACATTTCTGTAGGCTTAAATATAAAGAGCCAATAGGCTTCATTTCGGCGATATAAACATTATTTAAATTAAGGGGATATTAAATCCCACATTGTTTTAAAACCGAATAAGAAACTCAAAGATTGGAATCAGAGAGTTTCATGCCGAATATAGTAAACTATAAAAGTATCGGCGATTACTAGCGTGAGCTAATGCAAGTAGTCCTAGTACGTAGTACAATCTCGGGCAACTCACAGCAAAGGTGGTAAAGTTCTGATCGCTATTCTTGGTATTTTCCATAATGTAAAAACACATTTCCTAGGAAATGTATGCTGTTATTACATTATGGTGGGAGGTCACTACCCAGACCGGTTTCAGCCTTTTTTGAGGCTTCATCAGTGAGTAGCTAGACCAAATAGATACCAAAGGGTATAGCGAAAAGAACTTATATACTCTGCTATACGAGTTGTCAAAAAGGTACAACCATCAAGTTACTTAAATATAAAGAGCCAATAGGCTTAATTTACGTAACTATATTTAACTAAATATAACTTATATTTAAGTAACTTAATGGTTGCACCTTTTTGACAACTCGTATAGCAGAATATATAAGTTCTTTTCGCTATACCCTTTGGTATCTATTTGGTCTAGCTACTCACTGATGAAGCCTCAAAAAAAGGTTGAAACCGGTCTGGGTAGTGACCTCCAACCATAATGTAATAACAGCATACATTTCCTAGGAAATGTGTTTTTACATTATGAAAAATACCAAGAATAGCGATCAGAACTTTACCACCTTTGCTGCGAGTTGTCCGAGATTGTACTACGTACTAGGACTACTTGCATTAGCTCACGCTAGTAATCGCCGATACTTTTATAGTTTACTATATTCGGCATGAAACTCTCTGATTCCAATCTTTGAGTTTCTTATTTGGTTTTAAAAGAATGTGGGATTTAATATCCCCTTAATTTAAATAATTTCTGTAGGCGTTATCACAGTAAACGTAAACTAGATCACGAACAAAAATGGCAAGAATAAAAATATTGTGAGATAACGTGATAAATTTTAATAGAAATTCTTAATCTCACATACGTATTTGCGCCTTGTCGGCGCAGTTATTACTCTATCGTTTCTAATCATTTGTCACTAAAATGTGGGGACCGACAAAGGAAGAAAACGAATCTGATAGTTTACGCTTTTTTTTTCATTTTTTTTAACGTGGTTAAAAAATATAATTCTGATTCCATTTACTGTAAAAACAGTTCTGTAGTAGATATTAAATGTAAAAGGTAACATAAAAAAAAAAATTATTTTTAGTTCTTATGCGATATCACGTACGAGTCATTTGGAGAAAAATGTCTCGAGATTTGTCCATTCGTTAATGTATTACTGAATTTTCCTTGTAAAGTTAATAACCCCTTTAAAAGCTGAAAATTATCATTGTTCACTGCACTCCTACTAGCTGTCATCAGGGCATTTTTGGCTGCGGTCAAGGCCATATCAAAGAAAATTCTGGGCGCCGTTTAGGTCAAGGTCGGGTAACCAGTAAGGATGTTCATGAAGCGTTTATCAAATCTGTTGCACTCAATCTCGTTTGTAAGCGATAACTAATCAGGTCGTGATAAAACTTCATCAAAAGACAATTAATCGAAAAATGAAACGATGATAAATTCATGGTAACACCAATCAGAATAAATTTTAGAATATTATTCTGTCGTCCCGACAGAGTAATAATAAATTGCCACTCTAATTATGATGAATTTCTAAAAATAAACAATGAAAGAGAGAGAGAGAGTATTTTAACTTTATTTCAAACGCCACTAATAACGTAAACACAGCAATTATGAATCAAGGTTTCTCCAACTTGTTTGCATTGTTCTATAATATTACTTATTATTACGTTTTCTGCTGTAGTGAACATATTTTACTTGAAGCTTCCTAATACTTAATAAAATGGAACTGACACACACTGAAATATTAATAATAAATTATTATTATGGAGCCTCTAGCTCAGTCGGTATAGACGAAGCCCTTTGGTCGGAAAGACATGGGTTCGATTCCCGTCCAAGACGTGAGGAACCTTTATCTGGTCTCTTTCGGCTAAACGAGAGTTAGCTGGTCTCATACGGTGGTTGGGGGGGGGGGTTTCAACCGGAAACTCGGGTTTTTCGTTACCCAGAACAGGCAAACCGGCCCAGTGAACACATGCATTTACAGACAGGACACACCAGTAAGCATAGGCTAACCATCTTATCCTTGAAGTGGTCGCGTTTTCAAATCGTAATAGGCCATGCCTAATACGAACATAACGGGCCACTAGGCCTCATACGTGAAAGGAGGATTATCATTATGCGACATCTCCAATAAGTAAATAGACTCATCGCGGAAGGACACTCTACTCCACATCCTACCATCGCCATTGTGTGTGTTGAGGCTTACGTGCTGGGAGGACATCATGTTGGAGGTTAAATGGAATATTTACAGCACTAGGAAAGGAATAAACACTAATTTTAATGCTTCCAATAATTCGTCTGTCACTGAGATACAAATAACTCTTGTAACACACACTCAAATACAACACAATACTAAGTGAAACACCTGGGTGATTCTAAAATCCTATCTAGGTGGTGCACCCTTTATGGAAGTTTGTAGATGTTTGTTAATGTTTCCCAAATTTTGGGAAGTTTTATGCAACAGTATTTATTTAAATTCGGTTGATTTCTGAGTGCCACCACAGATTTTAAAAACAGTTGTTCTTTTTTGAATTTACTATGGTGGTTTTTCTCCAGGAGATCCTGTGGATTGTATCCAAAACATGGTCTGCAAGACCAGATTGACCATAGTTGTGATTGCAGATATGATGTGTTCTTCTAAATGGATGGTTGCTGATCTACCTGTCTGTCTGAAGTAAGCCACCTTGCAGGAACAGGGTACTTAATATACTCCAAGCACTGAGAGAGATGAGGGAGCTGATCTTTGGTAGAATGGATAAGGGTAGCAAGTTTACAATTGGGCTTGAAAGCTGTGTAGAGGTTGTGCTTTTTAAGGACATGGCTATTTTTTTCTGATGTACCATGGATGTAGGGGATGGTGATGGCATTTCTGAAATCCTTCTGAAGAGATGGCTGGGGAATGGGGGAGGAACTGATTATTTTTTTAATTCTATAATCGCTATAAACATTGGAAAGGAAGGTGTTGTGCATGGGTTGAAAGGGAGGTTCCACTGGAACAAAGATTGTGGGCTCTATTGGTTAGAGTTTTAATAATGCCATATTGTTGAGAGAGGTGGTGGGAGAGTTTGTGAATACGTATCTGCCTGTGTGAGTGGGTTTTCTATATACAATAAAGGAAAGGTTATCATTAGGAAGGCATGTCACTAAGGTGTCTAGGAAGGGTAAATTATTGTTATGAGCCTTAAATGACACCTTGACACTCTTAAAAAAACGTTTTTCCTTCTGATATCTTAGTTCTCTTTTCCTTTGCCATCAATTCTGGTTATTTTTCTTGGAAGAACAAAATTCACAAACACAGATAGAGGGTACCGCTATGGGTTGCCCTCCCCCCCCCACCAATTTTTACATGGAAATTTTGAAAAACGAGCCATAGACTCAGCCTCCTCTCAAACCTACTATCTGGTTAAGATATGTAGATGATAACATTTTTGGTCTGTAAACTGCATGTGTTAAACTATTTTTTTTTTTTTTTTGGCTATATAGCCTACTTTCGTTTAGGAGTGTCCCTTTTTCACAATGTCATTGGCCTTTTTACTCAAATCTTAGGGCATTACTGATGTGTTATAAAAAAAACGATATATGAAGAATAATCTAGGAGGAAAATTCAGACATACCTTTTTGTATGTTGTTGGCTGTCTCCTTATCCTGGCAATATGCATTCATCTGCTGTTAAGCTGCTAAAGGAAGGGGGTTTGGGAAAAGTGTGGGTAAAGCAATGTGGGAGAATTATTTGAAAAAACCCGGGCTTTTATATGTATAATGTTATTATTATTAACAGTAGGCAGAGAGTACTTTGGGAGGGGTGGGGGGTGAGAGAAGGATCTGAAATAGAAACTATTTTTTGTGGAAGGAGAAGGATTGATGGGAAAAGGTCAGGGATAGGAGTCCTCTTCCCCAAAAAATAGTTCCTATTCCAGATCCTTCTCCCACTTCCAAAGCGGTTTCTGCCCACCCTTAATAATATTATACATATAAACACCTAGTTTTTTTTCAAATAATTCTCCCACATTGCTTTACCCCTAATTTTCCCAAACCCCCTTCCTTTAACAGCTTAACAGCAGATGAATGCATATTGCCAGGATAAGGAGACAGCCAACAACATCCAAAAAAGGTATGTCTGAATTTTCCTCCTAGATTATTCTTCATATATCGGTTTTTATAACACATCAGTAATGCCCTAAAATTTGAGTAAAAAAGCCAATGAGATTGTAAAAATGGGGCACTAATAAACAAAAGTAGGCTATATAGCCATAAAAATAATAGTTACTTAGAGGAGTAACATGGGAATTTTCCCAGATATAACACCTATTATTAGCTAATGTTTCATTGAATGCAATAACAGCTTACATCCTCAAGCCCCATAAAGACATCTGCATCAGTTTAAAAATATAACTAGATATTAAGTCAAAATCTGAATAAATCTACATTGTCACATAAAGCAACACTGTGCACTGGACAAAGAAGGGTGGAAGAAAATAGTGAAGGAGGCATCGGACACCAACAGGCAGTGAGCCCATGGTTCGTGATGATGATGTCACATAAAGCAGGAGACCAGACCTGCACCCAATAGTCCAAGTAAGGATGTATCATGGCTTAGTAATGAAGCAAAATGAGTTCCTTATCCTTACATGTTAAGGTTTGTTTCAGCATGGCAATTATCTTTTGAGTTGTAGTTGCAATCTTTGCTATTATGGTCCTAGAACTCCAAATTCTTATCTACTAACACTTCAAGATCCCTAGCCTGATCAGTTTCTTTTACCATAATCCCACTAATATAATATGGCATTGGATGTATCATTATGCCAAAGTTCATGACTACATTTACTAATATTGAAATGACAACCATTTTCACATGCCTATGCTTCTAGCCTATTCAAATCATTCTGCAAGTACTGCATATCAGCTGTATTCCTGATTACTCTGCCTATCTTTGAATCATCAGCAGCAGAGGCATAAAAATGCTATGGAATTGAGGCAGTCACCAAAAATGACAGGGTCAGGATATTTTACCACTTCTCAAAATCAATAATAATATTAATGTATTTCCCATTTTATGAAACCTCATCTACATTGATCTGGTAATAACCCCTTTCCAGTGATGGTACTGGCTCTTTTCATTCTTCCTCTTTTTCTTTACTTTTCTTCCCATATTCTTTACTCTACTTCTCCTTAGTCTTTTTTTTTTTTTTTTTACCATAGGTCACCTGACAAATCCTTCCCAATATCATTAATGTAAAAATTGAATAATAATGAAACAAGGACTGATATATGTGGTACACCAATGGTCACCTTAAATCTTGCTGACTGGCATTCCTCATATATCACTTTTTGATATCTGTCAGTCAGTCATCCATACTAATATTTTTAATCCAATCTCATGTTTTCCAATTTATGCAACAGTCTTCCATGCTGCATCCTATCAAAAGCTTTAGAAGAGTCATAAAGTATCATGGGTATATCCATTTCCTTGTTTAACTCAATGGTAACATATTATAAAATGTGAGCAAGCTGCTCAAACACGACCCCCCCCCCTTAGTAAACCCATGTTGTCCATTGTAAAGTATAGATTCTCTGTCACCCCATTTCTGTATACAAGATTTTACTAACTTTTCCAAAATCTTCATCACTCCAGAGACAGTGATAGGTTGATAGTTGGCCACATCAGTCTTTGCATCACCATTGTGCAAAGGGATTATCCTACATTATTTCTACTCCTGTGGAATCTTCCCTGTTCTGATGCTCAAAATACATTGTCTGGAAGGCACAGCCAGTTTAGCTGAAGTGAAGAATCTATACCATCTCTCAATGAAAGAACTGGATGAAGCAGTGTCATTTGGTTTCATCAAATTGCATAAATAACCATCAAATAAACTAGAAGAAATCAAATGTAAGAATAACAGAACTTAATGAACTGTGAGATAAATAAGTATTATGAAATTATTAAACTGATGCATCTTATAAAAATATTTCTTGCAAATTTTCCAAATATAAATACCTTCTGAACAACGATAGGTTACAAGTCAAAATCAACAGAGCAGAAAAGTGCACTCTTCCACTTTTTCAGTTTAACTATAATAAGGCACATGACAATTCACCTTATTACATTACAAGTGATGTAGGGCTTCCATGACATTATTAAAGTTTAATAAATAATAAAAGTTTACATATACAAGGGTAATTCTGAAAAGAATGCCTCCTTGTGATAGCTTCCCACCCAAAAAGAGATGTATTAGTGAAATCAAAAACAAAAGACTGTGCTTTATTAGCACACACTATTCCTCAACATAATCTGACTTTCTTTCAATACATTTTCTCCGCTGCAAAATAAGATTTTCAAAACCCTTTGCTAAAAAACTCTTCTGAATAGTGTTTTTGGATATTTTTTCTCACTTCTGGTTTGATCTGTTCATCAATATAATATTATTTGTATCATCAGACATTCACAGAGTCCAAAGACACAGCATGGGAAGTTCCATCATCACACACACAGTTCATGATATCATGCCTTAAATGAATTCAGGTCGTTACACTCTCAGGCAATGCATTCCAATCACCCTCCATTCAAAAAACTTACTCTTCACCACTCCTTATACAGCTTCCAGAGATGGCCTCTTGTCCTCTCCTGTATTTCCCATTTTATGAAACTTCATCCACAATGATCTGGTAATAACCCCTTCCCAGTGATGGTACTGGCCCTTTTCATTCTTCCTCTTTTTCTTTACTTTTCTTCATTCTACTTTTCCTTAGTCTTTTTTACTATCCTTTCTTTTTTACTATCCAACACTCTGCCACCATGTTTGCCGTGTGGTGCAAACTGTGAACACTCGGAAAGAGGGATCCTGGTAGTCTTGCACTACTTTGGCAAGACGGGCAGTCCAGGATGGCCCTGCCACAATCAATCAGTTAGTGGGCTTGCCTTCAAGGGGCAACAGAGTTGTAGTAAGTCTCTCACCCCCATGGTCTGGGGTCAGGATCCAAGGCTTGCTGTAAAGGGATAGCATCTGGGATAGACCTAGCATCCCGCTGACTGGAAAGTAATGACTTGCCAGTCAGCGGGCGTCTATGTGTGGCTCCATGGTGGGTGGGGAGCTCTGGTGTCGAAATAAAAACTTAACCATGAATTCTTCATCCTCAAACATTTTATGGGCTTTAACAAAATCTCAACCAAGCACTGATACTGTAGATACAGCATTTGGTAACAGAAGTAAGAAACAAAAGATATATGATACTAGTATAAATGTACCAGTATTTATGATCATCCATGTAACAGGTAAAAACCCAATAGTGAAAATGTCACCCTTGTTTATTCAAAAGGGTTTAGAAGGACTGGCAAGACCTCCCAAAACTGTTAAGAAATTACGTTCGGTGATCTCCTTGTGGAGACATTGTGTCAGCAACATTCTGATAAACTACTAGGAGCAACATCAATGGGTGGAATACCAACCACAGTAGCACTTCATAAAATGCTCAATTCCTGTAGAGCAGTGATATCAGAATGGGATCACCTTGACGTTCCTAATGACGAGATATGTTCAGAGATTAAAGATCAGGGGGTGATGGGTGTGAGGTGCATCCTGATACGTAGGGATGGTCACCTGATTCAAACCAGGAACATCACCCTTACTTTTGATACACCTAAGCCTCCAACATCTGAAAAGCAGGGTATCTCAGCTGTCCTGTTAGATTGCACATCCCTAATCCACTAACATGCTTTAAATGTCAGAAATATGGGCATGCCCAAACCGCCTGTCATGGCTCTACCTCTTGTGCCCAATGTGGTAGTAAAGATCATAACAAATCTTGCTCTGTAAAAAAAAGCTAAACGTGTCAACTGTCAGGGAGATCATCCAGCTTACTCTCGTAGATGTCAGAAGTGAAAAGGTGAAAAAGAAATACAAAAAATTAGAACAGAACAAAACATCATATCAGGATGCAAAAAGAAAGCTAGCCACCACACCTGCTCTGAGATCCTTGTAGCTGAGAAGGTAACAATTAAGAAAATGTCAACTGCAACTCAAACTGGTATGTTTATTCCACCATCTGATAATTTCACAATACCTGAACTTTATAATTGTGAGTGCTTCTCTGTTGAGGGTATCAATCACATGACCTATAGTCTTACACCAGCGACAACTCCAAAAATGGTTCCATTCAATGCCACTTGTCAAAAAAATTACAGCAAAGTTATCACTTAAAGATAAACTACCAGCCATCCCCACATTAAAAATTTCACTGAAAGTAAATTAAACTTGCCAACTGACCCTAACACATCAGACATATTGAATATTTAACCAGAGAAAGAGATGACAATGGCCATCCATACTTCCCCAAAACAGCTGATAAATATAAACCAGACAAAGGTAAGCCCTCAACCTCCCAAAAACCAGACAAGTCTATAAAGCCAAAACAATAGGAAAATTTTTTAGAGCGGCACTGTCATTGGGTTTCGCCAGAATATCAACAATATCAAGATTTTGTTGCAGAAACACAAACCTTTCTGTTTCTGTCTACAGAAAATATACTTAAGACAAAATGAGGATCCTGCCTTAAGGAATTTCACTGTTGTATGCAAGGACAGAACTGGAGGTGGTCCTGCTCATGCTATCCTATTGAGCATCCATACTCCTTTCCATCATGTCCAACTTAATACTGTCATGGGGGCAGTAGTGATTCACCTATCCGTGGGATTTCTTATTACAGTATGTTCAATTTATTTACCATTGAGTGCTAAGTTAAATGAAATCAATCTTAATAATCTTATCTTGCAACTGCCTGAACACATACTTCTGATAGGTGACTTTAATGGTCACAATACTCTGTGGGGTAGCATCAACACAAATAGACAAGGTCAAATCATTGAAAGAATCCTTGACAATAGTGACCTTTTCCTTTTGAATAACAGGCTCAATACGTTCTTCCATATGCCTACCTGCTTATATTCTGCAGCTGATCTTACAATCTACTCCCCTTTCATTCTTCCACTGCTCATGTGGGATGTCGAAGGAAACATATATGGAAGCAATCACTTTTCTGTTCTTTACACAATACCTTCACAGGAACCACGATCACCTACACGGATGCCCATATCGAAAATAGACTAGGCTGACTAACACTTTTTCTCATCTTGCAAAATTTAATGCTGATACTATCACTCAAACATCTATCAATGAAGCAGTAAAGTATATATAACAGAGAGCATTGTCCAGGCAGCAACAGCCTCCATCCTGAAAACATCATCTCGATTTCCACTCTATTCAAAGGAATTCTTGGTTCCGGCTTTGGTGGAATTCAGAATGCCAGACAGCCAAAAATGATCAGCACAGAACATGGGATATATTTCATAGTCAAAAACAATCATAGATCCAATTTACCTCATCAATTAATTAAATGACCAATGCAAAATTTGCATGGGATAAAATCCAGAAAATGAAAGTTAGATATAGAACACATTGTTTATCTATCTTAGACCATAATGGAAATGTTATTGCAAATCCAAAAGCTATTGCAGACACTTTGGGAGAAAATTTTGCAGAATCTCAGTCTGATGACATCCATTATGAAATGATAAAATATCTACCATCATCTTCTATGGATCTCCTTATCATAATATACAACAGAATATTTGCATCATAACTGCCAGATTTTTAGGGAAAGACAATGTATATTATAATATTAATCAAAAAACTTTAATTAATACTTCCTATATTTCGGTAATGTTACATTACCATCTTCAGGGAACATAAAAATAATGATATGTGCACGCAGGCACTAACGCTAAACAAATATGACTGAAGACAACAACTGAAGTCGGTCCTAGAGTCCTAAAAGGTGCCACCTCGTGGGCTAAATTAGGTAGTAGTCTTGGCTGTTGGGCTGATGTTCTAAGAATACAAGCTTCCCATATTTGAGGCAGTCTCATGCATCCAAATTTATTGAGGTTTGGGGAGTTTTTTTTAGAGCTGAGGCTGATTCCAGGAATAATCTCTCATATTTAAACTTGCTGAAGTGTAGTAAAGTGGCTTTCTTCCAGCGTATTTTGTGGCAGGTGTCCAAAGCATGGTCAGCAAGTCCTGAGTGGCTGTATTGGTGGAAATGGATATAATTAATATCAGGATTAATTTAATTAATCCTGATATTAATTATAATTATGTTCAGATATCCTGATATTAGCTGTCCTGCCTGTTTGGCCGTAGTAAGACAGTTTACAACTACAAGGGACCTGGTACATTCCAGGTAGGTCCAGGGGAAGTGGCTGGTCTTTGGGGGAGCAGATAAGAGATGGTAATTTTTTATATGGTGTGTAACAAGTTGTCAAGTCATATCTTTTTAGGATTTTTTTAGGAAGAAGAGCTTGTCACCAAGCCGAACGATGACCTTTGGATGATCCTTTCTGACGTTTCTAATTGTTCAGCAGAAAAGGAATTCCAAAAAGTATGATGTCGGCATGTCAAAAAATTTGAAAGTTTAAAAAAGAACTCAGCTTGCAAATGTCAATTACCTCTCAATGCAGTAATAAACCTGTCATTCCTTACCTTGAAGCCTGAAGCAATCAGCGCACTCTTGCTAGGCCACAACTTCGCCGTAGCACCGAAAAAAATTCTTTCTGAAGAAACAATGATTCAGGTTGATTCCCCCCACATACAAATTAGCCAAACTGCTCACACAATATGCTGGCAGCACACCTTCACACATAAAAAATTCAGCCCACTTTAAAGCCAGTATAGAAAACCTCTCACTCCAACACATTGACATAATGGTCAGTTTTGATTTCTCCTCCTTATTCACCAATGCCCCACTCAAAGATACTCTGGACCTCATCCAAGCCAAATTTCCTCCTGACATCTAAGCTCCATTTCAGTTCACCATGAACTCAGGCTATTTTGTTTGGCAGGGAAAATTCTATAAATAAATAGAGGAGACAGCGATGGGTTCTCCACCTCTGGCCAACTTCTTTATGGAGACCTTTGAAGAAAAAGCCTTAAACTCGGCTCCACTTAAACCTACTGTTTGGCTACGCTATGTAGATGATGTGGTCGCTATTTGACCGCATGGCTTGGGCACACTCCACAACTTCTTATCACACTTAAACAATCAACACCCCCATGATCCAGTTTACCTTGGAAAAAGAAAACAATCCCTTTCCTAGACACTCTGATTACACACCAGCCTGATGGATCCCTGTCTTTCTCTCTTTACAGAAAACCTACACATACAGGTAGATACATTCACCAGCAATCACCTCCCCCCCTGCCCAACAATATGGGATTATAAAAACCCTGTATAACAGGGCAAAATTAATCAGTTCAGATAACAATACTCTTACTACAGAACTTAACCATAATCTTAACACCTTTATAGCCAATGGATACAACCCCCATAAAATCCAAAAAATATTAAAACTAATTAACCTCAAACCCCCCCACCACCACCTCCATAATAGGGACTACTCTAAATATATCACCATTCCTTATATTTGGGGTACTTCTGAAAAGCTAACAAAAATCCTAAAAAAAATATGTCACAACCCATATAAAAAATTGGCATCTCTTATCTGCTCCCCAAAGGATGAGACACTTCCCCTGGACCTACCTGGAGTATACCATGTCCCTTGTAGGGCAAACTGTCTTACTATGGTAAACAGGCAGGACAGCTAATAGCAGGATATCTGAACATAAGGATTATATCTTTCCACCAATACAGTCACTCAGGACTTGCTGACCATGCTTTGGACACCTCCACAAAATACGCTGGAAGAAAGCCACTTTACTACACCACAGCAAGGTTAAATATGAGAGATTATTCCTGGAATCAGCCTCAGATCTAAAAAACTCCCCAAACCTCAACAAATTTAGATGCATGAGACTGCCCCAAATATGGGAAGCTTGCATTCTTAGAACATCAGCCCAACAGCCAAGACTACTATCCAATTTAGCCCACAAGGTGGCACCTTTTAGGACTCTAGGACTGACTTCAGTTGTTGTCTTCAGCCATATTTGTTTATTGTTGGTGCCTGCTTGCACATATCATTATTTTTATATTCCCTGAAGATGGTAATGTAATATTACCGAAATATAGGAAGTACAGCAATCCCTCGATTAATGCACCTAATGTGTTCTTTAAAACAGGCGCATTAATCGAAAACGCACTAATCAAATATAGTGTGTTTTCGCCTATGGGAAAATGTATAATTTGTTTCTCAGATTTCTTTTTTGACCCTTAAGTTTTTTTATAAAAGAATTAGGGTGTGTCTCAGGGCCTAGTTAAAGGAAAACCATGAAGCTGAAAGACAATAAAACATATTCAGAATATAAATTTATTATTCTGCTTCTTAACAGAGAATTGAGCTAACGTAGTTTGGTGAGCATTCTGTTTCTTTTTTTCTTACAACTGACGGTATGGCCCTATTGCCTCTTCTGCAAATTTTACTGGTTCTTTCTTCACCAGGGTCGGTCTCTAAGCATTGCTGCTTAAAAACTTCAATTGTATGAAAACTATTTTCAAATTGTTTCTGTGAAACCTTTTTCGGCTTATCAGTGATTAAATTTTCTTCATATTCTTCAGGATTTTCCCGCTGTACATCTAAATTTAGCTGGTTGGAATCACTCAACTTCTCAGAATGAGATTTAATTAACTTAGATTCAATTGAAAAACCTCTAAAATCATTAGCACAATGTGCTTCCAAACAGCTTGCATATTGCTAGCAGTAATTTCATTTGACTTTATAATCAGGCTGAGATTTCTCTGATTCACTTCCAAAAAAAGGCCGGTTTCATCGACATTAAATATTTGTTTATCACAATAGTCCCCTTCTTACACAATTTTTTTCAAAATCTCTAGATATCTCCTCATCTGCAATTGCAGCTTTGCCTGTGATTAGAACATTATGTGGGCTATTTTCTTTTTGAAATGCTCAAATCACCCAGCACTAACATGGAATTCTTCTTCTATTCCATCATTGATAGCCCTTTCTTTCCAAGTTACAAAGAGACAATGCTGTTGATTTAATAAGGCCAGTGTTTAGGGGATCCATTTTTGGTTACAATCTTCGATCCATGTAAAAAAGAAGTCTCTCTAATTCAATTATGATAATACTTTGATTTTGAGTGCATGCATGATGAACTTGAAGCAGCCTTACCTTTCTCTTTGTATTCAGCAGTTGATTCACCCATTTTTGCATTCTTGTCCTATCTTTGCTCTGGACTCACCTTGTTAATTTTTCTTTATTATTTCACGTTTTTCTTCCAATGAGATTACTTTTCGAATCATTTTCACACTTCTATTTTTTGCTCACTAATTCTTTTACTCATGATTAAAGGTTAGGAAAATAATTTAAAATAAAAAAGTAAGGAAAACAATTGCATGAGATATGATCAGCAAAATGCTATGCAAAGCAGATGACATAAATTTTGGCAGTAAATTTGAAACAGTGTACATGGAAATGGTGTAGTATGCCATTAAAAAATAACTTTGTAAAATGTTTCAAATCGGTAACTAATTTATTTCATCCTGGTGAGTGATATTTTAAAATAGTTAGCCATAAAAAATGTATAGATGGAAAATTTTTAAAATCTATAACATTTATTTTTAAGATGTATATAGGCGCACTAATCGAATTTGAGTATCGAAAAAAAATGACGCACTAATCGAGGGATTGCTGTAATAATTAAAGTTTTTTAATTAATATTATAGTATGTGTTGTCTTTCCCTAAAAATCTGACAATTATGTATCACCAACGCATAAGTTTATCTACAAGAATACTTGCAGAGAAAGTGTTTCGAGATTCTTGGCATAAGTCAGTTGGTATTGCTTTCCCAAAATGAGGAAAGGATCCAACACAAGCATAATTATCAGCCTATTGCTCTGACTAGCTGTCTTTGCAAGATAATAGAGAAAATGGTTAATGCCAGACTTCTCTGGTATTTAGAAAGCAACGATCTTCTCTCCAATACACAATATGGCTTCCATAAACATTGAGCAACGATCTTCTCTCCAATACACAATATGGCTTCCATAAACATTGTTCAACTTTAGACCATTCGTTCATTTAGAAACTTGTATAAGAGATGCATTTCTGAAGAAAGAACATCTGGTTTCAGTTTTCTTTGACATGGAAAAAGCTTTTGACACAGTCTGGTGATTGGCATATTAAAAGACCTCTATAACCTGGTTCTCAGAGGACACCTTCCTGTATTTATTAAAAACTTTTTTTGTTCAGGAGAACTTTCCAAGTCAGAGTGGGAAGTACGCTATGTCAGCCATATCATCAAGAACAGGGTGTTCCCTAAAGTTCTGTCTTAAGTGTGACACATTTTTGCTATCAAAAGTTAACTCAATCACTGAACAGCTTTCTCCCACTGCAGACAATGCTTTGTGTTGATGACTTCACAATTTACTATCACTCTCATAATATGAGAGTCAATGAAAGACAACTTCAGCAAGCAATTGATCATGTTTCTCTGTGGGCTCTTAGTAATCGGTTCAGGTTTTCAACAGAAAAAAGTGTCTGTGTACACTTCTGTTGAAAACGCACTCTTCACCCAGATCCTGAATTAAGAATGATATGAACTGTTATTCCATTAGTTACAAAAGCCATGTTTTGGGATTCATCTTTGACAGAAAACTTACATTCCTTGCACACTTTTGTCAACTAAGAGAAAAGTGCAAGAGAGCATTGAATATCCTTAGTGCTCTATCCTCTACTGAGTGGGTGCCAATCGATCGTTATTGCTTCATCTTTATCGTGCATTTATACATTCAAAACTGGATTATGGGTCTTAAGTCTATGGTTCTGCAAGGCAGAATATGCCTTGGAGATCCAACTTGCGATGGTTTGATCTCATCCATCATCAGGGTATATGGATAGCTGCTGGTGCCTTTCACACATCACCCACTCAAAGTCTTTATGTTGAAGCAAATGAACCAGCACTATCACTTAGATGGAAACAGCCTTAATTATGCCCTAAAGATAAAGTCTCTTCCAGATTATCCTACATGGACTGGTCTCTGTTATATCGATGTTTCTATATGTGGTATGCTTAATTTATACTTAATTTGCTGTTTACTTAAATCTATCCTTTCTTACCTAAAACCTTATACAATCAAAATCCTACCGGCTTCTCTATTGTTAATTATTTATCTTTTGTGATTTATTCTCTTTATTCACTTACTTTAATCTTATTCTTATATCTAGGATTGTTTCCTCTTCGGATACTGGCACATTTATATTTTGCTGTGCCAGCCAGTATCCTATAGCAGAAAAGATCCTTGCTCAGGGAGACAATACTAGAGTCTGAAGATTACTTACACAATATCTTACTTAAACTGCCGTATAGATTTAGATTATTGCAGTCGTGACCTAAATCTATTATTATATTCACTCTCTAAATCCTTCCCTCCAAAATAGGTTCTATTTTTATAAGTGGTAAGTTGGAATCGTAATCAGGCATGACTCAGGTTCAAGTAAATATGACATGTTTATTGGAATATCTAAAACACAATACAAAATTCATACACTCAATTATGCTCAATACTAAATAAAACTCGAATTAAGAGGTTAACACTTTCTAAATTAATTAAATCTTATAAAGCATGCTAAACACAGTAACTGCATATTGGGATAGATAGCAAACGATATGAAGTTAAGCTAAATACCTTTCAGTAGTATTACTTGCAAGAGAAAACTAACAAACATTCTAATGTTACTGAGATACTAAATTCTACTATCCTTATCGCATCAAGTTAATCCTAACACATACAAAATTACAAAAGATCTCTTCCAAACAATTCTTCTTACTCTCAAAGGAGGTTAACTTTCTAAATAGAGACTGTCCACAGAGTTCTTTAGAATACAGTTCTTAATTTCACATTCGTAAACAATATTCTCTCTTCTAATGAACTTTCACACAAAATTAGAGTAATTGCACCTTACTGAGCTTTTTCCATGTCGTTCTGCACCACGTGTATGTCTGGACACTTCTCATCTATTGGCTGTCCATATGCCAATGTAGGGGTTACGCTATCTTCATTCCTTCTGCCGAAAACGGACTCAAATCTTTGCGTTTCAGGAACAACTCGATGGGACTTTTCAGCGACGGCTTGATTCTGCTAGAACTGGAATTTTTACCTTCAGCTTTGCATAGAATTCTACTTCATTTTAAGAATGCTCGCACTCCAACATCTTATCACAGACTTCACCCCCTCTACGCGAAACTGCCCACTAACTTCTGAACCACCAAAACAGGAAAATGTTATGACCGGAGAGTCTTCCGATACGGGCTCAACCCCTTATATTCTTCTATAGAGCGCCCTCTTTTCTCAGTCCCCTTTTTGCACACGGCCCTTATCTTTTCACCCCTTTGGGTTCATCTTTCGCTTTTACGACGCTGTTATACTTGGATTCACAGAATACATGGCAACGTAATTTTCCGAGTAAGCTATAGCCGCTAGCGTTACACTGTACATGTGTAGCTTTATGCCTTCCAGGAATTATTACTTAGCAACTTTTTAGATGACTCACAGTAAATTTTACATAGCTTAAGTGAGGCTTAAATTAAAATCAGATTATCTCTCTCTTTTTTAGACATACTTAAAAATGAAATCTTAATATAATCACATCAGCTTAAATATAAGGCACTTGAAATAAAGAATATAAATTTTACATAAAGTGAAGAAGTTTCACTTTTAATTACAGCTGATGTGCAGGTATTTCTCTTTGTCAGCAAGCTTTATATGTTAGATTCCAAATGAATGATTTCTTTCCAAGATTCCTTCATTTAGGATCTAACATCTCATTGGGAAGCTCAATATCACATTCGTCAGACTGCCATACATCCTTCTGATATACAAATCAAGGAGACTATGCAAGCTGTTGACATGAATGTGGACAACATTACCTACACCAAATGTAACAACATCATCCCTCCAAGGCAGGTTTGCACTCATCCTGCAAGCTCTCACTTTGTCAGCTACAGAAGTCTCACATACTTCATCTGTCTACTTGCAATTGTTTTATGCACACAGAGCAGCCCACTCTGATTTCTTGCCCATCTATACTCATATATGGCTCAAGAACTACACTGACATTACTATCTCCAACCAGATCCCACCTGACTGCAGTAATTATACATCAGAGTTATATGCCATTCAGCTTGCATTTGTGTATATGAAAGAAAACTGCTACCAAAAGTGTGTCATTTATACAGACTCCATGAGCTCTTCAGGCCATCTCTTCTCCTATGTATAACACCCAGTGCTATGTGGGGTGTTACACCTGTTGTACAAAATGAAAATCCTTAATTTTGATATTCAGTTGTGTTGGATTTCCAGCTGCGGAATTAAGGGAAATGAGATTTCAGAAGCAGTTGCTAGATCAGCTCATACTTTCTCCACGTACTGTTTGACAGCACCATATACAGACTACAGACAGTTTATAAGATCACAGCTAATTGCTCAATGGCAGTCATCATGGCAGGAAATATTGACAAACAAGTTATACGACATTAAGCCTGAAATTAGGCATTTGCATTTTGGCCAATGTAGAAAAAGAAGACAGGAAGCTGTTCTTGCTAGGCTCTGCATAAATCACAGTCATCTTGCACATTCTTATTTATTGAGGGCCGATGACCCTCCCATATGTGAAAAATGCATTACACGTCTCACTATTTGTCATATTCTGGTGGAGTGCCAGCACTTTACATGAGAGAGAGAGAGAGGAACGAAATTTTTATCTATCTAGCCAAGCCATATACACTCAGGCAGATGTTATCAGACTTAGATAGATCATATGATGTTTTTAACTTTCTACAAAGCATTAATTTGTACAAACACATTTGACTGTAATTTTGTTTATATGTAGATACTGCATTGAGCCTCCGTAGCTCAGTCAGTATACCTATGTCCTCTACAGGGTGAAGAGGTTGTCCTCTTCACCCTGATTAGGATGAAACACCCTTATAAATTGATCACTGAATACCTTAACAATGTCTTCTGCAGCTCTTACCATTCTACCACTTTCATCCCTTAACTTCATCTTACCATGATCATTCTTCCTTTTACTTGCCACATATCTAAAAAAACTCTCTAGGGTTTTTCTTTGCCTGATTTCCAATTTCTGCTCATACTTGACTTTTGTTTTCCTTACTAACTGAGTCAGTCTCCAGGCTTGTTCTTTACATTCTTTATGTGACTGATTATTACCATTATTCATCTTGTACTTCCTCTAAAGTACTTTCTTTTTCCAGATTTCATGCTTATGCTCCACATTCATCCATTTTACACCTACCTTATTCAGACTTTTTGGCCTTCGGAATACATTCATACATTGATGCTGTTATGTATTTCTTTGTGAGTTCCCATGCAGCATTTATTTCCTTACCACTCCTCATTCCATGCTATAGCTCCAAGCTGTCTCCTAAGCTTGTCAAAATCACCAGCCTTATAATTCCAAATATATCCTTTCCTCACAAAAGTCTGCATATGACTACCCACAACACAGGTAATTACTTCATGATCACTTTCACCAACTGGAGGAAAATGTGAAACTCCCTCATACATTACTAATGGCACACTTCTTAAATGATTTAACCACTGTCTCAGTTTTCACAGCATCCCATGAAGCTTTGATCCACTCACAAACTTGTGAAATGCTAGGCCCCTTCCTTCTTCTTGATGGCATAACCTCAAAATCTGAAGACTGCATCCAGCAGTCTTCTGGATGCAGTGTTCCACTTCTCCTTCATAAATCCCTTAAATGGTTTATTAGTACAGATATCTAAAGGTTGAAGCTGACTACTTAGACCTCCTGGAATAACTGAGTTTTCAATTCCTTGAGTTTATTTTTAACATCTGTGAGAATGAAACTGATCCCATACTAGCAGGACAGGTTTCTTCAACAGTCCACCAGGGTACCTAGACCAAATATTATCTATCCATAACTGGAATACTAGAATGCATTCCAGTAACTGGGATACATAACTAATGTAACTGGAATGCTCTCACACACTGCAAGGAAGCAAGAAAGAAATCACGTAACTTGGAACAGAGAAAATTTCCAGAAATGAAAGTAATAAAAAACTGAGTATCGGCATATAAGACGTACCATGTTTTTCAGACCTATTTTCACAGAAAAAAGTGCATCTTATATGCCGGCAAATATGATACATCCTCTGATGAAATGATGAGATCTAGAACTCTTGATCCTCATGTGCCCTTCTTTACGTGCTGCCTGAGAAAGTTATCTCTCAAGAACTCGAGAAATTCATTTTCCTTATTACTAAATGCTATCTCTTCATTCCAAAAGATATCACCCATAATAATTACCCTTCCCTTGTTCACTAATCCAAGTTGTTTATACATTTCTTCCTAACTACCTTCCACATTCCCAGGCCTATAGCAACATCCAACTAAATACAACTTCCTCTCAACCTCCATGTTACACCACACTGCCTCATAACCATTGCCACTATTTCCCACTTTCATGTTTACCTTATGTGGACTTAATTCCCCTGTTATCATCAGCAGCACTCTCCCTCCCTTCCTGCTCCTTCTATCCTTGCGAAAAATATTGTACCCTTCCATTTCTATTCCCATTACGATATCATCTTCATTCAACCGTGTTTCACTTATTCCAATGATTTGAGGGCAAATAAACTCAATCACTGAAACCATTTCATCCCCTTTATTTCTGATACTTCTGGCATTTGTACACAAACACAGCAATTCATTGTTAGGTGTATCCAAGCCATATGTTGGTTGCGATTTCCCCACTACACCTGCCCAATCACCTTTATCACTGCTTACCACATATATCTGCTGAGTTTCAACTTCTCCATCCACATTGCAATATACTCCATCTTTACACACATTCACTGCCACATTCACTCTCTATGCCATGTCTCCCTGTCCACCTGAGCTTCCACAGTTCCCTGTTCCTCTTGTATTATCGTTCTCTCTTCCTCTCTCTCTCACACACTACTACTATTGTTTCCACTGCCAAGCACTTCTGTCTCTTCAGTACCACTCTCCTGATTTTCCCCTTCATCTCTTTCTCTTCTGATCTCTGGTACGCATCACACACTGTACTTCCACACACTATACTTTCATCCAGCACACTCACTCCAAAGCCATTTAAATGCAACCCATGCCTGTATAATTTCATTCTTCCATCAAACACATGCCATACATCCACAAATTCCACTCCCTTCTCCTCACACAGCTCCGCTAGCATACCGTTCATGATTTTGGCTGTCCGTCGCAACTCATCATCATACCTGTGTAACACACTGACAACCTTTCCTACTACACTGTTATCTTTCGCTTCTACATCCTTGCATTCTTTTACTTCCTCAGTTTCTCTTACTTTCCGTTTATCACATCTTCTTCCGTAACTTTCGCTTCTACATCTTTGCATAGTTTCTCTTGCTTTTGTTTCATTTTTGTTTTTCGCAACTTTTTCTTAACTTTTGCTTCTATATCCTTGCATTCTTTCACTCCCTCAGTTTCTCCTGCTTTCGTTTCATTTCAGTTTTTCGTAATTTTTTCTGTAACTTTCACTTCTACATCCTTGCATTCTTTCACTCCATCAGTTTCTCTATCTTTTGTTTCATTTCCATTTCTTTCATGTACACCATCTATCTTTTCAGTCAATATCGCATTCTGTGTATTGTGTTCCAACAATATATCACACTTCCGACAAATCCATACTTTCTCTTGTCTCTCGTTCATTCTCTCTCTCTCTCTGTCTCCACAAAGACATGTCTTACACTCTGCTATGCATACACATTGCACTCACGAAATTGAATCAGTTTAGAAAAGTCTATGTCACCAATGCTATTTCACTTCCATGGAATTCGCCTAGTAGCACCGTTCGATGCCCGTGTGGTTGACCTCGTGACTACCATTGTGCGATATTCCAAATGGCAATTTAGACTAATAAATCTGATAGATGTTGGAAGTTTTTTCCCACTTGGCTAGACTATAAATTATATATTTAGTTTAATCCTTTATCCAAGTGTAAGCAAACAAAGTTTGCGCCTGAAGTACTGTATCTTCAGGACTGGGGCAACTCATGGCAAAGGTGGACAAACTTCACATCACTTGCCCTAGTATCCCATAACGCAAAGCACATCTCCTTGCGGACATGTATAATGCTATGCATTATGGGAAGGGTCACTACCCAGACCAGTTTTGACCTTTATTGAGGTCTCTTCAGTGGGAGCCAGACCCAGAGGTGATATCAAGGTTGAAGCAATGTAGAAATCATATTTACCTATACGAGTTGCCAAAAGGTGTCACACCTTGTTATTAAATTACTCTGGATTAGAGAAAGATGTTGGAAGTTTTTTCCCACTTGGTGAGACTATAAATTATATATTTAGTTTAATCATTTATCCAAGTGTCAGGCACAAACTTTGTTTGCTTACACTTTCTCTAATGCAGAGTAATTTAATAATAAGGTGTGACACCTTTTGGCAACTTGTATAAGTTAATATGACTTTTGCATTGCTTCAACCTTGGTATCACCTCTGGATCTGGTTCCCACTGAAGAGACCTCAATAAAGGTCAAAACCATTCTGGGTAGTGACCCTTCCCATAATGCATAGCATTATACATGTCCGCAAGGAGATGTGCTTTGCATTATGGGATACTGAGGCAAGCGATGTGAAGTTTGTCCACCTTTGCCACGAGTTGCCCCAGTCCTGAAGATAATTCAGACGCAAACTTTGTTTGGTTACACTTGGATAAAGGATTAAACAAAATATATAATTTAAATTCTGATAGAATTCACACCAAAATCACTCAGACACACTTCATTATTAAAAATAAATAATAAAACCCTAAAATTTATGAAACACTGCCAATTATTATTCAAAATAGCACTTCTCTTTCCAGAGCTCTTTCTGACACTACACAACTTATGGCCCTCTAGAAGCCAGTCTTTAATCAATTAATGTTTTGGATTTGATGGTAATATTAACATTAACAAGATGCAGTTGTTAATGACATGTTGACATTGCTGTCGGTTAGTGAGAGTGACTTGTTTGGGAAATGGTGAAACAAGAAAAGGTTACTGTCAAAAATGGATGTATGTGGAAGTATAAAGTGGGTGATTATAGGAAGATCTATAATCAATTAGCTTCAGTATATGGGGTGGATAAGCTGTGCAAAAAAAAAAAAAAAATGTTGACAGTGAATGGAAATTCATAAGGCAGTATCTGACACAAGCAATGTATAAATGCATATCAAGAGTTAAGTGAGTAAACAGAGTAGGAGTGAAATGGATGAACAATGAAAATAAGCAACCTATGTTGGAAAAGAAAATGCTATGGAGTAGGTACAAGACAGTTGGTAGCGATCGGAACCATGAAGAGTATAAATTGTAGGCTAGGAAGATAACGAGCATGGTAAAGAAAGAAAAGGCAGTATGAGAAGAGACTAGGTGGTAAGGGCAAGGTTAATATAGGGAATTTTTCCACTATATGGCAAGCAAAAGAAAGAATAATTATGGCATGCTGACACCAGTGGACAGTCATTGCAGCAGAATAACAGCTGCAAAGGATATAGCGGAATTATTTAATGGGCACGTTATTTGTGTATATCATTCCGGTGTAAATGATACCATGCAACATATAGAAGGCAGGGAAGTATTAGGAGAACTGGAAGTGAAAGAATCAGAGGTGTATCAGGTTTTGATTGGATTAGATGCTAATAAGGCTGTGGGAATAGATGGCACATCACCACATATTCTTCAGGAATTGCACAACAGTTTGCTATGTGCTTGACCTGGTTATTTAATAAGTCTTGCAATGGGTAGAGTGCCTAAGGAATGGAAAGAAGGCAAAATCGTACCATTCCACAAGCATGGTTCTAGGATAGAAGTTTCCAATTATAGACCACTCTGAATAACTATATTTGTGATCAAGGTAGTGCAGAGACTGATTAGGAATAGAATACAGGATTGGGTTAATGGATATGGCATTCTTTATGATGGTCAGGATGAATTTGTAAAGGGTAGGGCTTGTTTTAGCAATTTACTTGCATTTCATAATAAAGTAACAAGTTTGTTAGATAAAGGAAAATCATATACAGCGATATTCTTGGACTTTGCCAAAGCATTTGACAGATTACCACATGATAAGTTAGTGTACAAGCTGCAGACGATGAGAATAGATAGAATAATGCTTGAATGAAGATTGGCTCTCTGAATGATATTAGCATGTTATGTGTGATGGAGCAGATTTTCAAAAAAGAGGGTAACCATGCCTCATGGTTATGTTCTTAGGCCCCTGCTGTTTAACTTGTTTGTAAATGATATATCATGTGGTCTTACTGGGGATCTTCAGGTGTTTGCTAATGATGCAAAGCTAGGGAGAATTATAAGTAGCACTGCTGATGTTAATTCCCTTCAGGAAGATTTGAACAGAGTTTTGACTTGGACAAAGGAGTTAATATTAATAAGTGCAATTTTGGAGTGCAGAAATATAAGGCTCTATACTATATTGATGGTGCCGTATTGCAGGAAGTGGATGAGATTCGAGATCTGTGAGTGATGGTTGACGGTAGACCAAAGTTTAGAGTGCATATTGGAAGCGTTGCAAAGACTACACATCATAGTGCTGCTATGATAAGACCTACTCTAACGTGTAGGGATAAGGAAGTAGTTGTGTCACTGTATAAAGCACTGCTCAGACCACACAATTATACTATTGTGCTCATATTTGGTCACCTGGTTTTCAACGTGATGTGGAAACATTGGAGAGGGTCCAGAGACTAGTGATTAAGAGAAGATCAGGACTTTGGATTGCTGGCTACGGAGAGAGTTTGAAGAAATGATGATGATTGCAGAGTAGTTTGGTAGATAGGAGGAAAAGAAGTGATACGATAGAGATATTTTAAGTTAGTTAGAGGATTTTATCGGATTAATCCAGATGGAATTATAAAAAGAGTAGAAGGTGAGAGTGGAAAAACCAGAGGCCATCTCTGGAACTTATGTAAGAATGTGGTGAATAGAGTTAAGAGGCAGCTTTTACAAGGAGTGTTAAGAATTTCAGATTCGGTAGGATAAATATGTTGTCAGTTGAATGAATCTCCCACAATGAGTCTGCCGAATCCATGGTGCATGCAACTATAATAATGATGATAATAATAATTTGAAGTCTTAGTGTTATTACTTCCCTTAAGGGGAAAAATTGGAAAGGGGAACAATTTTTATCCTTTTTCCACTCCTTTGTAACTTGACCCAATCTAAGACGATCAAAACATGCAGTGATATATCAACAAATCTTACAGCTTTATTCACATTAAGTTTGCTCAATTCCTAATTTATTTCTTGTTCACTCTTCACCAGTTTCCCCTACACAGTGTTCATAAGTTCTGCATGATGTCACATTTACAAGAATGAATTGCTCATTTAACATTTAAACTATATAGTCTGCAGTGGTGTTCTACTGGTCATGCATTCAAAGAACTAAGTGGGATTTTTTTTTTTTTTTAAATCTCATTAGCTAACTGCTGCTTATACTGCATTTTTGCTATCTTTATTAAACAAGTTGCTTTTTTTTTATGTGCTCTCATGCAACTGATTAATATCACTCATCTCATACTACTCCTGTAAGAAGCACAAAAGAAAACCAACTAACCAAACACACAACGACAACAAAAAAAAAAAAAAAGTCCTGATGAGTAAGATAGGAGAGTAAGATAATTCTCTTATAAAAAAGCTGGAGGTAGGACATAAGCAACCAATTATTAACCAGTACATATCTCTGGAGTGGTCACTAAGCTATTGTATACTGTAGAGGCTGGTAAGAAAAGATATCCATAAGTGGGTAGGCAGTACTCTGATTCTTTATAGAGGCCAACATGGCTTTGTTAAAGGAGAGACTTCCTTTAGAAATCTGCTCTTATTCTATAGAATAAGAGCAAATTTCATCCATCTCTGTTGTCACTCTTATAAGAGTGACAACAGAGATGGATGGATAGAGGAAACAGATATACCACGATAATTCTGGATTTTGCTCAGGTAGGTTCTTATACAAACTCAAAGGGATGGGTATGCAAAATAGGCTCGTGACATGGAAAAAAGAGTTGCATAGCTAAGAGATCACAAAGCGATGACGTGCTAAGACTAAGAGAAGAAATGTGACTAGTGGGATATCTCAGAGTTCTGTGAGCCATTGTTGTTTAACTTGTATATTAGTGATATATGCATTTCTGAGTTGTGCATTAATTAGAATAAGTGAAATGCTGAAGAGAACACTGATTTGTAGGAATAAAAGTATGTTAGTATGTTAGTCCTACAAATAATAAGCTACATCAGGAAAACTGTGCTCAAATATGATCATCTCAGTTGAGCAGAAATACAGAAACAGCCAAAAAAGATCCAGCAGAGGATAGTCAAGATGATATCTGGTAAGTGAATTTAACAGCATAGATACAAATGATTTTTTGAAGTTTGTAAGAGAAGAGAGAACTCAGGATCATCCCTGGAAGATGAGCAAGAATATAGTTAGGAAGCATGTGAGGTTTATCTCACTTTCAGTAAATGTGTTCAAGGAGAGATATAATAGGTATGTAGACATTCAATGACACAGAATGATCTTTTTTGAAAAGTCTGAAGGCTTCCTGGAGGAGCCCACATTGAGCAGCCTAGTTGAATGTCCATTAAAACTGCCAAGTTCCACTTGTATTCATGATAGGTAATGCATTTATGAGGTAAAGCAACAGTGTCATATAATTCTTTTATACGGATAGCATATGACACCAGAATAGAGATATATTTATATCCACATGTAGTAAAAGCATGGTCTTCAATCTAAGCTTTGATGTATCTATAAACAAGCACCATTCAAAAGGAACATGTTTCCCCTACAGTGTTAACATCATCACTGAAAAACACAGTCACCACTCATAAACAATAATTCTAAATTTTCTAATGAGGTGATTTTTGTGCCTTTCTCATGCAAGTTGTTGTACCCTAAGATTCAGATCTTCCACAAGATTATCCAACTCTACTTGTATTATCAAACAAAATGCTCATATAACTAGCAGAGCATGATATTTTCAGTTCATCAGCAGAGTTGTCTTCATTCATAGTCAATGTTTTATGTGGTTTAGGAAATCGCAATGTATTATCATTCAACAATGGTCTTAACTATTAACAAGTTTTTTCACTATATTATTTCAGGAAATTACAACGTACTAGGATATACATTAAAATAAATTTTAATATATTTCTATATTTCGGCAACGTCACGCTGCCATTTTCAAGAACTTAGGTACAAGATACGTGCACGCAGGCACAGCAAAACAATAAATGAGCAAGAAGTATGAAACTATTATTTCTCCTAAGGTCCTGATGGTGCCCTCTAGCGGGCAATGTTGGTATTCTTGGGCGATTGGGCTGAAGGTCTTCTGATGTAGGTTTCCCAAATTTGAGGAAGTCTCATGCAGCCAAATTTGTTGAGGTCTGGCTTGTTTCTTAAGGCTGAAGCTGATTCTATGAAAAGCCTTTCATATTTGTATTTGCTACGGTCTATTATCCTGGCTTTTTTCCACCGTATTCTATGGCAGGTATCCAGAGCATGGTCAGCAAGACCAGAGTGGCTGTATTGGTGAAACCGGATATAGTCCTTGTGTTCTGAAATTCTGATATTTGTTGTCCTGCCTGTTTGGCCGAAGTAGGACAGCTCACAGCTGCAAGGGACCTGGTACACACCAGGTAGGTCTGGGGGGGGGGGAGGTTGGTCTTTTGTTGAGCGGATAAGGGATGCCAATTTTTTATAAGGTTTGTAACAAGAAGTTAAGTTATGTTTTTTTAAGATTTTTGTGATTTTTTCTGAGGTGCCTCGGATATAGGGTATGGTGATGGATTTAGAGTAATCCTTGTTGTGAGGATGGGGGGGGTTGTGGTTTACTGGTTTTAATATTTTTTGGATTTTTTGGGGGGGTAGCCATTGGCTGAGAACGTGTTGAGGATGTGGTTTAGTTCTGTGGTTAGGGCATTGTCATTCGAGCAGATAAGTTTAGCCCTGTTGTGTAGTGTCTTAATGACTCCATATTGTTGTGAGGGGAGGTGGTGGGATAGTCGGTGAATGTATCTGCCTGTATGGGTGGGTTTTCTGTATACTGAGAAAACCAAGGTTCCATCAGGCTGGCGGGTGACTGGTGTGTCTAAGAACGGAATGCAGTTGTTTTTTTCTTCTTCCAGGGTGAATTTGATTCTGGGGTGTTGGTTGTTTAAGTGTGTTAAGAAGGAGAGGAGTGCATCAGAGCCATGTGGCCAAATAGCGAATACATCATCTACATAGCGAAGCCAAATGGTTGGTTTTTGTGGGGCAGAGTTCAAGGCTTGCTCTTCAAAAGTCTCCATATAAAAGTTGGCCAAGGGTGGAGAGAGTGGAGAACCCGTGGCTGTCCCCTCTATTTGTTTGTAGAATTTTCCTTGCCTAACAAAATAGCCTGAGTTCATTGTGAACTGAAATAGGGCTGTGATATCGGGAGGAAATTTAGCTTGGATTAGCTCTAAGGATTCTTTGAGTGGGACATTCGTAAATAATGAGGAGACATCAAAACTGACCATTATGTCAGTGTGTTTGAGTGTAAGGTTTTCAATGCTGGCTTTGAAGTGGGATGAGTTTTTTATGTATGAAGGTGTGTTGCCAGTATAGTGTGAGAGAGCTTTGGCCAAATGTTTTGCTAGTTTGTATGTGGGGAATCAATGCCATCCACTATGGGACGTAATGGCACATTTTCCTTGTGAATTTTTTTGGCTTGGGAGGTGTCGGATCCCGCGTTCAATCCATATCATGATATCCTCAGCAGGTATTCTTCTGGGCGCAATGGCGAAGTTGTGGCCACGTGCCAGGGTGTCGAGTGCTTCAGGTTTCACACTTAGTGACGACAGATTCACTACCTAGGAAGTTGTGGTTTCGAGATCGCGACCTTTTTTAAATTTTTGAATTTTTTGATGTGTCGATCTCGGACTAATCTAAACTCTTTCTCCGCTGCAGTGCAGGAGATGTCGCATAAAATCGACCAAATTTCGTGGCTTAAGATGCTTGAAAGGTCATCTTCGAGTGCCTGTATAGCTGAGTTAGCTTCACTCAGGAAATGGCGAGTGGCGGCAATTTGTTCTCTGAGTAAGGCTTGGCTGGCACGGTTATAGATACGGAGTGCCTTTTGCGAAGAGAAACGGTGCTTGAATTTCACACAGTTAGGGATTACCTGGTTATCCCGGCAGCGCTTCAGGAAGGCAAGACGATTCAGTTGTCTTGCTAGCTTCAACTTCAATTTACCATAATGGTGTGCTTTACGTGCGGTAACATCTCCGTGGATTATCGTAATTCTCGTTGAAAGGCTTAGACATTGGTTATGCATTTTCACTATATTATTTCAGGAAATTACAACGTACTAGGATATACATTAAAATAAATTTTAATACATTTCTATATTTCGGCAACGTCACGCTGCCATTTTCAAGAACTTAGGTACAAGATACGTGCACGCAGGCACAGCAAAACAATAAATGAGCAAGAAGTATGAAGCTATTATTTCTCCTAAAGTCCTGATGGTGTCCTCTAGCGGGCAATGTTGGTATTCTTGGGCAATTAGGCTGAAGGTCTTCTGATGTAGGTTTCCCAAATTTGAGGAAGTCTCATGCAGCCAAATTTGTTGAAGTTTGGCTCGTTTCTTAAGGCTGAAGCTGATTCTATGAAAAGCCTTTCATATCTGTATTTGCTACGGTCTATTATCCTGGCTTTTTTCCACCGTATTCTATGGCAGGTATCCAGAGCATGGTCAGCAAGATCAGAGTGGCTGTATTGGTGAAACCGGATGTAGTCCTTGTGTTCTGAAATTCTGATATTTGCTGTCCTGCCTGTTTGGCCGAAGTAGGACAGCTTATAGCTGCAAAGGACCTGGTACACACCAGGTAGGTCTAGGGGGGGAGGAGGTTGGTCTTTTGTTGAGCGGATAAGGGATGCCAATTTTTTATAAGGTTTGTAACAAGAAGTTATGTTTTTTTAAGATTTTTGTGATTTTTTCTGAGGTGCCTCGGATATAGGGTATGGTGATGGATTTAGAGTAATCCTTGTTGTGAGGGGGAGGGTGGGGGTTGTGGTTTACTGGTTTTAATATTTTTTGGATTTTTTTTGGGGCGGGTAGCCATTGGCTGAGAACGTGTTGAGGATGTGGTTTAGTTCTGTGGTTAGGGCATTTTCATTCGAGCAGATAAGTTTAGCCCTGTTGTGTAGTGTCTTAATGACTCCATATTGTTGTGAGGGGGGATTATTGTCCATACCCCCCCGTATTTATGGACTCCCAAAAATTCACAAGGAAAATGTGCCATTACGTCCCATAGTGGATGGCATTGATTCCCCCACATGCAAACTAGCAAAACATTTGGCCAAAGCTCTCTCACACTATACTGGCAACACACCTTCATACATAAAAAACTCAGCCCACTTCAAAGCCAGCATAGAAAACCTTACACTCAAACACACTGACATAATGGTCAGTTTTGATGTCTCCTCCTTATTTACGAATGTCCCACTCAAAGAATCCTTAGAGCTAATCCAAGCTAAATTTCCTCCCGATTTCACAGCCCTATTTCAGTTCACAATGAACTCAGGCTATTTTGTTTGGCAAGGAAAATTCTACAAACAAATAGAGGGGACAGCCATGGGTTCTCCACTCTCTCCACCCTTGGCCAACTTTTATATGGAGACTTTTGAAGTGCAAGCCTTGAACTCTGCCCCACAAAAACCAACCATTTGGCTTTGCTATGTAGATGATGCATTCGCTATTTGGCAACATGGCTCCGATGCCCTCCTCTCCTTCTTAACACACTTAAAACAACCAACACCCCAGAATCAAATTCACCCTGGAAGAAGAAAAAAACAACTGCATTCCATTCTTAGACACACTAGTCACCTGCCAGCCTGATGGAACCTTGGTTTTCTCAGTATATAGAAAACCCACCCATACAGGCAGATACATTCACCAACTATCCCACCACCTCCCCTCACAACAATATGGAGTCATTAAGACACTACACAACAGGGCTAAACTTATCTGCTCGAATGACAATGCCCTAACCACAGAACTAAACCACATCCTCAACACGTTCTCAGCTAATGGCTACCACCCAAAAAAATCCAAAAAATATTAAAACCAGTAAACCACAACCCCCCCCCCCCCTCCACCTCACAACAAGGATTACTCTAAATCCATCACCATACCCTATATCCAAGGCACCTCAGAAAAAATCACAAAAATCTTAAAAAAACATAACTTCTTGTTACAAACCTTATAAAAAATTGGCATCCCTTATCCGCTCCACAAAAGACCAACCTCCCCCCCCTAGACCTACCTGGTGTGTACCAGGTCCCTTGCAGCTGTAAGCTGTCCTACTTCGGCCAAACAGGCAGGACAGCAAATATCAGAATTTCAGAACACAAGGACTACATCCGGTTTCACCAATACAGCCACTCTGGTTTTGCTGATAATGCTCTGGATACCTGCCATAGAATACGGTGGAAAAAAGCCAGGATAATAGACCGTAGCAAATACAGATATGAAAGGCTTTTCATAGAATCAGCTTCAGCCTTAAGAAACGAGCCAAACCTCAACAAATTTGGCTGCATGAGACTTCCTCAAATTTGGGAAACCTACATCAGAAGACCTTCAGCCCAATCGCCCAAGAATACCAACATTGCCTGCTAGAGGGCACCATCAGGACTTTAGGAGAAATAATAGCTTCATACTTCTTGCTCATTTATTGTTTTGCTGTGCCTGCGTGAACGTATCTTGTACCTAAGTTCTTGAAAATGGCAGCGTGACATTGCCGAAATATAGAAATATATTAAAATTTATTTTAATGTACATCCTAGTACGTTGTAATTTCCTGAAATAATATAGTGAAAATGCATAACCAACGTCTAAGCCTTTCCACGAGAATTATTAACAAGTTTAAGTATTTTATTACATAAAGACTTTCTTAAAAAAAAAAACTGGTATGTTTGTTAAACAGAAGTAGGAATTATTTGCCCAGTCTTTCCTCTTCCATACTACTGGGATAACAAATGTCACTGATGAATGTACTATTTAATTATTTTTTTTTAAATACTGTACTTATCTGCTTTGGATATGAAGTAGGGATCAGGAATGATCACTTTATATATAGAGCACAACTTATATGCTATTTTAATCAGAGCAGTGAATACTAATTTCATATATTTTAACATCACTGCTGTTATGCAGAAAATTATATCTGCACTTCCTACATTTATAAGACATCATGCACTGGCATCTTCAGATAGCAATCAAAATCATGCAGCCTGCAACAACAAACTATACCAAAATGCATTTCATAAAGTCAATTTAAACACACAATACTGGTTAATAGATAGTTAATAGGTAGCCATATATCTGCCTGTTCTTGCTATGCATAGTAATGCAATCTAGTCATATGAAGGATGCATCTCACTGAACACTAACACTGATCCATACACATCACATGACATGATGATAGCATAATCTAGTGCACTTACTTGTAATGGAGAATGTCAACCTTGAACTGACCGATATGACTCATTGTTGCTGACCAGTGCCAACTGGACAAGACATTTTCTTAAACAAATATGAATGACATTTTTGCATTCAGTACATGCAATTTCAATGCTGTGGAATATATTATACTTCAATGTTTTTTTTTTTTTCAATATATAAATTTTTAAACAGATAGTCATTTATGTGATTAATTATATAAATCAAGTGGATATTAAATCCAGCATTATCTCAAAGCCGAATATAGAAACTATAAAAGTTTCATACAAAATTTGACCAGTGAGCTTATGTGAATACACTCACTGGTTGAACAGCTGTTTCAAACTGATTGGTTCTCCTCAGAGACCAGGCAGAAACCTTAAGAGAGCACAAATTCTCATTCAGTACTAAGAAACTCTAAGTGTATTTTTCATAAGCGAACCCTCGGTCGGTGCATAAAGTATTTACTAAAATAAACAGCCAAAAGGCTTCATTTTGACGATGCAAAATTATATAAATCAAGTGGATATTAAATCCTGCATTATTTCAAAGCCGAATATAGTAATATAGTAACTATAAAAGTTTCATACAAAATTTGACCAGAGAGCTTATGGGAACACATTCGCCGGCATTTACAAGTTGCCCTAGCTGTACCTTATAGGAGAACATGATCACTGCCCAAACATCCATATATTTGCCTCCTATTGGTCCATTTTGATAAGGTTTCACTGGCCAGACCAAACTGAAACAGCTGTCAGGCCGAAATGAAGCCTTTTGGCTCTTTATTTTAGTAAATACTTTATGCACCGACAATGACTTCGCTCATGAAAAACACACCTCTCCGACATTTCGAGTTTCTTAGTACTGAACAAGAGATTTTCCTCTCTTAAGGTTTCTGCCTGGTCTCTGAGGAGAATGAATCAGTTCGAAACAGCTCTGAGGCCAGTGAAACATTATTAAAATGGACCAATAGGAGGCAAATATATGGATGCTTGGGCAGCGATCATGTTCTCCTATAAGGTTTGGCTAGGGCAACCTTGTAAATGCCAGCAAGTATATTCCCGTAAGCTCTCTGGTCAAATTTTATACGAAACTTTTATAGTTACTATATTTGGCTTTGAAATAATGCTGGATTTAATATCTACTTGATTTATATAATTTTGTATCACCAAAATGAAGCCTTTTGGCTCTTCATTTTAGTAAATATGTTGTGATTAATGCTTCAAAAGAATTATAATAGCATTTGCAGGTTAGCAGCACTCTTCTGGCATACTGTACTTGCCCTAGCACAGAACAACTAATTGTTGCATGCATGAAATATCTGTTGCTTTTAATTTATACCAATTTTCTTATTCACAATGATGACATAGTGATACGGTTCATAAAATATTACTATATCTTTCTCTAATCAGATATTAAACTAGTTTAAACTTTTACTGGAGTGTTAATATGCTTCACCTTAATAAGCTATTAGGAATGCTCTTGGTATGCATGCTTCATTTAATTAAAATAATGTATTCTGTGTATTTTACATAAGGATACCAGCTGACATGGAATGCAAAAAGTATTCCTGTGAAGTTTTTACAGATCTGCTAGTACAGTATTAAATAAATGCTCTAAAGTTGGTTCCTTGAATTTTCTCTTGTACTCATAGTTATGCTAATACTGTAGTATTAGGTAAATATTACAGTTTAAGATATACTACTTAGCGAATTTAGATTTTTATGTTTTAACATCCTGAAATCATTTTCTACAATACTGTATTATAAGACGTCACACAAAGAATGGTTATTATTGTTGCAAATCCAATATAAAATATTTAATATCAGAAATCGAACACATGAGTGAAAGGGCCATTGGTTTCAACACTTAATACTTGTCTGTTGCCATATATTCCATTTCTAACGTAGACGTTGCACTCTTTGCACTTCTCATTTTTTTCAATAATTTTTTGACATTTTTCCACTAACAGTTGAAATAAATGTAAACCCAAATCTTTTGAAATATTCTGATGATACTGCACTGTTTTTCCCTTAAGCTTACCTCCAAGACAAGCCTGTGGGATAATCAAAATATCTCCAGGAAGATCCAGAATAGAAAGAAATGTCCCATTATCTGTTTCGCAGAGTTTTACATTCAAGGCTGCATTAACTAATTAAAAAGAAAAATAATAAACCAGAACAATTAATGTATGAATTTTGAATTAACATATTACTAAGTAATTAGGCTGTATGATTAGGGAGAGTATTATAGGCATAATCTAAAATCACAATTAAAGAGATAAAGAATACTAGATTGAACTAAATATAGTACTCTTTATCTCTTTAATAGATAAAGAGATAAAGAATACTGGATGAACTAAATATAAAAAAGTAACTAGATACATTTCAGAAACGTGTCAGTTGCATCTGTGCAGGAATGACTGTTGTGCTGAACATAAATATGTTTTCCAGGTACATAGATTTAGGGAAGTAACTGAGGATACAAGCAAGCCTTGTTGGATGCCAGCCTTGGCCAAGTGGTTAGCATATTTGCTATCCAATCAACAGTAAAAATAAATACTAATCTCATACAGAGATAGCAGGGTTTATATCTCCCTGAAACTCAGGTTTTTCATTCTGCATACAGGCAAACTGGCCAACAAGATGCATGAAATTTACAGGCAAAAAAATTGTTGGTGGAGAGTGATGACAGATGGTTGTGTGTTGATGGTAGTAGTAGTGATGTATTGTGTAGTTGGAGCAATAAGTGGAGGAGACAGTGACTTGTGTAGTGGAGTAGAGTGTACCCCCAGAATGAGTCCTGGGCTCCTCAATGGTTTCACTTAAAAAGAATAATATATAAATAAAATCTGGTGAGTCGCATAAAAAAAGAAGAAAAAGTGAAAAGTTGAAAAAAAATGGTATGGATTTTTAGATAATGTTTGTTCAATGAGGTAAAAAAAAACACAAAAAAGTCAAAACTGTGAGCATGTTGCCAAGATATGACATGAGTGAGCTGAGACAGAGGGCTATGGTTACAAATGATGCAATGCACACTGTGTGGGAGAAAGAGTGTGAAGTAGGTTGATGCATGGAGTTTGATGACAGAAAAAATTTGTACTTGCAAAACAGATTATACTTAAATGGATGTGGAGTCAGGTGGTTGGGAAAAAACTGTTTTGAAAGAGTGAATATAAATCATCAGGGAAACTAGATGAGTCATCATGGTTGTATAAGAGTTTAGACATGCACATTTAATGTGAGAGGTTAAATTTGTGATTGTAATGGAAAGAGAGATGGTATGGATGACCCCAAGAATGGCATGACTATTTCGTCAGAAAGAAAGATAATGGCAGAAGTGGAAAAGGAAATTTGGTTGAAAAATCAACTGGGGAGTACTTATTTGAATACCTATTAATATTTACTTGAATGTCTATTAGTCTGGTGAACTACTTCCATATGCTTCTCGTAGACAGGCTTATACGTTGGTTATGCATTTCTAAATCACTTAGGGAATTGAACAGCGTAGATCCGAATATAAATTAAATTATACTTTAATAAATATCTCCGATATTTCGGCAACGTCACGTTGCCATTTTCAAAAGGAACTTACAAAAAAGGCACGTGCACACAGGCACTACAACACAGTAACTGAGAATGAAGATATGAAGCTATCGTTCTCCTAGAAGTCCTGATGGTGCCCTCTAGCGGGCTAAGTAGGTGTTCTTGGCCGTTGGGCTGAAGGTCTGCTGATGTATGCCTCCCAAATTTGGGGCAGTCGCATACAACCAAATTTGTCGAGGTTTTGGGAGTTTCTTAGGGCTGAGGCTGATTCCATAAATAGTCTTTCGAATTTGTATTTGCTATGGTGTATTACTGTAGCTTTCTTCCACCGTATTCTGTGGCGTGTATCCAGAGCATGGTCTGCAAGACCAGAATGGCTGTACTTGTGAAACCGGATGTAGTTCTTGTGTTCAGAAATTCTGATACAGGACTACAAAGGTAAGCTCAATGCTCTTCTATTAGATCGGGCTACTTACCTCCCTATCAAATATAATCCCACCAACTCACAAATCAGAAAACTTCACAGGCTCCTTAAGAAAGTTACTTCTTGGCCTATAGAAGTTACCAACAGATTAAAGCCGTTTAACTCTATACTCCTCCCGTATTTACAGACCCCCAAAAATACATAAAGAAAATGTGCCATTACGTCCCATAGTGGATGGCATTGATTCCCCCACATATAAATTAGCTAAACATTTGGCCAAGGAGCTCACACACTATACTGGCAACACACCATCACACATAAAAAACTCAGCCCACTTCAAAGCCAGCATAGAAAACCTTACACTCCAACATACTGACATAATGGTCAGCTTTGACGTCTCCTCCTTATTCACAAATGTCCCACTCAAGGAAACTTTAGAGCTAATCCGAGCTAAATTTTCTCCCGATATCTCAGCCCTATTTCAGTTCACAATGAACTCGGGCTATTTCGTTTGGCAGGGAAAATTCTACAAACAAATAGAGGGGACAGCCATGGGTTCACCACTCTCTCCACCCTTGGCCAATTTCTTTATGGAGACCTTTGAAGAAAAAGCCTTAGCCTCTGCCCCACAAAAACCAACCATATGGCTTCGCTACGTTGATGATGTGTTCGCTATTTGGCCACATGGCTCTGAAACACTCCTCTCCTTCCTTACACACTTAAACAACCAACACTCCAGAATCAAGTTCACCCTAGAAAAAGAGGAAAACAACAGCCTCCCTTTCCTAGACACACTAGTCACCTGCCAGCCTGATGGAACCTTGGTTTTCTCAGTTTATAGAAAACCCACCCATACAGGCAGATACATTCACCAACAATCCCCCCCCCCTCACAACAATATGGAGTGGTGAAAACACTATACAACAGAGCTAAACTAATCTGTTCTACTGACATGGTCCTAAACACTGAACTAAATCACATCCTCAACACTTTCTCGGTCAATGGCTACCCCCCCCCCAAAAAAAATCCCAAAAAAATTAAAACCTACAAACCACAGCCCCCCCCCCCTCCACAACAAAGATTACTCTAAATCCATCACCATTCCCTACATCCGAGGCACCTCAGAAAAAATTACAAAAATTTTAAAAAAACATGACCTCACCTCCTGTTACAGGCCTTACAGAAAATTGGCATCCCTTATCCGCTCCACCAAAGACCAACCACTTCTCCTAGACCTACCTGGTGTATACCAGGTTCCTTGCAGTTGTAAACTGTTGTACTTTGGCCAAACAGGCAGGACAGCGAATATCAGAATTTCTGAACACAAGGACTACATCTGGTTTCACAAGTACAGCCATTCTGGTCTTGCAGACCATGCTCTGGATACACGCCACAGAATACGGTGGAAGAAAACTACAGTAATACACTGTAGCAAATACAAATTCGAAAGACTATTTATGGAATCAGCCTCAGCCCTAAGAAACTCCCCAAACCTCAACAAATTTGGTTGTATGCGACTGCCCCAAATTTGGGAGGCATACATCAGCAGACCTTCAGCCCAACGGCCAAGAACACCTACTTAGCCCGCTAGAGGGCACCATCAGGACTTCTAGGAGAACGATAGCTTCATATCTTCATTCTCAGTTACTGTGTTGTAGTGCCTGCGTGCACGTGCCTTTTTTGTAAGTTCCTTTTGAAAATGGCAACGTGACGTTGCCAAAATATCAGAGATATTTATTAAAGTATAATTTAATTTATATTCGGATCTACGTTGTTCAATTCCCTAAGTGATTTAGAAATACTTCCATATGCATTCACTTATGCATGAAGAATGATTCTGGAATATAGGCAATAGGTTCCAACAATCATTAAATGCAAAAGAAGAAAAATTATGGTGAATATGTTAACAAAAGAAGACTTTCTTAAGGAATAAAACAATGGGTACAGAATATTCAGGAAGGGCAGATATGATAGAAACAGTGGGCAAGTTCAGGGTGTTCACATTGGACCTCCCTAGTTTCAACGTGTTACTACTACTTAAGTATGTGGACCATGATATTGAAATTGTATAAATGAGAAAGAGCCAAGGAACACTCACCATGTTTTTGTAAAAAAAATCGTTCATGTGCTCATTTAGTAGCACACACAATGGCAAGTCAATAGTCTACTGTATTTACTCGAATAACTTGCACCCCTGATTTTATTTTGCGAAAAAAAATTTTTTTTTTTTAAATTTAAAACTTTTTCAGGTATATGCTTTTTTAGATAATGAATGTTCTTGTGACAGTTTCAGAATTTTGGAATTTGGTTGAAGAGAATCAGCATTTCAACTCAACAATCATCGGCTTGCCTTTGTTGTTGATTCGCACGATCTTTTGTTAATACTGCAACCAGTCATATGTTAGACCGGAAGTAGCAATAGAGAGTAGTAGATTCTTGGTAAGTGATACCCATTTTCAGTTTTTTTAAATCATGGTGATCTTATGATTCTGAAATGATAAAAGACAAGTAATAATAAAACTGTTTGTTTTAATTTAATTACAGAAGCATTGACAGAAACAGTGATGAAACAGTATATCGAATTCAAAAAATTCAAATATATCGCATGATGAAGATGAGCTGCCAATCACCTAAATAACATTGATAATCAAAATTTAAATCATTCATTTTATAAATAATGTGAGCAACTATAAATTGTAATGAATATTGAGAATTTAATTATAAATGTCAATTTAATTTTTTCCTGAAAAACTTTAGTTTTTGAAAATCTCCACATATATCTCGCACCACGATTTTTTTAACTTTAATTTTTTGGGAAAAAGTGAAAGTTATATTCAAGTAAATAAGGTATCTAGGACCAGGTGCTAGGGGTGATGGAGGACACAGCAGCAGAAATGTGATATTTCATGTTCTCTAGGCTGTCCACTTCAATTGCATAGCCTGTGTCCTTCACATACCCCCACAAGAAAAAATCAAGTGGGGGTAAGATCCGGAAATCATGGTGGCCAGAATTGGTTCTCCATGTCTGATCCACAGCTGAGGAAAGACCCTGTCAGGAGTTACACGGACTTCCAAATGCCAGTGTGGTGGAGAACTATCCTGTTGAGAGAGGATGTTTGGTTGCAAGTCTTTGAGTTGTGGAAAGACAAACGTTTCCAGCATGTTGAGGTAAATCATTCCATCAATATTAATTCCACAAAAAAAATGGGCCAATGATAGTGTTTCGTATTACATCACACCAAATGTTTACCTTGGAAATGAAATGCACGTGCTCCATGACACAGTGAGGATTTTCACTCCTGCATATCCTAACATTGTGCCTGTTCACTTTTCCACTGACATAAAAATCAAATCTGGAAAAGAATGACACATTCCAGAATTTCAGCTGCAAACAAAAAAATTACCCATTGTGGCTTATCATTTTGCTTGATTTCCTGCAACACCTGCACTTTGCACATGTGTAGACGCAACTTATGATGGACGACCTTGTGAATGGTGGCGCAGGGCATTTGCAGTTCATGCGACGCTCTCCTAACGAATTTGTCAGGCTTCGTGCAAAGGTCTCTTGAATCCTCTCTACCTTCTCTTCCGATTTTGGCAGCTTCCCTCTTTCATGTTGTTTCAAAATGTTTCCTGTCATTAGGAAATTTTCTTTCCACAAATGGATACTCTTGTCGTCAGGTGCTGCCTTTTTGTACACCTGATGGAACTCGCACTGCACTGCTTTGGTTGTTTTCAGCTCAGCTAACCACCACACAAATTTCACTTTCTCTGCCACTGATGCTATGTTTAAAACTACGACAGCCCTGTCCAGCAGCACCACCACATCATGACGCAGGTAAAAAAATTCTGAATGAAACATGTAGAGTCTCTCGAAGGTTTGAACAACTCAAACCTCACATATTTCTGCATTTTTTTCAATTTTTAACTGTTCTTTGAAACTAGGGAGGTCCAATGCAGATATCAACAGATTTCAACCTTTATTGTGGTCTCATCAGTGGGAGCTAGACCCAGACGAGACATCAAGGTTTAAGAAATGTAGAAGTCATATATTTCCCATATAAAAGTAGTGAAAAGGTGTATCACCTTATTTTTAAAATACTTAGGATCAAAGATAGCTAATGAATTTTTTTTTAATTGGTTATAAGTTAAATTAACTTGACATGAATTTATATCCTTGTTTAATCTTTTATCCAAATGTAAGCAAGAAAATATTGTGCATGAAATATCTTCACAGCTGGGCTACTTGTATCTGAAGGCAAATGACTTCACATTAATTGCCTTAATATACAGCGATATTCTTGAACTTTGCCAAAGCATTTGACAGATTACCACATGATAAGTTAGTGTTCAAGCTGCAGATGATGAGAATAGATAGAATAATGCTTGAATGAAGATTGGCTCTCTGAATGATATCAGCATTTTATGTGTAATGAAGCAGATTCTCAAAAAAGAGAGTAGCCATGCCTCATGGTTATGTTCTTAGGGCCCTGCTGTTTAACTTGTTTGTAAATGATATATCATGTGGTCTTACTGGGGATCTTCAGGTGTATGCTAATGATGCAAAGCTAGGGAGAATTATAAGTAGCACTGCTGATGTTAATCCTCTTCAGGAAGATTTGAATAGAGATTTGGCTTGGAAAAAGGATTGGATTTGTAGTTTTAAAATTAATAAGTGCAAGATGTTGCATAAGGTGCTAGGGAAAGCATCAGTGTCCATTCTTGTTGTGTAAGAGTGTGGTGAAGAGGGGTGTGAAAAGTAAATTTTTTACATGGAGAATTTTCAGTGAATGGAGCGCATTACCAGAATATGTTGTTAATGCAAGACATGTTAAAGATTTTAAGATTTGGTATGATAAACAAGTTGTCAGTTGAATGAATCTTGCATGATGAGTCTGTAAACTCAATGAAGGGTGCAATAATAATAATAATAATAATAATAATAATAATAAATATGATGAACTCATATATATATATACAGGGTGTTCGGGATAAATTTGACATATTTATAATTAATTATATTTTTCCGTAAGTTACATGTATTAACACACACTTCTCTTCATTTAAAAGTTTGGACCCTTCTTCATTCATATACAAGATGTCAGAAAGGATGGATAGCTGGAACCCACCTGAATCATGGAAGAGAATAACTTGTATCATGATGATTCGTGCCCGCCATCAAAATAAGGATATTACGACTGCTGCCCAATGCTCCCTGAATACAGTAAAAACAATCAGGAATGAACTAGAGACTTGCAATGGTGACTACGAGGATGTAGCAAGAAGCAAGATCCCTAGCAGACGATCTGATTGCGTTCGTACAGCAGAATTCCTCGCAAATCTGCAGGAACAGGTGTTGAAGAACCATGGCATTGGAATTCGGGCTTTGTTCGTGGAGTTGCTAACTGTAGTCAAGCCCTGGATAACAAGGGTAGCCAATGGTAGGCCGTATGTATGGCAGCAGGATTCGGCCCCTTGCCACACCTCTGGGAAAAGTCAAAAATGGTTGTCTGAAAATTTCTACGACTTCACCAGTCCAAATGTTTGGCCTCCAAACTCCCCAGACCTTAACCCCATGGATTATTTTGTATGGGGCGCAGTTGAAAAAGACACCAATCGCACTTCCAGTAATACAAAAGCCCAGTTAATGGATAAAATTAAAACAGTTTTTGCAGCCCTTCCCAGGGAGACTGTAGCATCAGCTTGTTCGAGGTTCCGCAGCAGAATTGAAGCTGTGATCGATGCTAATGGTGGTTATTTTGAGTAAATCTTGTTGATAGTATTGTAATTAACTCTGCCTGTAATGTTTTTTTGTCAATTCATTAAATTTAATAGATACAAAGAAGATTTTCTTTTTCCTTACGAAACTGTCAAATTTATCCCGAACACCCTGTAAATATATTGGAATAAAAACCAAGTAAGATTTCTGAACAAGAAATCTTACTTTGTTCAGAATCATGTTCAAAGTTCCTAGCAAGTGCTTACAGAGAAATATGTTTATTTATTTATTTATTCGTATGGAGTTTCCTCCCTTTTTCTCCCCCGCCCCTATTGGGGAGAGTCGAGTCCCCTCATCGCTGGTTAAGTATTAATGGCTGTAGATCTGTGTGTGTGTGTGTTCACGGGGCTGGTTTGCCTGCTTGCGGGATGAAAAACGCCAGATACACTGGAGGAAAACACCCTACAGCCCACGCCCAAGACTGGCTAACTTGGCTATGGCTGAGGAAGATCCTCAAATTCCTCACGTCTTCGATGGGAATCAAACCTGGGACACTCCTTCCCCAGTCATATGGTTGCGAAGCACACAGCCACTAGGCTAACTGCACGGACAAAGAAATATGTAAAAAAGTTATATGTAAAAGTAGTTAGGCAAAAGCTATGGGAAGAATTTGGTAAGAATGCAGAAAATAAATAGCATGAAGGTGACAAATTATGTTGTGGAGGCTACTGAAAGCTCTTCGAAATGAAGGAACAACACTGTGAAAAGAATCAGAGATGATAAAGGACATAAACACTGAAGATAAAGAGATACTGGATGTTTGGTGTAATTAATATTTAAAACTGTTAAATGAGTTAAACAGTAACAGAATAGTATAAAATGTTAAGCCCCCCTTATGAACAGGTGATTGCATTATACAGCTCTACCTATCAACTTACAACCTAGCCTTCTCATGGAGTGGCCAGTTTTCAGTAATGTGCGGTGATTAACTCATTGAGCATTTATAGTCGGAGGAAATGCCAACTAGAACCCCCCACCCTGAGTTTGTAGATGACCTTCACTGGCTAGTGCTTATCGGAGACCTGAAGTGGCCAATGTGATGTTTAGTCTCAGGATAAACAGTTCTTGCCTCTATCTCCCTTCTCCCCTTGTTTGCAATGTGAATGATACCCTTCAAGGGTACGTCGAACGTAATTAGAGACCTGCAACCTCCTCAAGGTACAACAGAAGAACAATTGTGCAGATAGGCTTGTAAATAGTACATGAATCCAAACCTGGTGACAACATGTCAGAAGACTTCCCAATCTGTTGGTGCATAATTGTACGACTACATTATTATTAACATCTGACCTCCATGTAGTCAGAGACTCCATTATACCTGGAGGAGAAAGTTGATGGGACGAACTGTTGAGGCCATGTTATGGTAAGAGACTGGTCACTCTGTGGAAGGGTGACATCCAAGTGTCTAAGTCACTGAATGTCTCTAATTCTCAATTCAACTATTCCCAAATCATACCATGAAAGTACACAAATGATTAGTGTCACTGTGATAAAAAATAAAAATATATATAAATAAAAACTAACTCTAATCTTTTCTTCTTCTTCTTCTGCAGCTTCTCCCACTTAAGTGGGGTCACTGTTGATGATGAGTCTCCTCCACATCCTCCTGTCTTGGGCTGTCACCACATTCAAGTTCTTCATCCTCAAGTCCTGTTCTACCAGCTCCCTCCATCTCTTCTTCGGCCGCCCACGCTTCCTCCTTCCTTGCACATCCATCTGCATGAGCCTTCTTCCCTTCCAAGTCCACATCCTTCCATAATACTCTTTCTTCAGCGTGTTTGATCTGCCTCACATGTAAAATGTCCTTTGCTGCTTTATTTCTACATTTTGCTAGTTGGTAAATTTTTCTCTGTCCTTCCTTTGTTTCTAATTGATCATACAGATCTTGATATGCCATGGCCTTCGCCTGTGCCACAACTCTCTTGGCTTCTTGCTTTCTCTCTCTGTCCTCTTCCACTCTTGACTCATCCCACTTATGCTTTGCCTTCCTCTTAGCTGTCACTGCCACTTGTACATTATTATTCCACCACCAACCCTCCTTCTGCTCTCTAATCTTTCCAAATGTCTCACCAAGCACTTCGATTGCACAGCTCAGGATTACTTTTGAATTATGCTTTCACCAATCTTGTACACTTTCCAGTCCATCCAAAATCCTCTCTAACACTCTCTCCATAAAACGATTCCTCGCACTCTCTTCTTTTAAGCGAAACCACTTAATTGTCTAAAAACTAACTCTAATAAAATTTGAAAAACAAACAAAATATCCTAACCTAAAAATATAAAAAACACCAACATCCCTACTAAAAAAAAAAAAAAAAAAAAAAAAAAAAAAAAAAAAAAAAAAAATTACTTTCACATTCATTTCACCTGTTGGTGAAATGAATGTGAAATGAATGTAATAGGCTGCACAAATACAGAACATGTGATGTACATCATCACTTACACTTATCTGGACCAGACCTCCAATATATTTTTGAAAAAAATCCAAATTTCCCCTGTCCGGCCATTGCTGACCACAGTCCACTTTTACTGTCTGGATAACCCTCTGTCTTATTCCTTTAGCACTAGGGTATATCAAAGGATCTGATATTTACAAGCAATATCAGATCCTTTGTGAGATCTGATATTGCTTGTAAATGAATACCAAATTGAGAATCATTTGCATTCAACCTCCTGTGGCTTAAAGTTTTTTGCCCTATTCAGTAATGTTCCTGATTGAGGCAATTCTTCAAATTCTGTGGGGAAAAAAGCTCTACTCTTTTCATCTCTTCGCTGTCTTATCTCGACTTTCCAATCCAATTATGCAAACAGTGATGTCATCCTCCACTTGGATATCCACAGCTCCAAATGGCTTCCTCTTTCAAATTCCACTAATTCAGCTGGAAGAGATGCAGCAGTATTTGATATAAGCAACAATCTAATGTAAATTGTGCATCTAACATACATACCTGATAACCCTCTCCACTCTCCCAATATCGTGGATCTTTTCTTAATTAGTTCTCATTCCAGGTATACTGTAGAGGTCAAAACTCTTCTTGGTAACTCAGCAGATGATAATCATATGCATGTTTTCTCTCTTAAAGAATGTTCTATCTCCTAAAGTATGTCCCATGTCCAGTCATTGCTGACCTCATATCCTCTGGCACTACAAAGGTGCTAAGTGAGGAATTTCTAGTCTTTCTTTCTGTTATTGTTATAGTTGTAGGAAATGCCAGTGAAACACCACCCTGCTTATTGTACTACTACTACACACACACATACTGTATATAATATACACCATTTCTCCTACTCATTACACATGTTCCCTGCAGTGCATAAACAAAGCTTCATGATTAGTGTCTTGAAACACCACATGCCTCCTTTCTTCCAAAAAGGATCTCAACTCACCTTCGCTTACCTTCAGTAATGCACAATTCACAGAGGATCAGAGCTCCCTTTGAAGAGATTTTTACCTTTAGCCTTTCATGGCATAAGCACATCGCAGCAATAACTAAGAAAGTGTATAAATCCCAAAGCTTCTCATCCTTAGAATACTGTTCACATGTTCAGCATAGAACACAATAACTTCCCTAAAGTTCTTGATGGTATCCAGAGGAGAGCGATTTGGATAACAGATTATTCATCTCTCTCTCTCTCTCTCTCTCTCTCTCTCTCTCTCTCTGCAACTTATTCAATCACAATCTGTTAGCCAAATTGCTCTCCTCTGGATACCATCAAGAATTTCAGGGAAGTTTTTGTGCTCTAAGGCAAACATGTGAAAAGTACAAAATTATAAAACTGTACTTCTCCTCTTTCTCTTTTATTCCATATGCTTCTGTTCTCTAGAACAACCTTAATTATAAAGTATTCTCCAACAAGTGGAACCTCCAGGTTTTCAGGAAATTATCAATAGGTTCGTTTTTTCACCACTCTCACCTACATCCATCCATCCACCCCCCCCCCCCCACACACACACAGTATCAATATGGTATAGGTTCTTTCACTTATAGCAAAAATAAGTAAATAAATAAAATAATAATACACACAAGCACACATTGCTTGGAAAGAAGTCAACAGACACCCTATGGGCAGGATATATCATGTCATGTAACGAGTGTAAATTAGGGGAATATGATTCTCCCAAATCAGTGCAACTGTGGCTGGGTGAAATGGCTGTGAGAAGGGACCTGATGGAGTATGAAAGGGGCATTGTGATAAGATGCCACATTGCAGGCCTATCTGTTTGGCAAATTGTTGACAAATTGGACCATCCCAGATCAACAATCAGTGTACCATACTGAGATGGAAACATAGGGAGTCAAATGCAGTGAACGACCCTACCACATTTACTGATAATATGTAAATATTATCAGTAAAGTAACAAAGGATAATATGTAAAAACCACCATTTGTTGGATGATATGTTAAATATGGAGTTACAGGAACACAAATCTGCACAAAAATATTCAGAACCAAGGCTCACAACACGAGTTTCCATGGTAGAACTGCAATATGCAAGTCTGATATCACCTGAACAACATGCACCATCGTCTTCAGTGGTGCAAAGAGCATGTGCAGTGGGATGTGAAAGCTTGGAAAGCTGTTATGGAGCAACAAATCATGCTACACCATCTACTAAACAGATGGAAGTGTGGCAGATGCCTGGTGAAGTCTTTCACCAGAGTGTTTAACACCAACTATGAAATTTGGAGGTGCCAGTGCTAGTGTGGTCCTGTTCTTCCTGGTTTGGCCTTCGACCACAGAGGTCCAAGGCCAAACAGACATTGAACTCCAAGAGGTATCTGAACATTCTGGACAATACAATGCTTCCTACTTTGCAGCGTTTCTATGGAACTGACCATCTCATTTTCAAGAAGACAATGAGACGTGTCATAAGGCTGTGGCTGTAACTGGGTGGTTTGTGGACATGAACATCACCACACTTGACTGGCCTCCACAGAACCCTGGTCTGAACCTTATTGAACATTTGTGAGATGAACTGGAGCATCAGGTGAGGTCAAAGGACGTCTGCCCCACAACAGTCCAGGACCTCATTACATGCCTATAGGAAAAGTGGTCCAAAATTCTCATTGATCACTATCATATGCTTGTGGAAAGTATGCCCCATAAGATTGCTGCAGTGATCACAATGTTATTTTAGGTGGATGCTATGACTGTTTGTTCCTCACACTATGGTGTCTGTTGACTTCTTTTCAAGCAGTGTACATATCCAGGAGGATTGCAATCAGGAGTACATATGAATATCCCAGATAGAAAATGTCATCACAAACCTAAAATATGAAAGGCAGCTGGAGAAGATGATATTTGACCATAAAAAGAAATATAGAGGTATGAAAGTTTTACAGTGGTTACACTGCCTAATTCAGAAGGCCTAGTGAGAAAGTCAACAAATTCCAGATGAATGGAAAAGATAAGAGAATAAGCAAAATTGATATGTTAGAGAGCAGGATGAATAAATTTACACAGAATAAGAAAGTAGTCAAAACACTAAATCAGCTGTATACAAGACAATGTTCAAACCAATTTTAACTTCGGGATCTGGAAGTTGGGTTACAAATCAATTGCTTAGTTGATTAAAGACTTGACACAGATATGATAGTTTGGAGAACCTTAGGAGGGTGAACAGATGCATTAATGGCAGAATTATATTTATAACTAAGATATTATAAGAAAACAATTTAACATTGGTAGCATTTCCAAAGTTGTCAACAAAGCTAATCTAGGAAGGTCAGCAAAATAGGTGTTTAATACTATGAGAGGAAAGTTTAGCAAAACAGATGACTGATTCCAGGATGGAAGGAAAAACACCTAGAGGAAGCCAGGATTAAGGTGGATTGTTAGAAGTGTCTCAGAAGACCAAAATGTAAAGCCTGAAAATATTGGACACCTGGTATTCTGGTCAAAAACTACTAACAGGAAGCTAGTAATAATGAAAACTTAATAATGTAGTACTATATAGTATTCTACACACCCTATGAGGATGTGTAGAAAGTTGGAGTACGAAAAGAAATTGGCAGCACAGGCCAAAGGAAATCCACCCATGTACACAGAGTCCTAATCCCATACACTGCAGGAATCTCTGATACAATTTCAAAGATCCTAAAAAATATAACTTGGTGTCTACTTTCTTTCCAGTTGAAAAACTTTCCTCCATGTTACCTTCCAAAAAAGGATAAACAGTCTCTTCTTTCCTTCTCAGGTGTTGATCAGGTTTCTTGTGACACACTCTCTCTCTTTCATACTTTGGACAAACAGTATGCTCATTTGCAAAGAGACTGCATGAACATCACTCTACTTCCTCTATAATCCCCTCCTCCCCTAAAGTCTTATTCAAAGACCTGCCATTTACACAGATGTCATTTTAAATTTGAGTGCTTATTCAAAGAGAGCACCAAAGTGTTACAACACCGCCCACATATGGCATTTATTTGTTATAGGTCCTTCTGCCTTTCGTGCGTGGATGTGTGTGTGTGTGTGTGTGTCTGTTTAGCAAAATTTTAGGAAAGGCTGGTCGCTGATTAGTTGTAAAACAATAATTTTTTTAATCATATTTGTCTAATTATAGACCAGTTTGTGTGTCATCAGTAGTTAGTAAGATCTTGGGGAAAGTACTGAAGGACCAATTACAACATTGGGCAGATGAGGGTAATGTTATCTCTGAGAATCGACATGGATTTGTGAAGGGGCGCTCTCTTGTTTTAGCAATATACTATCCTTTTATGATAAAATTACAAGAACATTAGATGAGGGAAAGGCATATACTGCCATTTTCTTAGACTTAGCAAAGGCATTTGACAGGGTGCCACATGATAAGCTGATATTTAAGTTGCAGCACATGGGTCTGGATGTCAGATTGGTCAACTGGATTCAGGATTGGCTGTCCGATAGGTATCAGAGAGTTGTGTATGGTGGGGCAGTTTCAAGGAAGCAGAGTTTATAAGTGGGGTCCCACAGGGCTCAGTACTGGGACCTATATTGTTTAACCTTTATATCAATGACATTGTCAGTGGATTGCAAGGAGATATTCAGTTGTTTGCGGATGATGCGAAGCTGGGAAGGATTATTAGTAATAGTGCAGATGCGGCAGCCCTGCAAGAGGATTTGAATAAGCTAGATAGATGGGCAAATAAATGGGGGTATCGGTTTAATGCAGCACAAAATGTAAGGTCTTGAGGTTTGGGAAACATCGATGGGGCACTGCAAACTCTATGGGAGGAGTTATACTGGAGGAAGTAGGGGAGACAAGAGATCTGGGGTTGATGATTGATAGAAACCTGAAATTTAGGGGACATATTGCAAAGGTAGTGAAGGTAACACAGAGGATTGCTGCAATTATGAGAAGGAAAGGACACTGACCTGCAGAGATAAGAGGGTTATCATTCCGTTGTATAAGTCTCTAATCAGACCACACTTGGACTATTGTTCTCAGATTTGGTCCCCAGGATTTGAAGGGGATAAATTAACTGTGGAAAGGGTACAAAGGCCGATAACAAAGATGGTTTCAGGACTGTACAATGTTAGTTATAAGGATCGGCTGAGAGAATGTGGACTCAGAGAGTTTGGTGGATAGAAGGAGAGGTGATATGATTGAGACTATTAAACTGTTGAGAGGTGGTTACAGGGTTGACACTGGGGAGTTCTTTCGCTTGGTTGAACAGTGGGAAGGAGTGATGACATTAGGCCATCCCTGGAAGTTACGAAAGGAAACTGATCAAGAGGGTGAGGAGTGGTTTCTTTGCATGGAGGGTGGTTGAACCATGGAATGCATTGCCTGATGGAGTGGTGAGAGCAAGAACGGTCAATGAGTTCAAGGAGTGGTATGATAGCGTTTGTGTTTCTTAGGAAGGACCTCCCACGATGAGTCTTTTGACTCCATGGAGGCCTGAATAATAATAATAATGTATCAACCTAGGCTTGTGGAAATGGTGCTTGCATCCACAGCACTAGGCTGCCTGAAAAGAGACTGTCATAAGTTTAATTCTAGTCGCTAAGTAGAACTTTTTCTAATTTCTTCTTCAACTTTACTGAGCTAGTCAATCTCTGGCACAGGCAAGCTAGAATTTTTCTCCAGAATTTGTTTTTTTTAATCCTATAACTCATGAAAATCAACCATAGAAGTCATGCTATTTTGGACAATAATATACAATATTAGGGACCATGAGATGGTGGCAATCTTGTAATAGTTGTTCAATGACTGGCTAAGAGTGGCATTTATTTGGAGATTAGTCACCATTCTTCAAAAAGTTAGTAGGGGCTAAAACTGTCTCATCCACTCCCTTTGTGAAATAAAAGGTGTTAGCAGATTTATTGTATTCATTATTCATGGATCAACCTTATATCAACTATATTATGCCACTGTAGCATGCGACTCATATCTCTTTTGAAATCTATTGTCATTATTCTTCCTTTTTGAATTGTTAATTCTCGTGGAAAGGCTTAGACGTTGGTTATGCATTTTTTACTAAATAATTTAAGGAAATTCCAACGTCAACTAGGATATACATTAAAATAAATTTTAATATACTTCAATTAACCATTTTGAATTGTTAGTTACACTAAAGATGCTCTGTAAATGTAAGATTGAAATATTTGGATATATATATATTTTAGTAATAAGCTTTCTTGTGTCTAATATGTTCACAGATATTTTTTTTCATTTACTTTTTTAAAAAATAAAATAAAAAATGCATATGTCATAGGATGAAACAACTGGATTCAGTTATGTCAACAGCAGACCTAAAAATAAATCTATTACTAATGTTACAAGCATGGATTAATGCTAGATCATATGATACAATATGTAAAAGAAGTAAATACTTTATTCAGCATTTCACCTCCAGCTACGTGGAGATGAAAAATTGGTAATAAAGACCTACTTCTTTATTAATAGGTAAAAACTTACTGTGTTGAGATAATATTATGACTCAGGAGACAGACTGCAGGTGCAGCATGGAATGAATTAGGTGGAAAGGAGATCAATGCTGCTTGGATGCTATTCAAGAACTATTAAGTAGAAGCAATTCTAAATATATTCCAAAGATCAGAAGGTTAAATAAGGTAGGTGTGAAATGGATGAATGAAGAGATTAAGCAAACATGAAAGAAGGTTACTTAAATAAAGAGCCAATAGGCTTCATTTTGGCAATGTAACATTATTTAAATTAAGGGCATATTAAATCCCACATTGTTTCAAAACTGAATAAGAAACTCAAAGATCAGAATCAAAGAGTTTCATGCCGAATATAGTAAACTATAAAAGTATCGGCAGATACTAGCGTAAGCTAAAGCACGTAGTACAAACTAGGGCAACTTGTACCAAGGTAGCTCTCATCACTATTCTTAGGATTTCCCATAATGTAAAAACACATCTCCTAGGATATGATGTTATATATTATGGTGGAAGGTCACTACTCAGACCGGTTTTGACCTTTATTGAGGTCTCATCAGTGAGTAGGTAGACCAAATTAATACTGAGGGTATTAGCAAAAATAACTTCTATACTCTGCTATACGAGTTGTCAAACAGGTGCATCCCATTAAATTACTTAAATAAAGAGCCAATAGGCTTCATTTTGGTTTAAATTAAGGGGGTATTAAATCCCACATTGTTTCAAAACCAAATAAGAAACTCAACAATCAGAATCAAAGAGTTTCATGCTGAATATAGTAATCTATAAAAGTATCAGCGGATACTAGCATAAACTTAAGCACGTAGTACAAACTAGGGCAACTCATAGCAAAGGTGGGTAAAGCTCTGATCACTATTCTTAGTATTTCCAAAATGAAGTACTTCAGAAATGAAGCCTATTGGATCTTTATTTAAATAATTTAATGGGTGCACCCGTTTGACAACTCGTATAGCAGATTATATAAGTTCTTTTCGCTACACCCTCAGTATTAATTTGGTCTACCTACTCACTGATGAGACCTCAATAAAGGTCGAAACTGGTCTGGGTAGTGACCTTTCATCATAATGTATATCATACATCTCCTAGGAGATGTGTTTTTACATTATGGGAAATACTAAGAATAGTGATCAGAGCTTTACCAACCTTTGCTACGAGTTGCCCTAGTTTGAACTAAGTGCTTTAGCTTATGCTAGTATCCGCCGATACTTTTATAGTTTACTATATTTGGCATGAAACGAAACGCTTTGATTCCGATCTTTGAGTTTCTTATTCGGTTTTGAAACAATGTAGGATTTAATATTCCCTTAATTTAAATAATTAAAAAAGGTATTACAGAGAGAACATAAGTTGAGTGGTAATAATCAATTACATGAGGAGTACAAAAGAACAGACAATAAGGGTGACTTGGTTGGTAAGAGTAGCAAAAGTGTAGTAAGTGCAGCAGTTAGCTAATGAAGCAAAAAAAAAAAAAATTATGGCAGCATGACAATGACCGGAGAAAATGGTATTATTATTACCCCAAGACCTCATGGAATCAAAGACTTTCCTAATCATTCACAACTCTGCACGAAAAAAACCTGCCTCTCACTCCCCTACTCACACCCTCTTTATACAGTTTCCAGGGATGACCTCTGGTTCTCCCCCTATTCTCTGTAGAACATCTCCACCATTGATTCTATAACAACTCCTTACTAACTTGTAGGTCTCTATCATATCTCCCCTCTTCCTCTGTCCATCAGACTCTGCAAATTACATCTTCTCATCTTTCCTCATACTCGACATTCCAGAGGTCAGAAACTACCTTAGTCAGTCGCCTTTGGACCCTTTCCAACATCTCTTCATCCTTCTGAAAACCCTGTGACCAAATCTGGGCACAATAATCCATGTGTGGCCTAATCAAAGCCTTATACAACAGAACAAGAATCTCCCTACTTCTACACATCAGTGTCCTCCACATCATTCCCAGAAGCCTTTGTGTTGTCTTCACAATTTTGGCTATGTATCTGCTAAATTTTAGATCCTTATCCACTATTGCCCCCAGATCCCAGATCTCTTATTTTCTCTACCTCCAACAATATATTCTCACCAAGCATAAATTCTGCATCCCATCTTTGTTTTCCAAATTTTAAAACCTTACGTTTTGTAACATTGAACTCACATCCCCATTTCCATGCCCAATCACTCAATTTATTCAAATCTTCTTGTAAGGCCACAGTATCTTCACTACTCTTTATGGTCATCATCTGCAAACAACTGAATATCTCCATCCAAATCTTCGCCAACATCATTAATATACAAGTTAAACAGTAATGGCCCTAAAACAGAACCCTGAGGCACTCCACTAGTATAAGGACAACTGTTACAGAGGATATAGTTGAAATATTTAATGAGTAGTTCAGAAACGTCTTTCAATCTTGTAAAACATGACATCATGGACAGTTTGAGAGCAGTGGATAATGATAAGGAGGAAAGTGACCGTGAGTGAGGAAGAGGTATACAGTGGTGCCTCGCAATTTGACGTCCTGCAATTCGACAGTTGAATTTCGCAGCCCGGCGCATTGTGCGTGCACAGAATTGTGTGATGTCATTTGTTATTTCTTGTTGGGCTGTGTTGGTGTTTGCTCGTGTTGTTTGTGCTAATTTTCAATTCTGCATTTTTCAGAAAGTAAAAATTTTGTGCATCTGCAGTTGTTGTTATTATTATTTTGAGTGAAATTTAAGAATGGGTCCAAAGAGAAGTGAACAGAGGAATAATTCAGGAAAGATCAGGAATCATTCAGGAAAAATCAAGCACACTTGGTTAAGAATAGAGAAGAAGAAGAAAGAAATTGTAGATAAAGTGCAGAAAGGTAGAAAACAATTACAGATGTAGCTCAAGAGTATGGCATTCCTAGGTCAACTGTGGCAACTTTTTTGCCAACAGAAAGAGAAGATTATGGGTGCTAGGGTGTCTGCTGGTGCAAAGAAGATTTCTGACAAGAATAGATCTTCAATCAATGAAAGGATGGAAAAGCTGCTTATCACCTGGATTAGAGAAAGACAGATGAAGGGAGTTCCAGTAACTCAGGCAATGATCTGTGAGAAGGCTAGGTTAATTTTTGAAGAATTGCAGAAGAAAACTCCAGGATGTACCTCAGATCAAACTGAGGAATTCAAAGCAAGTTGAGGCTGATTTCACAGATTCCAAGTTACAACAGGCATCAATAGTGTTCTCAGACAGGGGGAAGATGGTAGCGCAGATAAAGAGGCTGTAGAAAAAGTTTGTGAAAAAATTTGAAGATTTAATCAAGAAGGAAGGCTACCTGCTACAACATATTTTTAACAAGGATGAAACTGGGTTATTTTGGAAGTGCTTGCCAAATCGAACTTACATCATGCAAGAAGAAGTGAAGCTCCCAGGACAAAGCCTATGAACGATAGGCTTACCTTGTTATTGGCAGCAAACGCAAGCGGAGACTTTAAAATAAAGCCACTTCTGGTCTATCACTCAGAAAATCCTTGGTGCTTTGGGAAGAAAATCATTAAGTCCAAACTGCCAGTGATATGGAAATGCAATGCAAAAGTCTGGGTAGACCAGCAAGTTTTCAAAGATTGGATTTTTGAGGTGTTTGCCCCGAGCATGAAGAAGTTCCTCACTGACAACAATTTGCGTTTGAAAGCACTGCTGATCCTTGATAATGCTAATGCCCACCCTCAAGACTTAGAGGATATTCTTGAAATTGACTTTCACTTCATCAAAGTCCAGTTCTTGCCTCCAAACATGACGTCACTGATCCAACCCATGGATCAAAGTGATTGTGTGTTTTTAAAAACTTTACACCAAGGCTTTGTTCTCACGGCTTTTCGACATGACTCACTCTTCTGACAAGACACTGAAGGACTTCTGGAAGACCAGGTTCAACATTCTCCACACCATTTCCTTTATTAAAACTACCTGGGATGGAGTGACACAGAAAACCCTTCATGCATCATGGAAGAAACTCATTCCTAATTTTTCTCAGGATGACAACAGTGCAGACCAAGCAACTGGAGAAGCAGCTGCAGCCATGTGAGAGAGAGTTCATTTCGACGGCAGAGAATCTCAACATAGAAGAGGTTGATGACGCTGATGTAGAAGGGCTTGCGGAGGATCACGATGACAAACTGACAGTGGAAGAACTCAGAGCACTCAGCGAACAGCAAACAAAGGAGAGAGAAAGAGGAATTTCACCTGAAGAAGAGGATGGCAGAGAAGAAGGGCTGATGCCAACAGCTGCCATTAAAGAAGTTTTATTCCACTGGGAGAAGGTGCAGTCTGTTTGTTTGGAATGGCACCCCAACACTGCTGATGTGAGTAGAATGACAGACTTGTTCAACAACACCATCATGCATCAAAACCATCTTGAAAAAGAGAGAGAGACAGTCCACCCTTGATCAGTTCCTCATCGCTGTTCAAGAAAAGAGGAGACGAGAAGAGGTAGAACAGAATAAAGAAGACTCCCTTCCAACATCTAAGGCTCAACAGATTGTATGTATTGTGTATTTTTTAATTTAGTGTGTTATACAATAGTAAAATACACCATATTAAGTGGGATGGGGGTCCGACAACAAATTAATCTATTTTCCATAGACTTATATGGGAAATATTCCCGCAATTTGACATTAGTTTGGCAACGGATTAGTGTCGAATTGCAAGGCACCACTGTATGAGGAATCAAACTTGATGTTAATAAAGCTGTCAAACTTGATGATATATCACCACATATTTGGAAAAATGTACCAGGGAGATGACATCTGACCTGGCATATTTATGTAATATGAGTCTTATACAGAGTCAAGTTCTAAAGGAGTGGAAGGAAGGCAAGATTGTAGTTTTTCATAAGGGAAGTAAGTGACAGAACTCAAGCATCAAATTATAGACCAATCTGCATGTCAGGTAAGATGGTTAAGGTGTTGGACAGGCTGGTCAGAATCAAGATCCAGAACTGGGTTAAAAACAGTGGTATTATCTTTGATGGATAGTATGGATTTGCTAAGGGAAGTCATGTTTTAGTAATTTACTTGCTTATTATAATAAGGCAACAGCTGCATTGAATGAGGGAGATGGATACTCAGTAGCATACTTTGATTTTGCAAAGGATCTTGATAGATTATCACACAATACCTTAATAGTCAAACAAAGATCCATATCACAACTTGCTAATAGATATCAGCAAGTTGTGTATGGGGGAGAAATATCCTGGAATAGGAAAGTCACCAGTGGTGTGCCTCAGGAGTCTGTTTTAGGGCCACTGCTTTTTAACCTATATGTAAATGATACTGCAGAAGATTTGAATTGGAGATTCAGTTAGCAAAGTTGGGAATAACTAGGAGTAGAGCAGATTTTGGGGCTTTACTATTTGGACTGATGCAAGTTCAAGTGTTGTGAAATGCAAAGGTTTAAAATTTGGAAAACAAAGAAGCGATGTACAATTGGAGATGGATGAAATGCGATCTTGGTGCGATGGTTGATAAGGATCTAAAAGTTAGAGGACATACTGCCAAAATTGTTAAGAGAACAAAGAATTCTAGCAATGATGTAGAGGCCATTGACATGTAGAAGTAAGGAGATTCTGGTTCCATTGTATAAGATCTTGATTTGGCCACATATGGACTACTGTGCACAGATTTGGTCATCTGGTTTTCAATAAGATGAAGAGATATTGGAAAGGATCCAGAGGCAATTGACTAAAGTGGTTTCTGGTCTTTGGAATGTTGAGTATGAAGAAAGGTTGAGAAGATGTAATTTACAGAGCCTAGTGGATAGGAAGAATAGGATGGATGATATGATAGAGATGCACAAGTTAGTAAGAAGTTGTTATAGGATTAATATTGAAGAGATTTTTCATTAAAATGATGGGAGAACAAAAGGTCATCCATGGAAGTAATTCCTGGAATGGACAATGAATCTTTGAAATGGAGATCTTGGGATAATAATATTAAACAAATCTGTATAGCAATAAGAGTGCTAAAAGCTGTTTCAAACAATCGTTCTCTAGCAAGAGATTGTGCTGGCTGAGAAGAAAAAGTAGTGAAGTAGGTTTCTTTTTTTAGGATAGCACTTTGCAAAGCGGGTATTGCATTATGCACTGAGGAGTATTACCAATTTTTTCAAAAATTACAAAAAAAAAAAAAAAAAAAAAAAAATTGTGGACACTCTTGCAACACAAAATCATCAAGTCTTTTGTTTTAACATATATGTCTTAATTTATATTAATGCTGAAATAGCCGTACCAGCATTGAAGATGATCCACATGAAGGACGTTCAAAAAGTGTAACAACACCAGAAATCATTGATGAAGTGCATGATACAGTATTGAATGACCAGCGAGTCAAAGTGCGTGAAATTGCTGAGACTATAGGCATTTCAAAAGAATGTGTAGGATATATTTTGCATGAAGAATTGCAAATGAAAAGCTTTGCGCAAGATTGCTTACAGCAGATCATAAACGCACTCACATGAAAATCTATGAACAATGCTTGGAGCATTTTAACAAGAATAAAAATGATTTTGTGCGTTGATTTATTACTATGGATGAGACTTAGATTCACCATTACACACCAGAATCCAAACAGCAGTCAAAACAGTGGACAGAAGCATGTTGTTCAGTGCCAAAGAAGACAAAGTCGGTTCCATCAGCATGAATGTTTTGGGATGCTAAAGGCATTTTGTTTATTAATTATCTTGAAAAGGGTAAAACAATAACCAGGGAATATTATTCCGACCTTTTAACCAGACTAGACAAGAAAATTTGTGAGAAAAGACCTGGTTTGCAAAAGAAAAAAATCATCTTTCATCAGGACAATGCACCTGGCCACAAAGGTGTTTTGGCAATGGGAAAATTAAGGGATTCAGCACGATCAATTGTTGGAACATCCACCCTATTCCCCAGATTTGGCTCCCTCTGACTTCTATCTCTTCTCAAAACTAAAACTCTTCCTCGCTGTTCAGCATTTTTCTTCGAATCAAGAGGTGACTGCAGCTGTAGACGGGTATTTTGCAGATCTTACTGAGAACCACTACAGGGACAGGATAATGGCGCTGGAGTATCACTGGAATAAGTGTATTAGTCTTAAGGGAGATTATGTTGAAAAATAAAAATAATTTTGAAATTATAAATTCGTTTTTTAATTGTTAAGCCGAGAACTTTTCAGACCACCCTCATACTTGCATATAGAAACTGTTCACATCACTTGCCTCACTATCCCGTAATGCAAAGCATATTTGTTTTCTCTAAACAACCAAAAGATACTATAAAAATTGATAAGAAATTATATTCTCATTCCTTTGCACAAAACAAAAAGTGCAGGGGTGTTTATCATAGGCCTAGAGTAGTTAATACAGGAGTGCAAGAGAGCCTGATGGTATTAAGATAAAGCAAAGACAGATAGGTAGCATGATGGAGAAAAAGGCTTCAGCTCTTTTATATCATCATATAGTCAAAAGCTATCATTTTCTCTTTTTCACCAGTCTCATGCAGATGAACAACCAAAAGACCAATTGAAACTAAAATACAAAGATGACTGATAACAAAATAATTAGCCTTATCTGAGTTAAATATCTTGAGTTAGTCTTCTCTGATTGGGATTGCATTCCAGTCATCCCTGCAATTGACCAGAAGACTACACTGAACTAAGAGGATAGAACCATTTAAAAAACTCTCACAGTAAAAATAGACAGAATTTTATCTTCTTCTGGTGTATATCACACAGTGTGGGTGCACTACACTGTGTAATATTTACAAATATTACACCTAGCCAAATATTTGATACCTCCTAGAATGCTTCTTTCTAAATACAAAAATAGTCTGACTGAACAATAAAATTTCCACAATACAATATTGTAAATTATTTGTATGTCATATTCGTTGTTTTCAAATCTCGATTGCTGACAGATGGTAGGGTACTGCAAAAACAAGTATCTGTTCTAAATAATGGAATACCCAACACTATTTATTATTTAATACGTGTGTAGAGGCTTAAGTGCTGTGAGGACATCATGTTGGAGGCTTAATGGATTTTTTACAACACTCAAAAAGAATTAAAATAGAATTTAATACTTCCTATATTTCGTCCTAGTCACTAGGACATCTACGGGGATTACACAAACAATTAATGTAACATATACACAAATAACAAACAATACTAAGCCCGACCACGTGGGTGACACTCAAGTCCTATCTAGGTAGAGCGCCCTCTAAGGGCAGTAGTAGGTGGCCTGGAATGTAAGGTGGGAACTCTGGTGATGAGTGTTTCCCAAATCTTCGGAAGCTTAATGCAACTGTATTTATTGAGATTTGGTTGGTTTTTGAGAGCTGCTGCTGCTGCTTCTAAGAAAAGTCTCTCTTTCTTGAATTTGCTGTGGTGGAGCATGGTGGTTTTCTTCCATGATACCCTGTGGGTGGTGTCTAAAACATGGTCAGCCAAGCCTGAATGGCCATAGTTGTGTTTGAAGATGTAAGACTTGTGTTCCTCTAGACGGATGGATGCTGATCTGCCTGTCTCTCCAAAGTACGCCAGCTTACAGGAACAGGGTACTTTGTAAACTCCAGGCAGAGAGAGAGAGAGAGGAGGGAGCTGATCTTTCGTAGAACGGATAAAGGTAGCAAGTTTGCAGTGGGGCTTATATGCTGTGTGTAGGTTGTACTGTTTTAGTATCTTGGCTATTTTTTCGGATGTGCCACGGATGTAGGGTATGGTGATGGCATTTTTAAAATCTTGTTGACGAGAAGGACAGGGAATGGGGGAGGAGTTGATTATTTTTTTTGATACTGTGATCGCTGTAGCCATTGGAGAGGAAAGTGCTGTGTATGTGGTTAAGCTCAGTAGTGAGGCGGTTCCACTGGAACAAAGATTGTGGGCTCTCTTGGTAAGAGTTTTAATAATGCCATATTGTTGAGAAGGATGGTGGTGGGAGAGTTTGTGAATGTATCTGCCTGTGTGTGGGGGTTTTCTGTATACGGTGAAGGTAAGTGTATCATTAGGCAGGCGTGTGACTAAGGTGTCTAGGAAGAGTAAACAATTGTTCTTTTCCTTTTCCATAGTGAACTGGATTCTTGGATGTAGACTATTGAGATGACTGAGGAAGGAGTCTAACGTGTCTGGGCCATGAGGCCAAATAGAGAACACATCATCTACATATCTTAGCCAGATAGAAGGTTTGAGTGGGGCTGAGTCTATGGCTCGTTTTTCAAAATCTTCCATATAGAAATTGGCAAGGGGGGATGAGAGGGGGGGGAACCCATGGCAGTTCCCTCTATAACCTTGAATAAGACAGACATATTGGTAAGCTTTGATATCTCCTCTTTGTTTACCAATATTCCCTTAATTGACACCTTATCTCTCTTAGAAAACGTTTTTCCCTCTGACATCTTAGATCTCTTTTCCTTTGCCATTAACTCTGGGTATTTCTCTTGGAACAACAAAATGTACAAGCAGATAGAGGGAACTGCCATGGGTTCCCCCCTCTCACCCCCCCCCTTGCCAATTTCTATATGGAAGATTTCGAAAAACGAGCCATAGACTCAGCCCCACTCAAACCTTCTATCTGGCTAAGATATGTAGATGATGTGTTCTCTATTTGGCCTCATGGCCCAGACACGTTAGACTCCTTCCTCAGTCATCTCAATAGTCTACATCCAAGAATCCAGTTCACTATGGAAAAGGAAAAGAACAATTGTTTACCCTTCCTAGACACCTTAGTCACATGCCTGCTTAATGATACACTTACCTTCACCGTATACTGAAAACCCACACACACAGGCAGATACATTCACAAACTCTCCCACCACCATCCCTCTCAACAATATGGCATTATTAAAACTCTTACCAAGAGAGCCCACAATCTTTGTTCCAGTGGAACCGCCCTCACTACTGAGCTTAATCACATACACAGCATTTTCCTCTCCAATGGCTACAGCGATCACAGTATCAAAAAAATAATCAACTCCTCCCCCATTCCCCGTCCTTCTCGTCAACAAGATTTTAAAAATGCCATCACCATACCCTACATCCGTGGCACATCCGAAAAAATAGCCAAGATACTAAAACAGTACAATCTACACACAGCATATAAGCCCCCACCGCAAACGTGCTACCCTTATCCGTTCTACGAAAGATCAGCTCCCTCCTCTCTCTCTGCCTGGAGTTTACAAAGTACCCTGTTCCTGTAAGCTGGCGTACTTTGGACAGACAGGCAGATCAGCATCCATCCGTCTAGAGGAACACAAGTCTTACATCTTCAAACACAACTATGGCCATTCAGGCTTGGCTGACCATGTTTTAGACACCACCCACAGGGTATCATGGAAGAAAACCACCATGCTCCACCTCAGCAAATTCAAGAAAGAGAGACGTTTCTCTTTCTTGAATTTGCCGAAAGGCTGTGGGCACAGATGTTTGTGATTGTCTGTGAAAATGATAGTGGTGGTGGTGGACAGTAGATGGCATTGGTGCAGATCATGCAGTTGATTGATGACAGGTGGATAAGGTTCAGTGGTAGGTGCCATCCCTAGATGAGTCTTGGACTCCCTGGAGTCCAAGACTCATCTAGGGATGGCACCTACTCATCTAGGAAAAATGATAGTGGTGGTGGACAGTAGATGGCATTGGTGTAGATCATGCAGTTGATGGATGACAGGTGGATAAGGTTCAGTCGTAGGTGCCATCCCTAGATGAGTCTTGGACTCCCTGGAGGTGTCAAATAATAATAATATTTTTTCCTAACTTTCCATAAATGGTATTTTAATTAATTATAAAAAGCAAATCCCCATTGCTGATAGATAGTGGGGAACTTGAAAAAAAAAAAAGAATCTGTTTTAAGTAATGGAATACCCAACACAATACCTAATTTGTTCCAAATGTACAGGGCAAGAGGGACAGTTGTAGAATGCATGTTTTACAGTTTCCAACTGGTAACAGATGTCATAGATTGGATCTCCAATGTTCAAGTACCTCCATTTGATGGTATTGAATGAAAGGGGGACCATATACAATTCTCCAAGCAAGATCCTTTCTGTTAGGGTATTCTTGAAACCTCAGTAAGTTATGAAACAAAGTGTTGTTGTCAGTACCCAACTGTGGAAGTTTGTGGTGAAAGAGGTTAAAGATTTCTTTATACCAAATTTTACTCATATTAACAGAAAGAATGCCAATGCCAGAATGTTGTAGTAATCTTAGAGTTAAGCACAGATAGTATTCAGGAAAAATATCAGCTTTTGGACCTTTATAATCACTTACTCCAAATAGGAGTAGATGAATACCCAGGTAGTACTAGAGAAGGTCTGCACATGTGTGAGTGCTCTGTAACATTTTATAGATTTTTGAAGCTGTATTGCTTAAATAGCAGAATTTTAAGTTTCCATGATTCTTTAATAGTTGAAGAAATTCCTTTTTAAATTCTTGGCATCAGCTGGACCAAAAAAAATTGCACAAGTTTACTATATAATTGCTTTTCTCCAACTTCTGTAATGTGTGTAATATTTATTATGTACAATTGGGCAGAGTGATTATGATTTTAAGTACTATGGCTTTAGAAGAAAAGGACATTGGTTTCTATGTTTTTTATATAAGTTCTTGAAATGGTAATATTGGGTAAGTGGAGAAGAGAATGCCAAGTATAGTGAGGGATTCTCTCTCTCTCTCTCTCTTAGGGGTTAGTCCAAAAGGAATGGCTCCAAGATCCAACTTTCCAAAAACTTTTAATTTTGTCTTGTCTGCATTAGCAGTAAATCCACTGATTTTGCTGATTTTTTGCAAAATACCACAAAAGATGTATATGGAATCATTATCCCTCAAAGTGCCTACTACATTATCGGCATATGCTAATATTTTATTTTTCTTTATAGTTGAAGTAACTGTTATTCCTCACATAGCATACATATTGTCGACTCCCTTCAAGAAAGGTTCAAGAACTAAGAAATTCAAAAAGGTGTAAGCCTTGCTTGACTCATTTCTGAATTTTGACTTGGTCTGATAGGAACCCATTAACTAGGAGGCAGGTAGTTGAATTGCCATAGGCTCCTTTAATAACAGTAGCAGCTTTTTACCCACACCAATTTCCTGAAGGATATGGAACAGAAAGGAATAGGGATGCCGACCATTACCGAATGCTTGAGTAAGGCCATTGGCTGCTTTTCATATTAACTAGGCAGAGGAGATTATGTAACAGAAACAGATTAAATGACAGTCCAGTAACAGGCTCAAAGTAGGAACTTTGAGCCAGTTATTGATAATGCAAAAAAATATCTTGTAGTCAGTATCAGATAGAGAAATAGGCCTCCAGCTGCTGATTAAGGTAAGATCTCTATTAGGTTTTGGAATTAGAACGGTATGCCTTGCTATAAATTCACTTGATATGTGTCCTGATGAGAGAAAAGAATTAAACAGTATAACTAGAATGGGAAGAATAAAATCCCAAACCTTGTGGTAAAGTTCTGTCCCTAGATCATCAGGTCCTGGGAATTTTCTCGTCTGGCTTAAGAAAGGTGTGGTAACTTCAGATGCTGTAATGCATCTCTCGAGCCCATCCTGGATATGAACAGGAAAGCCATTAATGTTCCAAGAGTTATAATTTCTCACAGTATATTGGCTTCAAACAGATTTTTATAGTGTTTTTGAAATAAGTCAAGGATGTCTTGAGTGTGGACAAGTCTTCAACATCAACACAGATTTTATTATTATTGTTACATCACATTTCCAGGAGTCCAAAGACTCATCGAGGGAGGGCACCTACCCTACAACTCTGTCTCCACCAACTAAAACAAACCACAACTACACCAATGCCATCTACCCCCCACCACCACCGCTAGTATTTTCACACACAATAACAAACATTCATGCCCATGGCAGGATTTTAACCCGGAGCCTTTTGGCTGGAGAGTGGATACACTAACCACTTGGCCAACCAGGCTGGCATCTACCCAACATACTGATGTTAACCGACTGCAGAGCTTCCCATAATCACCTGCTTTATACTTCCACATATATCCATTTTTTTTGGCAGTAACTTTTCTTGTTTCACCACTTCCCAAACAAGTACCTCATAATCACTCTCACCAACTGGCAGCAGTGTCAACACCTCATTAGCAACTTCATCTTGTGAAGTTATCACCAAATCCAAAACACCAAAGCCTCTAGTTGCTTCAGTCACATGCTGAAGCAACTAGATTTATCTCTCAGAAATTCAACAAACTCATGCTCTTTGTTCCGATACACTATCTCCTCCTTCCATTCTAAATTCCTGTAATTAAAGTCTCCCATCAGGATCATCTTCTTTTTACATGCTTAACCAATTTGCCTAAACATTTCACAATCAGTATTCTTTACATTCCCTAGCCTATAAAAGCATCCTATCAGATATACTAGTCTGTTAATTTCAACTTTGCACCACATTGATTCAAAATCTGTGCATGTACTATCAACTTCCACACTTTGTGGACACAATTCCTCTGCAGTCATTAACAGAGCATCCCCCCCCCCCTTTTCACATTCCTATCCTTCTAGAAAATTATATACTTTCTATTTCTATTCCCAACATCACATCCTCCTCAGTCAGCCAAGTTTCACTTATTCCAATTATCTTTAGCATACTGATTCAATCAATGCAAGAAAATCAACTCTCTTGTTTCAAATACTCCTTATATTTGTGTACAAATATAACAATCCCTGTGTCTTTGAGGCCATTCTACCAGCACCAACATTCTCTATTCTAGCTGCTATACTACACCTCTCTCTTTGGTCTGACCACTCTCATTTCCCTGATCCTGACTCTGATTTCTATTCCTACCTGTATCATCCTCAGCTTTATGCATTCCATCATCTTGTGCTGCTGCAACCACATCTTCAACCTCATATCTATTCTCCTCCTGTTGTACAATTTGTTTAGTTGTACTGTCCTGCTTCACAAGTAGACTCTGATCATTTATTACTTCTTGATTCTGTGTTTTCTCAGAAAACAATAGCCTTTCTAAATGTCCAATGCCAAACCCATTCAAAGGCAATCCATCAACTTGAAACCATTCCAACTTTGCTTCAAATTCACTCCATAGATTCACAGACTGAACCCGCTTTGCTTCACACAACTCAGCCATCTTACTATTCATTATCTCTGCTCTCTCCTTCTTAGTTCACTATAGTCATATCTGGGCAATATGCTAACAACTTTTTAACAGCATTCTAATCACAACTACCAGTAATTTTGAATCCTGCTCTTTCCTTTACTGCAACACATCAATTGTTTATTTCATTGTTCCACAAGGAAAGCATGTTTTGTGCACTTTATTGGTCATCACACCTCTAATGATCAAGTCCCCATACAATGATATACAACTATCCCTTCATACCAACTTCCTACTTCATATTGATAGATTGGAAAAGGCCTAAAGTTCGATTCTCGTCATGACGGGAGAAATCTTTATATGGACTTTTTCAATCGAAGGTGAATTAGCCGATCTCATACGGAGGTAGTAGCAGGATTTTTTCTCCCGGAAACTCGGGTTTTTTCATTCTGCATATAAACAAATCGGCTCTTCAGAACACACGCAATTTACAGACAAAAAATACTAGCTGTGGTGGTGGGCAGTAGATGGCGCTGATTGGTAGTAGAGTATCGGTTAGTGGTGGAGACGGAGAGTTGTACAATAGGTGTCCTCCCGCGATGAGTCTTCGGACTCCTTGGAGGTGTCACGAATAATAATAATAATAATATTCTCATCAGCCAATCTCTTCTTTAGATGTTTTTATATCCTCTTCCAAACATTTCACTTTCATTTTCACTAACTTATGCCTAAGCTCTTCTACTAGTCCCGACTCTTGCTCTAATCTATCAATATCCTTTTCACATACGTTAATGCTTTCCTTCTTTTAATTTAACTAAACAGTCCACGAATCTTTCACATTTTTTGGTGCATACATATAGCAATTTTCCCAATACATCCAATGGGAAAAATCAAGGCAGAGCTCGATCTTCATACTGAAGCTTTCTGTGCTGCCGATGCGCAATTCTTTACAAATGCCATTTTCAGAAGCAGAAAGAACAAACATGTAACAAAACACAATATAAACATACAAAAATTCCAACAATGACACTACTGAAGGACATATATCCAGACTGAAAAAAATGCAGACCAATTTGTTATAAAAAGTCACACTATACACTATTTTTTTTTTAGCACAGTTCAAATCTACCACTATCTTCACTTGAGACATTGGGATATTGTTTAATAAAGTCACTGACTGGATTATGATAAGAGTCACAGGTGCAAGAAGAGGAATTGAATGGAATCCTAAGTCACAGTTACAAGATCTAGATTATGCTGATGATAGTTTTGATATCATCAAAACACAACAATATACAAACAAAATATGCTTGTATAATTTGTATAAGACAGATGAAATGGTTAATCTTAAAATAAATATGAAAAAACAAAAGTGCTTAAATTAAACAGCAAATGCCACAAAGAGATCAAAATCAATCAGCATGTTGCAGAAGTTAAGACTTTTACCTACTTGGGAGCAAATATAGATACTGAAAGTAGAACTGATAGGAATATAATGAAAAGACTGACAAAAGCTTATACTGCTCTCAGAAAATTAAATGATATACAGAAATTTTCAAAATATCATAATAAAAACAAAATAAAGATCTTTAATAGCAATGTTAAAGACATATTATTATAAGGATCAGAGACTAGGAAGTGGACCAAAAAAAAACCAGGAAGCTAAATTAAATAGTTTTCAAACAAAATGTCTGCATAACATATTAAAAATATTTGGCCCCGATGTATAACAAACAATGACTTATATAAGCTGACCATGCAAAAAAGGATTACTGATGAAATAAAAAAAAAAAAAAATGCAGATGGAAATTGATTGGACACATACTGAGAATGGACAGCAGAGAGAGAAAGAGAGATTCCTAGAGTGGTTTTGACATGGATCCCAGAAGGAAAACGGAAAAGAGGAAGGCCTAAGCTAACTTGGCACAGAAAAGGAAAGAAGAATGGCTAGCTGGAAGATCCAAAGAGAAGCCGAACTGGTGGCCCAGGACAGACGTATCTGGAAAAAAAAGGATCTCGGCCTTATGTGCTATGAGGCACAAAGAGGATAAGTAAGTAATTGATAGAGCCTATTTTAGTGAACCCTGCACCTCTCTCTCACTTTAGACTCCTCAGATGAGCTCTCTTCAGTTCTGAAGATGATGACACACTGAAACAGCTCAAACAGTATAATTCTAAAGTATCATCATCATCATCATCATCATCAAATTCCTGCCATGTACCCTCAAGGGGTGTACAGGATATGACAGTACTACATGAAGAAATTACATCATTACTAACTCCCTATCTACAATTTTCCTCCAAATCAGTCTGTTACTTGTCAAGGCTCCAACATTATCAGATCTTATATTTCTATCGTCTAAGGCACTTTGTACCGTATCAATCCACCTATATCTTGGTCTTCCTCTGGGTCATTTTCCTGCCAACCTGGCAGAGAACACTTGTTTTGCTAATCTTTCCTCTCCCATTCTATTTAAGTGACCATACCATCTGAGATTAGCTCTGCTAACGCATTCCTGGATGCTGACAATGTCAAGTTCTTTCCTAATATGTTCATTTTTAATATGATATTGCCATTGATGCCATCTGTTCACGCCTCTAATCTTTCTCAGGACTCTCATATCTACGGTCTCTAGTCTTTGGTCAAGTGTTTTACTTCTGACCCAGCTCTCATATCCATAAGTTAAAATTGGTTTGAACACAGTCTTGTATACAGCTAATTTAGTGTTCCGACTAATTTCTTTCTTATTCCATATGAATTTATTCAATTGACTTCCCACGATACCAGCTTTGCTGATTCTGTTGTCTATTTCTATATTTAGTTTACCATCTTCAGTAAAAATTGTGCCTAAGTAGCTGAAATGTTTTACTTGTTCCACAGGTTCTCCATTCACAACACAGTTGACATTTTCAATGATTCTGCCTATTTTCATTGTCTTTGTCTTTTTATTGCTGACCTTCATACCATATCTATTACAACAGCTATTCAATTTAGTCAGAGAATCTTGCAGACTTGTAGCGGATTTATTTAGAAGTATAACATCATCCGCATAAAGCAAAGAGCTGACATTAACATCTCCAATTTTGATATCAGGTTTAATACCACATTCCTTCATAATGTGATCCATATAGATAATGAATAACAGAGGGGATAATGTACAGCCTTGTCTCACACCAGATTTAACATTAAACCATCTTCCTGTACTTCCTTCAATTCTAACTGCTGACTCACAACTCAAATAAAGACTAAGTATTGCTTGATATAATGCCCCATTGATACCATATAACTGCAGCGTATTGAATAGATTCTCTCTTGGCACCTTGTCATATGCCTTTTCCAAATCGACAAAACTTAAATACAGATCTTTGTTATATTCCCATGCTTTCTCGACTATTTGTCGTAAAGTGAAGATCTGATCCTGACAGCCTCTATTTGGCCTGAATCCAGCTTGTTCTTCACCAAGCTTTTCTTCCACAATTCTTCTCAACCGTTTCTCAAGTATACTTGCATAGATCTTGCCAGGAACACTCAGTAGGGAAATACCTCTGTAATTCTCACATTCAGTTTTATTTCCCTTTTTATATATGGGAACTATGAGAGCTCTACTCCAATCATCGGGAATTCGTCCCTCTGTCCAGGCTTTCTGAACTATGCAGTGCAACCACTGTAAGACTCTTATACCACCATACTTCAGCATTTCTGGTCGAATATCATCTACTCCTGCTGCCTTTCCACATTTCAAGCCTTTGATGGCTTTTTCTACTTCAAGTATAGATATGTATTCCTGACTGCATGCCTGGTCAGTGTTTTTTATCACTGTGTTGTCATCACTGCTTGTTTCATTTAGCAGTTTTTCAAAGTAATTACTCCATACTTCAAGGATATCTTTTTCTCCTGTTTTCATTTCACCTTTATCATCTCTAATTCCTTTTACAGCACTCTTTCCTCCATTCCTAAGCTTCTTCAACAACCTCCAGAATATTTTGCCACCTTCTTGATATTTATTTTCTATATTCTTGCCAAAGTCCTCCCATGACTTTTGTTTAGCTAGTTTTACACACTGTTTAGCTTTCTTACATTTGTCTCTGTATTCTGTAAGAGTAAAAGCTGACTTATTTGCCAGGAACTTTTGATATGCTTTCTTCTTTTCCTTCACTGCCTCTTTAACTTCCTGTGTCCACCAGGGAGTTCTGATTTTTTTATCTTTGCACACAACCTCACCACATGCCTCTCTGGCAGAATCAATCAATGTTTCCTTCAGAGTTTGCCACTGAATCTCCAAGGTTTGATTCCTGTTCTCAAACTCTTTCATTTTCTTTTCAATAATATTTCTGTATTTTAGTCTACAGTTTACATCTGAGAGCTGCTCAACTTTTATTCGCTTTAAAACTTTCTTACATGTTATTCTTTTCAATATGAAATTCAATTTTATCCTGCTCAAGACTAAATAGTGATCACTTCCAATTTCAAATCCTCTGTACACTCTGGTGTCCTGCACCAGGGAGAAAACATCACTATCAACAATAACATAGTCAATGAGACTTTTCTTATTCCTAGCCTCTTCTCTCCATGTGAATTTGTGCACATTTTTATGTTGGAACATGGTGTTAGTAATAACCAGTCCATGTCCTGAGCAGAAATCCAACAGATATTTGCCATTATTATTAGCTTTGCTCTTTTCTCCAAATTTTCCCAAAATATTTTTGTATGTCTCACAATCATTTCCTACTCTACTATTTAGATCCCCAACAAGGACCAACTTTTCCTTTTTCATTGTGTCAGTTGCTTTTTCTAAAGCCTCAAAAAATTCCTCCACTTCTACCTTAGTAGAACCTTCTGTGGGACCATAGGCACAAATAAGTCTCATTGTCCAGTTCCCCATTCTCATATTTGCCCACATTACTCTACTTGAGACTGACTGCCATTCAAGAAGATTAGCCTCGTATTTTGTGTTGAATACTATGGCTACTCCTTCTTTTCCTTGATTGTCATTGCCTGAATATAACATTTTGTATTTATTGCTGAGAAAGATCTCACCAGTTTTGGTCTTTTTTGTTTCAGTCACCCTTATTATGTCGATCTGGTACTTATCTAATTCCTCAGCTAGCTCCATTTCTTTGCCATTCAGGCTTCTTACGTTGATAGTACCAATCTTTAACTCTGGTGATGTTGAGTTGGGGTTTGTTTTCAGATTTGTTCCAGTAGCTGACTTTTCGCTGTTCGCCCTGGTTCCCTGGCGAAAACAACGGGGGCCTTGTTTAACCGGGCGACGCCCCAGCCGGCATGAAATTTTGTCATGTTGTACCATCATTTTTTATTTTGGTTTAACCAATAAGAATACAATTTGGTCGGCTAAATCCCAAATTGCCAGCCCATCCTCGTTCGTTCAGTATCAAAGTAGATACCCAACAGGGTGCACCACGAGAAGGTGAGGATTGGACATTAGGTCAGAAGCCCTGGTCGGTTCTCCGCATTCCTTTAAAGGCTATGTGGAGGTCTCCTCTCAGTTATACAGCTTTGACCCTTATCCTTCTTTATTTATTCATTGCTTTTCGTGTTTTACTTTTTATCTCTACATATTTTTAATCTTTAAACCTTTCACATTTTTTAGTGTTTATCATGTTATTTTAATTCATATCTCACTTATTATTTTAAATTGTTGTTCACTTTCCTTCTTGAGTGTTTAGGATATTTTATCTTATTTACATACCATATCAGTTAACTTAAAGTAAGTATCAGCATGATATACACACACATATGCTCTGTGAAGATAGTAGAATTAAAAAGAATTGCATTTCTATCTTAAATATAATTTCAAGGTATATTTTATTCAAAATTGATGTTATCTATTTCTGAAGTAATGCGAATATTAATGCACATTTCACAATTGTACGTCTCAATCACTAAACTACAGGGTCCAAGCCAACAAGTTCAAAAAATAGGGGGGGGCTCTTAAACACAAGTTTGCTATTATATTATATTATATTGGCAGAATATTTATTGAGTGATAATCCTTTCTTTGTGAGTTTGATATTTATTGAGGTGAAAAAGTAAAGGGTTGCTCATCACAGGAGTGCAAGAGAGCCTGATAGTATTAGGAGAAAGAAAGACAGACAGATAGCATGAGAGAGAGAAAAAAGGCCTCAGCTCTTTTATATCATCATATAGCCAAAGGCTATCAGTTTTCCTTTCTCACCAATCTCGTATAGATGAACGACCAAAAGACCAACTGAAACTAAAATGCAAAGATGACTGATACCCAGGTGTAACCCCCACCTGGATTAACTGCCTTGAGTTCGCCTTCTCTGTCTAGGATTGATCTCCAGTCATCCCTGCAATTTACTATAAGACCACATTGAATTAAGAGAATGGAACTATTTAAAAAATCTCTCATAGCAAGAATAGACAAAATTTTATCTCACCCTGTTGAATATTGCATAATGCAGGTGGTCTACACCATCTAGTGATAAATTTGATAACTCCTAGAATGCTTCTAAATACAAAAATTGTCTGACTGAACAATAAAATTTCCACAGTACATTATAAAAGCATTTAGATCTCGTATTGCTGATTTTCAAATCCATGTTTCTTTCTAACTTCCGTAAATGGTATTTTAATTCATTAATTATAAAAATCAAAATTCTCTTCCCATTGCTGACAGGTGGTGGGTATTGTAAAAAAATAACCTGTTCTGTTGTAAGTAATGGAATGCCCAACACATTACATAATCTGTTCCAAATACGCAAGGCAAGAGGGGAGCTGTAGAATGCATGTTCTACTGTTTCCAATCGGTAACAGATTGGATCTCCGATGTTAAAGTACCTCCATTTGATGGCATTGACTGGAAGGCGGCCATATGCAATTCTCCAAGTAAGATCCCTCCTGTTAGGGTACTCTTGTAACTTCATCAAGTTATGAAAGAAAATATTGTTGTCTGTACCTACTAACTGTGGAACTTCGTGGTGAAAGAAATTAAAGATTTCTTTATACCAAATTTTACTTTTTTTAATGGAAAGAATGTCAATTGCAGAGTGTTTTAGAAATTCTTAGAGTTAAGCACAGAGTGTTGTAGTATTCAGGAACAATCTCAGCTTTTGGACACATATAATCATCAATTCCAAAATAAAATAATTGAAAACCCAAGTAGTGCCAGAGAAGGTCTGCACATGTGTGATCAGTCCGCAATATTTTATGGATTTTAGAAGCTGTATTGCTTAAATAGCAGAATTTTAAAACTGGAAGTCCAAATCCTCCATGCTTCTTTGATAGTTGAAGAAATTCCTTTTTAACTTCTTGGTATCGGCTGGATCAAAAAAAATTGTAGAGGTTTACTATATAATTGCTTTTCTTCAGCTTCTGTGATGTCTGTAATATTTATTATGTAGAGCTGAACAGGAAAGATTATGGTTTTGAATACTATAGCTTTAGAAGAAAAGGAACGTGGTCCTATTTTCCAGTCTTCTAACATTTCAAAGTTCTTGTATATAAGTTCTTGGACTGGTAATATTGGGTAAGTGGAGAAGGGAATTCCAAGTATAATCAGGGGGTTCTCCCTTAGGGGTTAGTCCAAAAGGAATGCCTCCAAGATCCCACTTTCCATAAACTTTTAATTTTGTCTTGTCTGCATTAATAATTAATCCACTGCTTTTCTGAATTTTTCCAAAATACCAAAAAATATGTATACGGATTCATTACCTTCAAAGTTCCCACTACATCAATGGTATATGCTAATACCTTATTTTCCTTTATAGTTGAAGGAACTGTTATTCCTTGCACAGCATGTGCATTGTTGACTTCCTGTAAGAAAGGTTCAAGAACCAATGTAAAGAGCAGTGGACTGAGAGAGCAACCTTGCTTGACTCCTTTTTGAATTTTTACCGAGTCTGACAGAGACCCATTAACTAGGCGGGTGGTTGAATTGGCATAAGCTCCTTTGACAACGGATAGCAGCTCTTTACCTACACCAACCTGTTGGAGGATGTGGAACAGAGGGATGCTGGACATTATCAAATGATTGAGAAAGATCCACTGATAGCACTGCCATCGACTGATTTTTCGTGTTAACTAAGCGGATTAGATTATGTAGCAGAAATAGATTAAATTCTACTGTTCGACCTGCCACTCCATACACCTGTGTGCTTTTAATTATGTACAGTGGAACCTCAGTTGTCAAACATAATTCGTTCCTAAAGGCTGTTCGGAAACCAATTTGTTTGAAAACTGAAACCATTTTCCCATAAGAATTAATGTAAGATGAATTAATCCGTTCCCGAACCCCAGATGATTGCTTATTTAAATTGCTTTATAACAGTATTTCATGCATAAAATCTTACACAAAAAGAATAAACAGATAAAATATAAAAAAAAATTGATCGCCTCTTTATTTTTGAGTATTGTACAGATCATTGATTTCATCATACCGAACTGCATACAGCAAGATCCGAGACATAAACACCATTTTCATGTTTGGATATGATTTCTTTTTTCAACTCTTGGTTCTAACAACTTTTATTTTCGCTTTGCTGCTATCGCTATCCTTCTTCGGCCCTATGGTAGCTTATTTAATAATAATTTATAAAAAAAAAAAAACAACCATAAAACACAAAGAAAATCAAGAAAAGGCACTGCAAATTAAAGAATGTGAATGAATTTAAGGGGAAGTATGACAGGTATTGTGTGAATAATGGTTAGTATGCAATGGGGTCTTCCGCGATGAGTCTTTTGACTTCATGGAGGCACCTTAATAATAATAATAATAATAATATACAATAGGTGTCTTAAATTAATTAATTCTCCAGAAATTCCAGCAGGTGTCTGCACTGAGCGTAGGCTATGACATAACTGACGCTCTCCTGCCGTAATCTCAGCCTGCAGAGCACGTGGTTGCTGGTTTGTCTGTTTGGGAACTGAGATTCTGTTCGGAAACCGGTGCATTTTTTGTTTGGAAAATATGTTCGGGAACCAATTTGTTCGAGATGAGAGTTGTTCGACAACCGAGATTCCACTGTATCTCATTCCCACTTTGAGCCTGTTATTGATAATACGGAAAAATATCTTGTAGTCAGTATTAGATAGAGAAACAGTTCTCCAAATGCTGATTAAGGTGTGATCTCTATCAGGTTTAGGAATGAGGACAGTATGGCCTGCTACAAATTCACCTGGTATGTGTCCTGATTAAATAGTGTAACCAGAATGGGAAGAATAAAATCCCAGGCCCTGAGGTAAAGTTTTATCCCTAGACCATCAGGTCCTGGTGATTTTCTTGTCTAGCATTCTTTATAGGCTGTGATAACTTCAGATGCTGCAATGGATCCGAGTTTCCTGGTCATATTCAAGTCAAGCCCATCTTGTTCCAAGAGTTATAATTTCTTGGAACATTAAAACCATTAATGTTCCAAGAGTTATAATTTCCAATAGTACTATTGTCTTCAAACAGATTTTTGTAGTGTTTTTGAAAGGAATCAAGGATGTCTTGAGTGGTGGATATGTCTTCTCCATCAACGCAGATTTGAGTGATGGTCCTTTCTTTGCAAACTTTTGTGAATTGTCTGTTGAAAAATGCAGCTGAAGGGCCATCTGCCAAGTGCTGCTGTATTCTTATCTTAAAATTTCTTTCTTCTACTTGTTACTGATTTTCCAGTTCTATCTCTATGTTAATGTTTCTAATGATGTTGCTACATTTTATACCATTGTGTTGGTCTGTTTCGAACCAGCTTCTCTCTCTCTATACAGGTCCTTCAACTTTTTCCTTTTGAGGAAAACCCGTTACTTTCCCCATTCCATCATACTTTGCTTTATCGCTACTTTGAATTTTAACCACATATCCCAATTCCAGGTAACATTACTCCAATCTGAACAGAGGATCTGGAATTTAGTTGAAAAGATTAACGGAAAATTTGGTGGAAGTCTCCATGGTCCAGAAGAGATCTCTACTTTTTTCTATGTAGTGGAACTTAAGTAGAAATGGGTTATGATCTGACATGTTGATGTCAAGATGTTTTATCTGAATTATCCTATTTATAAGGGAGGAAGAGATATAAATTCAATCAATAAGAGTACCAATATCTTGATTCAAGTACGTGTATGGCTGGAGATTAGGATTGTGAATCCTCCATATGTCTACTAGTTGAGCATTGTCGAGACATGCCTTTAACTTTGCATATCCCACCTTTCCACTCCTGGAGCACCCTCCTATTCTGTCCAATGTGGGGCTTTTAATACAATTCCAGTCTCCGGCTGCTATGATGCAGTAGGTACCATATAAATATGGCTCCAATTCCTGGAAGAACCTTCGTCTAACTGTTCCATTGGATGGAGCATAAACATTTATAAACCCCATTACACATCCACAGTATTTCCAGTCAATTGTCAAGATTCTCCCTACTGCATCCCTTTGGACATCACAGAATGACCCAAGTGGGGGGGGGGGGGAAGAATAAGAATTCCTACTCCAGCCCCGTCAAATCTTCAATAAGAAAGAAGTGGATATTTATCTGTTAACTTATTATATCTGCAGAAGTATGTTTCTTGGAAAAACAAAAACCTGATATTATGGTACAGAATAAGTTTCCATACAGTTTTCTGTTTAATTTGTCCATGGAATCCTCGAACATTTAATGAGGCAATGCAGAAAGGAGATGCTATAATTAATGAAGTGTCACTGGCAAGTCTTCAACTTCTAAATTTTGGATGAACCCGAGTTTGGTATTTATTGAGGTTTTTCATTATTTGGGGCTAGAGATAGATACTGAGGATAAATCAATACAAAAAGATACCGAGTTTAAATCAATGCAGAAATTATATCTTCCATATACCAGCAGTAAAATAGTGTATCACCATATTATTAAAATACTCTGGATCAGAGATGACTGTAGAAAGGTTTTCTACTTGCTTACAAAGTAAATTACATTAAGCAAGAAATTATATTCTTGTTTTCATCCTATACCCAAACATAAGGAAATGAAGTTTGTTCATGAATAAATTATTTGTTATCTTTCTGATCTAGTCCCCACTGATGAGAGCACAATAAATGTTGAAACCATCTGAGTAGTGATCCATCCAATAATGCACACAATATACATGTCTGCAAGGAAGCATACTTTTGTATTAGGATAATACTGGGACAATTGATGTGAAGCCAAAAGCTTCTATATACAAGCAGCCTAGTTTGAAGATACCACACATGCAAATTCTGTATGCTTACACCAGGCATAGGATTAAAACAATATAATTTATTGTCTAGTATAATTTATAAATGCAGTATAGTTGTTAATTAAGCAGTGGAAAAAATTACAAATTTTATTAGTACTTCCAGTATAGTGTTGCTGAAAGTGTTTTCCTCTGGGTCTTTTTCCTGCCAACCTGGCAGAGAATACTTGTTTTGATAATCTTTTCTTTCCCATTCTGTTTAAGTGACTATACCACTGAGATTATCTCTGCTAATGCATTCCTGGAGGCTGACAATTGGATGCTTTCCTAATATCCTCATTTTTAATATGATATTATCACTGATGCCATCAATTCATGCCCCTAATCTTGATAACATTTAGGAGTGGTAACAACAGCTCACAAATTGACTACATTTTGACTAGAAGAAAACATCTTAAGGTTGTGACAAATTGTAAAGTTATTCCAACAGATCAAGTAGCACAACAACACCGACTGCTGTGCACAGACTTTAAAATAAGATCGAAGATAAGAACTTCTGGATGCCATGGGATGAAGACAATTAAGTGGTTTCGCTTAAAAGAGGAGAGTGTGAGGAATCATTTTAGGGAGAGGGTGTTAGAGAGGATTTCGGATGGACTGGAAAGTGTACAAGATTGGTGGAAACATAATTCAAAAGTAATCCTGAGCTGTGCAATCGAGGTGCTTGGTGAAACATCTGGAAAGATTAGAGAGCAGAAGGAGGGTTGGTGGTGGAATAATGATGTACAAGTGGCAGTGACAGCTAAGAGGAAGGCAAAGCAGAAGTGGGATGAGTCAAGAGTGGAAGAGCAGAGAGGTGTACAAAGAGAGAAAGCAAGAAGCCAAGAGAGTTGTGGCACAGGCGAAGGCCATGGCATATCAAGATCTGTATGATCAATTAGAAACAAAGGAAGGACAGAGAAAAATTTACCAACTAGCGAAATGTAGAAATAAAGCAGCAAAGGACATCTTACATGTGAGGCAGATCAAAGATGCAGAAGGAAGAGTATTATGGAGGGATGTGGACATAAGAAACAGATGGAAAATATACTTTGAGTGACTTTTGAATGAGGAAAATGCAAGGACTCACAGAGGAGATGAGCAGCCTTCTGAGGGGATGGTGCAGAACATCAGTAGAATGGAAGTGAAAGAGGCAATGAAGAGGATGAGGAATGAAAAATCGGTGGGCCCCAACAGACTTCCAGTGGAGGCATGGAAGGCACTGGGGGAAGAGGGAATTGACCTGCTGTGGGACCTGTTCATGAAAGTTTACAAACAGGAAAATATACCTGAGGAATGGAGGAAGAGTACTCTTGTCCCCATCTACAAGGGTAAAGGGGATGCACAAGACTAAAAATTACAGAGGAATAAAGTTGATGTCCCACACAATGAAAATCCTAGAAAGGGTTCTTGATGGAAGATTGAGGAAGGAGGTGGAGATTGCAAAGGAACAATTTGGCTTCATGCCTGGTAGATCAACAACAGATGCTATCTTTGGGTTACGACAGATGATGGAAAAATATCGAGAGAAACAAAGGGAGCTACATCTGGTATTTATTGATCTGGAGAAAGCATACGATAGAGTGCCAAGGCAAGAAGTCTGGAGGTGTCTGAGGGAGAAGAAGGTGCAGGAGAAATATGTCAGGTTGGTGCAGGAAATGTACAGAAATGTGAAGACAAGTGTTCGGACCTGTTTGGGACATACAGAAAGTTTTAATGTAACAGTTGGCTTGCATCAAGGGTCAGCATTAAGTCCATTTCTGTTTAATATTGTGATGGAGGTGGTAACAGAGGAGGTGAGAGAAGATGCGCCTTGGACAATGTTGTATGCAGATGACATCTTGCTGTGTGTAGATTCAAGAGAAGAAGCGGGAACTAAACTGGAAAGATGGAGAAAAGTACTGGAAGAGAGAGGTATGAGACTGAGCAGAAGTAAGACAGAGTATATGTGTTGCACAGTGGGCGGTGGCAGTCAGGAGACAGATCTGGAGCTGGAAGGAAATGTCATCAGGAAGGTGAGAGACTTTAGATACTTAGGTTCAACAGTGGAAGAAGATGGAGGAGCTGAGAAGGAAGTGGGATGCAGGATACAAGCGGGTTGGAGGAACTGGAGGGAGATGGCTGGAGTGTTATGCGATAAGAGGGTGCCGATCAATCTGAAAGGCAAAATTTACAGGACAGTAGTGAGGCCAGCTATGACATATGCTACAGAAACTGTGGCCCTGAGGAAAAATAACATCAGCAGGATGGAAGTAGCAGAGATGAGAATGCTAAGGTGGATGTGCGGTGTGACCAGAAAGGATCATCTGAGAAATGACTATGTCAGGGGAACAGTGAAAGTTACGAACTTAGGAGCGAAAATACAAGAGGCAAGGTTGAGATGGTTTGGTCATGTGATGAGGAGGGAGGACGCATATGTGGGAAGAAGGGTCATGCAGATGGATGTACAAGGAAGGCGGAAGCGTTGGCGGCCAAAGAAGAGATGGAGGGAGCTGGTAGAAGAGGACTTGAAGATGAAGAACTTGGATGTGGTGACAGCCCAAGACAGGAAGGTATGGAGGAGACTCATTACAAACAGTGACCCCACTTAAGTGGGAGAAGCTGCAGAAGAAGAAGAAGAAGAAGAAGAAGTATAGTGTTGCTGAAGAAAATTGGTGGTTTTGATATTTAGCTGTGCATTATAAAATTCTGTTTTTAAACTCTTGTAAAAAGTGTTAATATGACTGAAAAAAAAACTGCAAAGAAATGAGTGAAACTTTTCCAGCTATATGGAAAAGTTTCACTCATTCCTAGCCTTTTCCATATATATGTGTGTATATATATGTGTGTATATATATATATATATATATATATATATATGGAAAAGTCTAGGAACAGGACTATTTTATATACCTATATTTCAGGAAGAAATTACAAAATATAAATATAAATATAAATATATATATATATATATATATGGAAAAGTCTAGGAACAGGACTATTTTATATACCTATATTTCAGGAAGAAATTACAAAATATAAATCATTCAAATGTTTAATTTTTTAATATGATTCTAGTTTGCGGTTAATATGGCAATAAGTAGAGTTATAGTGAATTCACCAATGTGAGAACAGTTGGTGTGTGTGTGTGTGTGAGAGAGAGAGAGAGATCAATCTCAACATAGGAGGCTGCAAAACCTACAGCATATTAGTGCTGTGTGTATGCAAAGTGTTAAGACAAAAGAAGGAAAATGATTATATGTTTTTTGAACAACTGGAGATTACAAGTCCTTGGTGAAAACGATGTGAGGAAGACCCTTCCTAGGAATGAAAGTAGATACAAGGAAGGTCAAGAAAGAGAAGTTGGTTTACTAGTTTGAAGCTGGACAATGAACAGATGTTGTTATTATTAATATTATTATATAGACATTCCCATAAAGTCCAAAGACTCATTGTGGAAGGCTCATACTATTGGCTGTGTATTACATGGAAAGAACCATTATTTACACAATGCCTACCATTACCTTAATGGACATGATATTTCATTCTGGAAATCTCCACGAACAGGTCACAAAGTTTCCAGTGATTGCGATCTTGGACCATTCTTCTCATTTGTTTCCTATTACAAGTTAAGGTCTTCCCATCTAGTTGGAGGTCAACTGAGTTTTCTCCTGGTTGATCTTGGATAGAGTTTATAACACAATAGGTCTACCTGTTGTCGCTTAGTCTTGCAATAAGACCTGCCCACTATGCCTATCTCTTCATAAATTCATTCACAGAGAAGATATTCACAACCACCTCAAGCCACCATTTCCACTCATTTATTACTCTCAAGCAAAAAATGTAGTTCTTACATTCTTATTTATCACTCTTATATAACTTTCAATGAAGAATTCTTTTCCCTCTTATCCAGTCATCCAGGACAACTTCCTCAAGCAGCATGTTACAAAAGGAACTCGAGTTCAAAGAGTGTTAGATTTCATTATAGTGCAAGAGGGCATTTCAGTTAAGGACGTAACTATTCTGTCTCCGGTTGTTAACAGTGATCATACGTTACTCAGATGGAAAGTGACTAAGTTTATGAAAGTTCCATTCAGAAAAGATTACATGCTGAACTACAAAGCAGAAAATAATGACCAACTGAGGAGTACACTGAGTTCAATGGAATGGGATTGTTGCTGGATAAGAAGAATATCGAAATTTCATGGGAAGCATTTAAACAATACTTAAATGATGCAATATCAGAATGTGTCCAGAGAGTCATCATCATCAAATACCTGATATATATATACCCTCTAGAGGTGTATAGAATACGATAGTACTACATGAAAAATTACATCATTACTAACTTCCTATCTACAATTTTCCTGAAAATCAGTCTGTTACCTGTCAAGACTCCAACATTATCAGATCTTATATTTCTGTCTTCTAAGGCACTTTTTACTGTGTCAACCCACCTATATCTTGGTCTTCCTCTGGGTCTTTTTCCTGAAAACCTGGCAGAGAATACTTGTTTTGATAATCTTTTCTTTCCCATTCTGTTTAAGTGACTATACCACTGAGATAATCTCTGCTAATGCATTCCTGGATGCTGACAATGTCAAGTTCTTTCCTAATATCCTCATTTTTAATATGATATTATCATTGATGCCATCAATTCATGCCCCTAATCTTTCTCAGGACTCTCATATCTGCGGTCTCTAGTCTTTGGTCAAGTGTTTTACTTCTGACCCAGCTCTCGGATCCATAAGTTAAAATTGGCTTGCATACTGTCTTGTAAACAGCTAATTTAGTGTTTAGGCTAATTTCTCTCTTATTCCATATAAATTTATTCAGTTGATTTCCTACCATACCAGCTTTGTTGATTCTGTCTTTCCTCTCCCATTCTGTTTAAGTGATTATACCACTGAGATTATCTCTGCTAACGCATTCCTGGATGCTGACAATGTCAAGTTCTTTCCTAATATCCTAACTTTTAATATGATATTGCCATTGATGCCATCTATTCATGCCCCTAATATTTTTCAGGACTCTCATATCTGACTCTAATCCACATACTCACAATCTGTCCTCATAATCTAAATCCCATAATCTGGATATAATCTTGTAAGTTTTCTTTACATCCGCTCCAAAACTTCTTTATCACCTTGGAACCCAGGAAACCAAATCTGCACACAATAATCCACGTCTGGCCTTATAAAGAAGCAAAATGACTTCCTTATACTTACATGTAAAGGTTCGCTTCAACATTGCAATTATCCTCTGAGTTGTATTTGCAACTTTGACTATGTGACCTTTGAACTTCAAATTCCTATCCACTATGACCAAGATCCCTAGCTTCATAAATTTCTTGTAGCATAACTGCTAAATGCCACTAAAAATCTCATCACAAGCTGATCATAATATCCAGCTTTGTTTTTCAGATAATAATTTATTTTCAAAATCATTCACAAGACAACTGAAAATATAAATCACTTCGGAGCATGTACTCATACAATTTTAGTGTAAAATAGTAGTAAAAGTATTGCAACTTCAAAAATGCCATGTATCTAAACTAGTAGTGAATGTGTTTATCAAATATGCAGTGATTTCTTCTTTGTATTTCAAGAAAATAATCAAAACAAATAATGATTTGTTTCATATCTTGGAAATGGTGAGAGGAGGGGGGAGGGCAGAAAAACTGTAGATAACATACACTATAAATGCCATGATTTGTTTTCTGTATATCCAAACCCATATAAGTGCAGAAACTGTATACATTCTGCGAAGTGATTTTTAAGTAGAATTATAAACAAACAGGACATAACTTAGAAAAAAACAAATTTTTTTTCATAAATATCTTTGCAATTATTTTATGAAATAATTGTTTCATGAAAGTAATTATCTTCAATAAAGATTTTTGTGAAAAAAAATAAATAAATAAAAAACTGAACAGTCATCTAACCATAATTAGGAAATATTATAAAAAAAATTTTTTTAATTCTAGTATTGTTTTTTTTTTCTAGGTTGATACAATATTTATGTGCAATAATTGATAGCAACAATTTTCAATACAAATTGATGGCATTTTTCCCCTTTAAATAAAAAAAAAAAAAAAAAAAACATATTTTAGAATGGAAGTGTTCTCTTATTTTATGACATTAATAGCAATGCATAATTATAAAATTATGCATATAAAATTAAATATAAAAATATATTGTATGCATTTAGTTTACATCTCTGTTTAAATTACAACCACACTGAATCTATTGCAAGGAGCTACACATTTTATGGTGCTTAGCAGTGCTGGATTATTAAATATTTCTTTTATGAAATAATTGTGTCATGAAAGTAATTTATTTATCAAAGACAAAAACTGAAAAGTCATCTAATTCTAATTAAGTAATATTAAAAAAAATAATTTTGGCATTTCTTTTCTAGGCTGATAAAAGATTTACATTCAATAATTGATAGCAAATATTTTTCATATATATCAATAGTATTTTTCTCCCTCAATATCCTATCAGTGGTCCTAACAGGCACTTAAGCGCCCACGACCTTTCCAAGTATTCTTGGACTTCACAATTGTAATTCGAGGATAAGGTGGTTAAGACCTATGCCTCCCGGTATGTCCTATTGTAAAAATTCGATGTAGCTCAAAAATATCAAAGCGCTTTACATCGATTTTTTACAGAGGTCAAGTCCCATGAGAATGTTGTAAAAATAACTTGTTTGTCTCTGTATATTTTGTACTAGATATTTTTTGTAAATAACCCTTTGGAAGTTAACTGTATATACTCCTTTAATAAGAATATTTCAGAGTGTTAAAAAACAAGGCAATGTTTTGCCGCCAGAGCTGTATGTAATAGACCTACATGGCGGCATAAGCAAGGTTGTTTATGAAATTTTGTATGCATGTGAAAGGCTTACAAGCTCTGCATGTAAACACCTCGGAAGTCAGTCTGAAAGGTTCAAACAACTTTCCGATGGCTGGCAACTTACAATCAAAAGATAGCACAGAAGAGAACAAAGGGCGGACCGAACTTGAAACTTAAGATGAAAGAATCATGCCGAATTCTTCGGGGGTTACAAACTTCGTGTGAGGTCTCAGAGAAGAATAATAAAAATGGACTGAGCCAAGCATAATGGGCTTCCCGGTTCCAGTCCAGGCCAGAGAGAGAGGGCTTCCAGATGTTGCCGAAGAAGGAAAGGAAAGAGGGCTTCCAGTCATCGCCAGAGCGAGGGAACAGATTCGGGAGTTCATAAGAGAGTCAGTTGGCAGCAATTACGGTGATTAGAGGCGGCTGTTCGAACTATTGGAGATGGCAGTTGTCCAGGCATTTTTGGCGAGCCAAAGCAGAGGAGAAAGGGCGATGTAAATTACCTGAAGCAACTTCGCTCGGAAGATTTTCTTTTTCGCCATGGGAGACAACCTTTTGCCGGTCACAGTCCACAGCCCACTATTTTCCCGTTCAGATATATTACTAAAGCTAGACATTCCTGAGGAAGCTCAAGATCTGAGAATGAAAGAAATGCCATAAGAGACTGTAGTGAAAGACTTTTGACTTAATGTGCGATGCAGAGTTTTTTGTAAGTTAAAACCTTTTGTATATTCCCTCTCATAGTAGGTGGTAGATGGACTTTTAAGAGATTGTTCAATAGTAGTAAGAATTGTCATTAAGAGAATCGATTGGCATATTGGAATTGATATAAAATTTGTAAAGATAACTTAACAGAGAGTTAGCTAACCTCTTTGCAAGTAAACTAGAAGTTTAATAAGTTGAATTTGTAAGCAGAGAGTAAATAAGATTGTGAGTTAAAGAAGTTAATTAGTGTTAAAGTAAATAGGTTATAATTTATGCTAAAGATTTTATAAATGGATAGAGAAAGCAATCTCCCTAATGTTTAAATTCATGTATATTTCATAGTAATGTAAATAAATTGTTTTGTTCTTTTTGTTAAAAGAGTGCTGCCCCTTTTTTTATTTTTACAACTGCACTGTTCCTAAATAAATCGGACTTGTGAGCAGGAAACCAAGTGATATAGCCGAAGCGTAAAGTTAAGTAAAAGAATAGACCACGACTGTTTGTGTAAAGTTTTATTGAAGGAATTTGAGTTAGAGAGAGAAAATCTGCCGGCCGTATTATTGAGTTTTATGATAATTAAATGATATTAGTGTTGCAGTCTAAATTAAATAAATTTTCTAGTATCTTAGGCATAAGACTCGTAGTGCGAAGGGTAGATAAACATAGTATGAAATAATATAAGCAAGAAAGATTCAGAGAGAGAAAGTGCACACAGCTAAATTAGAATAACGGCATATAAAGATATAGATAATATAGAAAGTATAGAGCAAAAGACATTACAAGTAATACAAATAAATAAATAATAACATCTGATTACAATGGCACAGCAATCGTTTACACTATGTCTGTAGATGTGTGTGTGTGTTCACAGGGCTGGTTTGCCTGTTCTGGGGGATGAAAAACCTGAGTTTCCGGGTGAACCCCCCCACCTCTGTATGACACCAGCTAACCTCACCTTTCATCAAAAGAGACCAGATAACGGTTCCTCACATCACCGACTGCAATCGAACACAGGTCTTTCCGACCAAAGGGCTTTGTCTATACTGACTGAGCTACAGAGGCTCCCCTCAATATATATATATATATATATAAACATTTTAGACTGTAAGTTTCTTGTACTCTGTCCTACAATTAATAACAAATTATAAAAGGATATATGATAACAGAACTAGAAAGGACCAGGCTATGATAACAATAAAATATATTGTATGCATTTAGTCTATATCGCTATTTAAAATTACAGCAATGCATATATTTTAAGGAACTACACATTTTATGCTACTTGGTAGCACCAGCTCTGAGATGAGCTACAAAGTTTAATCAAGTTAAGGGTTCTCCTGAGTGCAAAGGATTATTATAGAGTGGGGGAAACATGAATTCTCATCCATGTTTCCTCCACTCTATCGTATGCTTCACATCCTCATTTTGGTGGATATATGTATCCATCAAGACCAATAGAGAGGTCAAACCTGATATCAAAATCAATAGTATTAAACCCAGTTCTTGATGCAGATAATGTTATACTTTTAAATAAATCTGTTACATTACAATCTGTCTTCCAGACTCTTTACTTAAATTGAATAAATGCTTAACAAATTTGGTATGAAAGCCAATAATAAGAGAGACAAAAAACTACATATGTTAGATTCATATTCACAGATAATATTTTAAAGATAAAAAAACTTATGAATTAACCATGTCTCAACAATAGGGTTAACTCATAATTATTTATTATGAATGTTTATACATCATTTAATATAAAAATAAACAGTAAGGTTTAAAACTTTTTTTGAAACTAAATAAACATCTCACTTACGAATTTTATCAAGAATATCTTCTTTACATCCTTGAAAAAAACATACAAACATTAAAATTCCTCTTCTTATCTGCAGTAAGAATATATAAAAAAAATCATATTAAACTCTGTATGTTTATGTATATGTACAAAATTTAATAAGAATATACAAAACAAATTCATAAAATTTTTATAAAAATGCTATGTAAAACAAAAAAGAATATGATATAAAAACATAAGGGACAATTAAAAAAAAATTTCTGTTAAGATGGAATGGAAAAGAGACCATTTTGTAATAAATGACTTAAGATTATTTATTGTAAAACAGATCACATTAAACAGAAAAATCAGATATTTAAAAATTAGTCTGTGGAAACATATGTTCAAGGTAAAGCACACACACACACACACACTTGAGGATCTCATCATCAGATTCCTGCAGTGATAGTACTATAAGATTAAGTCTACATTATTACTATACTATTTCCTATCATTAATATTCTTCAGAATTATACTAATTTTTGTGAGGTCCCTATCTTATATTTCAGTCTTCTATGGCACTACAGACAACATCAAAGCATCAAGATCTTTGTCATCTTCAAGGTCTTTTTCCTCCTATCTTGCCATCGCATTCATTACTAATACCTTCATTTTTAAATGATTCTGTCTTTAATGCTATCTGTACACTCCTCCAATTTCCTACAGAACTCTCATATCTATGATCTCAAGCCTTTAACCAACTGTTTTATTTCTAACCCAACTCTCAATCCAGAAGTTTTATAACTGGTATATATAATTATACATTGTCATGTAAACTGTGCTTTGATTTTTGGATAATTTCACTCTTATGCCACCTTGCTTATTCTATTATTTGTTTCCAAATCCAGCTGCCACCTTCACTAAAAATTGTGATCAAAACAACTGAAATATTTTCTTTCTTTCTTCTTCTAAATTTTCTTATTTGAGAAGACAGTTGAGTTTTTTATGTTTCTATCAATTTTCAGAGTTTTGTCTCTATGTTACTTTATGGAAAACATAAATACTAACATATTGCCTAAAATCAAATAGTAGTTACACAATAATGAAGAGGATTTGAAAACAAACCAACCACTGCAATAATAAATTTAATTTAATCCTTTATCCAAGTGTGAGCAAACAAAGTTTGCACCTGAAAGTATCTTCAGGACTGGGGTAAGGTAGTACAACACCAGGCAACTCGTTGCAAAGGTGGAGCAAGCTTACATCACTCCTATCTCAGTATCTCCCATAATGCAAAACATATCTCCTTGTGGATATGTATAATGTTATGAATTAACGGAAGAGCCACTACCCAGACTAGTTTCGATCTTTATTGAGGTCTCTTCAGTGGGAGCCAGGCCCAGATGTGGAGACACCAGGCAGAAGCAATAGCAAGGACATCTCTATCTATAGGGGTTGCCAAAAGGTGTGCCACCTTTTTTTTTTTATTAAATTACTCTGGATTTAGAGAAAGATGTTGAAAGTTTATTTTTCACTTGGTTAGACTATAATAAATTTAGTTTAATCCTTTATCCAAGTGTGAGCAAACAAAGTTTGCACCTGAAAGTATCTTCAGGATTGGGGTAAGGTAGTACAACACCAGGCAACTCATTGCAAAGGTGCAGCAAGCTTACATCACTTCTATCTCAGTATCTCCAATAATGCAAAACACATCTCATTGTGGATATGTATAATGTTATGCATTAAGGGGAGAGTCACTACCCAGACTAGTTTCGACCTTTATTGAGGTCTCTTCAGTGAGAGCCAGGCCCAGATGTGGAGATACCAGGCAGAAGCATTAGCAAGGTCATCTCGACCTATAGGAGTTGCCAAAAGGCATGTCACCTTTTTATTAAATTACTCTGGATTTAGAGAAAGATGTTGAAAGTTTATTTTTTCACTTGGTTAGACTATAATAAATTTAGTTTAATCCTTTATCCAAGTATGAGCAAACAAAGTTTGCACCTGAAAGTTAGATCTTTTCTCAGTGAAAACTTAGAAAATTTAGATAGGAGTAATGTTAGCTTGCTCCACCTTTGCAACGAGTTGTCCAGTGTTGTACTACTTTACCCCAGTCCTGAAGATAGCTTCAGGCACAAACTTTGTTTGCTCACACTTGGATAAAGGATTAAACTAAATTTATTATATAATCTAACCAAGTGAAAAATAAACCTTCAACATCTTTCTCTAAATCCAGAGTAATTTAATAAAAAGGTTGCACACCTTTTGGCAACTCCTATAGGTAGAGATGACCTTGCTAATGCTTCTGTCTGGTATCTCCACGTCTGGGCCTGGCTTCCACTGAAGAGACCTCAATAAAGGTCGAAACTAGTCTGGGTAGTGGCTCTCCACTTAATGCATAACATTATACATATCCGTAATGAGATGTGTTTTGCATTATGGGAGATACTGAGATAGGAGTGATGTTAGCTTGCTCCACCTTTGCAATGAGTTGCCTGGTGTTTTACTACCTTACCCCAAACCTGAAGATACTTTCAGGCATAAACTTTGTTTGCTCACACTTGGATAAAGGATTAAACTAAATTTATTATAGTCTAACCAAGTGAAAAATAATCTTTCAACATCTTTCTCTAAATCCAGAGTAATTTAATAAAAAAAAGGTGGCACACCTTTTGGCAACCCCTATAGGTAGAGATGACCTTGCTAATGCTTCTGTCTGGTATCTCCACGTCTGGGCCTGGCTTCCACTGAAGAGACCTCAATAAAGATCGAAACTAGTCTGGGTAGTGGCCCTTCCGTTAATGCATAACATTATACATATCCGCAAGGAGATATGTTTTGCATTATGGGAGATACTGAGATAGGGGTAATGTAAGCTTGCTCCACCTTTGCAACGAGTTGCCTGGTGTTGTACTACCTTACCCCATTCCTGAAGATACTTTCAGGTGCAAACTTTGTTTGCTCACACTTGGATAAAGGATTAAACTAAATTTATTATAGTCTAACCAAGTGAAAATAAACCTAAATAAAATAAACCAAGTGAAAATTCCATGTGCCTATATAAAATAAACAAATTTTATATAGGCACATGGAATGTCTGGGATCTACAGATGGGTACTCTTGAGATTGTCTGTAAAGAGATGGATAGGTATAAAATTGACATCCTGGGAATTACAGAGACCAGATGGAATGGAGAAGGTCACTTTAAAAGATAGGACGGTAAGCTAGTTATTTACTCAGGTGGTGACTCAAAACATCATGGGGTAGCTGTGATACTGAAGACAGCTCAGGCAAGAAGCCTTCTTGGTTATAACCCCATTAATGATAGGATACTCTCTATTAGACTTAAGGGTCAGCCTACCAATGTATCAATTGTGGTAGTTTATGCACGCCACATGGATAGGCCTGAAGAAGAGAGTGAGGAATTCTATGAAAACTTGCAAACTGTTTTGGACCGCCTACCAAGGAAAGACATACTGTACATCTTAGGGGACTTAAATGCAAAAGCGGGAAAGAGTATGAGAGTCAGGCTGGAGTGTGGCATGTTTGGTCTGGGTGAACATAACATCCATGGTGAAAGACTGTTGGAATTTGCCCGTGGTAACAGATTAGTTATTACCAATACCTGCTTCCAGAAACATCCACGACAGACCTATACTTGGACATCCAACATTGATAGGTCAAGGCACCAGATTGGTTATATCCTGGCTCTCCAGTGGTGGAAGACAAGCATCTATGATGTGCATACTTGTCCGGGAGCAGATTGCGGTACAGACCATCAGCTAGTAAGAGCCAAAGTAAGACTAAGACTCCAAAAACTTCCAGGTCAGTCACATCCCACTAGACTGGATGTTAGAGTAATTCCTAGTGGATTCACAGAAGAAACATCAACTCGGGTGGTTGATTTTTTGGAGACCAATGAGGAGAACTCACCAGAAATGCCTTGAGAAGAAGTCAAATTGATAATACAGGATACAGCGAAGAAGTATCTCAGCCCAATAAGAAGACCAAGAGACCCATGGATATCAGATTCAACATGGGAACTAATCAAAAGAAGGCGATTGGAAAAACAAAGAGACCCAGGGACTGAAGAATACAAGGGATTACACAGAGAAATCAGAAGAGTCATCAAGCAGGACAAGGAAAAGTTCTATACTAACAAATGTGAAGAAATAGAGTTCCAGATGAGAAGGCACAATTATAAGAGGATGTTTCATTTAGTTCGTGACTTAAAGCACAAGTCTAAGCCAAAATTGAATGTCATCAAAGACAGGAATGGACCATTACTAAAAGAAGAGTTGGAAATCAAAAACAGATGGAAAGAATACTGTGAGGAAATGTACAGTAGAGTGGATAAAGAAAATGTGGAGCCCTCCCACCAGGAAAATTTTGATTTTGATTTGGAACCTCCTCTACTTAGGCATGAAGTTGAAAGAGCAGTTAAGCAGCTCAACAGCAATAAGGCCCAAAGTGCAGATGAAATCTCAGCAGAGTTAATTAAGGCCACAGGGGACGGATGGATAAGAGTGTTTCATAGATTGATTACAAGGATATGGGGAGACAGGATCATGGCCTAGAGACTGGAAGAAGTCATTTTCATACCACTTCATAAGAAAGGTGATACGAAGGCATGCAAGAATTATATAACTATTAGTTTGATATCTCATGCAGGCAAAATTTTATTGAAGATCATGCTAAATAGGATTGGGGCCAAAGTTGAGGCAGAGATGCCCGAGGAACAAGATGGTTTTAAGAAAGGTTAGGGCACCAGAGATCAGATTTTGCCTTAGACAGATCATAGAAAAATATAAAGAATTCAGACTCCCTCTGGTAATGTGTTTCTTAGACTACTCTAAAGCTTTTGACTGTATTCAGCATGTGAAACTGTGGGAAGTAATGAAAAGAATAGGTTTTCCTCAACACACTATCAGGTTGATAGCCAACTTATATAAGGAGCAACAAGTCATGGTAAGAACAGGTGTTGGATTGACTGACTGGCTACAAGTTGGAAAAGGAGTTAGGCAAGGATGTTTACTTTCCCCTCACTTGTTTAGTATATATGCGGACGACATCATGCGTGAAGCATTGGATGAGCTCAGGACAGGAATTAGGATAGGAGGTAGATTGATCAGTAATCTGAGGTATGTTGATGATACAGTGCTCCTTTGTAATGACATGGAAGAACTAAGACTAATTCTTGACAAAGTTAACACAATCAGTACTAATAGAGGACTTCAACTCAATCCTAGCAAGACAAAGATTATGGTTCTCAAAGGAAATACAAACAGAGAAGCTCTTGAGAAACAAGTGTACCTTAATGGAGAAAGAATTGAGGAAGTCAGCAAGTTTGAGTACCTGGGATCCATTATTAATGTGAAGAATTGCTGTTCAGAAGACATCAGAAAAAGGTTAGGAGTGGCTAAAACAACGGTCAGAGACCTGTCTAAAATATGGAAGGATGGTTCTATCTCCATGGAAAAAAAGTTGAGAATTTTGAATGCAGTTGTTTTTCCAACAGCAACTTATGGATGTAAGACTTGGAACCTAAAGAAGGCAGATAAGAAACGGATATCTGCTTTTGAGATGCGGTGTTATAGAAGGCTGTTGAGGATATCATATACTGAAAGGCGTACAAATGAATGGGTGTTAGAAAAGATTAGCAGAACTTTAAGGCTTCTTAAGGATATTGACACAAGAAAGTTAAAATATTTTGGACACATAGAAAGGATGAAAGGGGGACTTCTCAGAACAGTAATAGAAGGTAAAGTTCCTGGAAAAAGAGACAGGGGTAAACCATCAATGAGTTGGATGGATGGCATGTGTGGAGTGACTGATCTTCAGAGAGTTGAGACTGCCAGAAAAGCAAACAACAGGACTACATGGCAAGGCCTGGTGTGGCACATCACCAAACATTGGATTGACCATACAGCATCTGTAGATGCCCAGTGAAGATAGTAGTATAGTAAGTGAAAAATAAACCTTCAACATCTTTCTCTAAATCCAGAGTAATTTAATAAAAAGGTGGCACACCTTTTGGCAACTCCTATAGGTAGAGATGACCTTGCTAATGCTTCTGCCTGGTATCTCCATGTCTGGGCATGGCTCCCACTGAAGAGATCTCAATAAAGGTCGAAACTAGTCTGGGTAGTGGCCCTCCCCTTAATGCATAACATTATACATATCTGCAAGGAGATGTGCTTTGCATTATGGGAGATACTGAGATAGGAGTGATGTAAGCTTACTCCACCTTTGCAACGAGTTGCCTGGTGTTGTACTACCTTACCTGAAGATACTTTCAGGCACAAACTTTGTTTGCTCACACTTGGATAAAGGATTAAACTAAATTTATTATAGTCTAACCAAGTGAAATATAAACTTCCAACATCTTTCTCTAAATTCAGAGTAATTTAATAAAAAAAGGTGGCACACCTTTTGGCAACTCCTATAGGTAGAGATGACCTTGCTATTGCTTCTGCCTGGTGTCTCCACATCTGGGCCTGGCTCCCACTGAAGAGACGTCAGTAAAGGTCGAAACTAGTCTGGATAGTGGCCCTTCCATTAAAGCATAACATTATCTCCTTGCAGATATACATATCCGCAAGGAGATGTGTTCTGAATTATGGGAGATACTGAGATAGGGGTGATGTAATCTTGCTCCACCTTTGCAACAAGTTGCCTGGTGTTGTACTACCTTACCCCAGTCCTGATGATACTTTCAGGTGAAAACTTTGTTTGCTCACACTTGGATAAAGAATTAAACTAAATTTATTATAGTCTAACCAAGTGAAAAATAAACTTTCAAAATCAACCACGGCCATTTCACATTACAGCAAACCTTGTAGAGACCAGAGAAATAATTTGTTATATTTGAAGATTTCAATAGTGAATTTCCTTCAGCTATATGATTACTAACTATAGCTGAGACTTTCCAGTAGTTTGTTATATAGCAAGAGATTTCACTTCAGCAGTATTTATTATAGTGAGAGTTGACTCTATGCTGCTGAACTAGCATGGGTCATGTTATTCATTATCAATATGTGAAATATTTTGTATTTGTGCTTTCTAAAACATACCTTATTTTGAACCTTTTATTTGCAAAAGAAAGGCAATATTTTTCCGAATGAGCCAACAGAAACTAACAGCTAAAATCATAACACAAGGAAGTTCAATGTAATCAACAATAATCTTCCAGGAGTTTTATCAATAACCTGCCAGCATACAGAAAGAAAGAATTTGCACAAAAAAAAAAAAAAAAATACAGAAAGACATTAATGTGACATTTCTAATGATTGAGAAATAGTATGAGTAGTAGCAGGCAGAAGAAAGAACATGAAGAGCAGAGAGTGTGTGAACTCTCTCTCTGCTCTTCATTATAGCAAACTTGCAGAGACCACAAGAATGCTTTGTTATAGTGAATACATTGTTTGCTATAGTTAATTTCTTTTAGCATAGCAGTGAATCTATATAGATTTTGTTGGGACTTTTCTGTAGTTGTTATGGTAAGTGAATTTATTATAGCAGTGTTTGGTATAGTACAAAAGTCAAATGCAGTACAAACAAATGGTAAAGGTTTATGAGAGCAGCCTCCTTTCCAACAACTGCATGTAAACAAAATCACACGAACTATGCAATGTCATGTGACAGGCATCAGCAGATGTCACGACACAGAACACTACAAACCATTATGCAATAAATAAAAAAATATATCAAATTTCTAAAAAAATTTAAAAAAAAATAAAAAATGCCATATATTACACACCACACACACAAAAAACCAAAAATTAAAACAACACAACAATAACATTAAAAAATCCACACAACAAAAGTAAAGATGATAAAATAAAAATAAAACAGAGTAGCACATCACAAAAAAAAAAAAAAAAAATATCATCATCATCAAATTCCTGTCATGTACCCTCAAGGGGTATGTACAGGATATGATAGTACTACATGAAAAAAAATTACATCATTACTAACTTCCTATCTACAATTTTCCTCCAAATCAGTCAGTTACTTGACAAGACTCCAACATTATCAGATCTTATATTTCTATCGTCTAAGGCACTTTGTACCGTATCAATCCACCCATATCTTGGTCTTCCTCTGGGTTGTTTTGCTGCCAACCTGGCAGAGAACACTTGTTTTGCTAATCTTTCTTCGCCCATTCTGTTTAAGTGACCATACCACCTGAGATTAGCTCTGCTAACGCATTCCTGGATGCTGACAATGTCAAGTTGTTTCCTAATATCCTCATTTTTAATATGATATTGCCATTGATTCTGTTTGTTCATGCCTATAATCTTTCTCAGGACTCTCATATCTCCAGTCTCTAGTCTTTGGTCAAGTGTTTTACTTCTGACCGAGCTCTTCAGATCCATAAGTTAAAACTGGTTTGAACACTGTCTTGTATACAGCTAATTTAGTGTTCCGACTAATTTCTTTCTTATTCCATATGAATTTATTCAATTGACTTCCCACCATACCAGCTTTGTTGATTCTGTTGTCTATTTCTATATTTAATTTACCATCTTCAGTAAAAATCATGCCTAAGTAGCTGAAATGTTTTACTTGTTCCACAGGTTCTCCATTCACCACACAGTTGTCATTTTCAATGATTCTGCCTATTTTCATTGTCTTTGTCATTTTATTGCTGACCTTCATACCATATCTATTACAACAGTTATTCAATTTAGTCAGAGAATCTTGCAGACTTGTAGCGGATTTATTTAGAAGTATAACATCAGACGCATAAAGCAAAGAGCTGACATTAACATCTCCAATTTTGAGATCATGTTTAATACCACTTTCCTTCATAATGTGATCCATATAGATAATGAATAACAGAGGGGATAATGTACATCCTTGTCTCGCAACAGATCTAACATTAAACCATCTTCCTGTACTTCCTTCAATTCTAACTGCCAACTTACAACTCAAATAAAGACTAAGTATCGCTTGATATAATGCCCCATTGACACCATATAACTGTAGCGTATTGAATAGATTCTCTTTTGGCACCTTGTCATGTGCATTTGGAAAAGGCATATGACAAGGCATTTTCCAAATCGACAAAACTTAAATACAGATCTTTGTTATATTCCCATGCTTTCTCGACTATTTGTCGTAAAGTGAAGATCTGATCCTGACAGCCTCTATTTGGCCTAAATCCAGCTTGTTCTTCACCAAGCTTTTCTTCCACAATTCTTCTCAACCGTTTCTCAAGTATACTTGCATAGATCTTGCCAGGAACACTCAGTAGGGAAATACCTCTGTAATTCTCACATTCAGTTTTATTTCTATTTTTATATATGGGTACTATGAGAGCTCTACTCCAATCATCGGGAATTCGTCCCTTCGTCCAGGCTTTCTGAACTATGGAGTGCAGTCACTGTAAAACTCTTATACCACCATACTTCAGCATTTCTGGTCGAATATCATCTACTCCTGCTGCCTTTCCACTTTTCAAGCCTTTGATGGCTTTTTCTACTTCAAGTATGGATGTGTATTCCTGACTGCATGCCTTGTCAGTGTTTTTTACCAATGTGTTGTCATCACTGCTTGTTTCATTTAGCAGTTTTTCAAAGTAATTACTCCATACTTCAAGGATATCTTTTTCTTCCATTTTCATGTCACCTTTGTCATTTCTAACTCCTTTTACAGCACTTTTTCCTCCATTTTTAAGCTTCTTCAAGAACCTCCAGAATATCTTACCACCTTCTTGATATTTATTTTCCATGTTCTAGCGAAAGTCCTCCCATGACTTTTGTTTAGCTAGTTTTACACAGTGTTTAGCATTCTTGCATTTGTCTCTGTATTCTCTAAGAGCACAAGCTGACTTATTTGCCAGGAACTTTTGATATGATTTCTTCTTTTCCTTCACGGCCACTTTAACTTCCTGTGTTCACCATGGAGTTCTGATTTTTCTATCCTTGCAGACAACTTCACCACATGCCTCTCTAGCTGAATCAATCAGGGCTTTCTTCAAGGCTTGCCACTGAATCTCCAAGGTTTGATTCCTGTTCTCAAACTCTTTCATTTTTTCTTCAATAATCTTTGTGTATTTTAGTCTACATTTCACATCTGAGAGCTGCTCAACTTTTATTCCCTTTAAAACTTTCTTACATGTTATTCTTTTCAATATGAAATTCAATTTTATCCTGCTTAAGACTAAATAGTGATCTCTTCCAATTTTAAATCCTCTGTACACTCTGGTGTCCTGCACCAGGGAGAAAACATCACTATCAACAATAACATAGTCAATGAGACTCTTCTTGTGTAGAGGTTTAAGTGCTGTGAGGACATTATGTTGGAGGTTTAATGGATTTTTTACAACACTCAAAAAGAATTAAAATAGAATTTAATACTTCCTATATTTCGTCCTAGTCACTAGGACATCTATGGGGATTACAAAAACAATTAATGTAACATGCACACAAAAACTTACAATACTAAGCCCAACCACGTGGGTGACACTAAAGTCCTATCTAGGTGGAGCACACTCTAAGGGGCGGTCATAGGTGGCCTGGAATGTAAGGTGGGACCTCTGGTGATGAGTGTTTCCCAAATCTTAGGAAGCTTAATGCAACCATATTTATTTAGATTTGGTTGGTTTCTGAGAGCTGCTGCTGCTTCTAAGAAAAGTCTCTCTTTCTTGAATTTGCTGTGGTGGAGCATGGTGGTTTTCTTCCATGATACTCTGTGGGTGGTGTCCAACACATGGTCAGCCAAGCCTAAATGCACATAGTTGTGTTTAACGATGTATGACTTGTGTTCCTCCAGGCGGATGGATGCTGATCTGCCTGTCTGTCCAAAGTACGCAAGCTTACAAGTACGCAAGGAACAGGGTACTTTGTAAACTCCAGGCAGAGAGAGAGAGGAGGGAGCTGATCTTTCGTAGACCGGATAAGGGTAGCCAGTTTGCGGTAGGGCTTATATGCTGTGTGTAGGTTATACTTTTTTAGTATCTTGGTTATTTTTTCCAAAGTGCCACGGATGTAGGGTATGGTGATGGCATTTTTAAAATCTTGTTGACGAGAACGACGGGGAATGGGGGAGGAATTGGTTATTTTTTTGATACTGTGTTCGCCGTAGCCATTGGAGAGGAAAGTTCTGTGTATGTGGTTAAGCTCAGTAGTGAGAGCGGTTCCACTGGAACAAAGATTGTGGGCTCTCTTGGTGAGAGTTTTAATGATGCCATATTGTTGCGAAGGGTGGTGGTGGGAGAGTTTGTGAATGTATCTGCCTGTGTGTGTGGGATTTCTGTATACAATGAAGGCAAGTGTATCATTAGGCAGGCGTGTGACTAAGGTGTCTAGGAAGGGAAAACAATTGTTCTTTTCCTTTTCCATAGTAAACTGGATTCTTGGATGTAGGCTATTGAAATGACTAGGAAGGAGTCTAACGTGTCTGGGCCATGAGGCCAAATAGAGAAAGAAAAAGGCTCTCTTAGAAAACGTTTTTCCCTCTGACATCTTAGATATATTTTCCTTTGCCATCAACTCTGGGTATTTCTCTTGGAAGAACAAAATCTACAAGCAGACAGAGGGAACCACCATGGGTTCCCCCCCCCCTCACCCCCTTGCCAATTTCTATATGGAAGATTTCGAAAAACGAGCCTTAGACTCAGCCCCACTCAAACCGTCTATCTGGCTAAGATATGTAGATGATGTGTTCTCTATTTGGCCTCATGGTCCAGTCACGTTAGACTCCTTCCTCAGTCATCTCAATAGTCTACATCCAAGAATCCAGTTTACTATGGAAAAGGAAAAGAACAATTGTTTACCCTTCCTAGACACCTTAGCCACACGCCTGGCTAATGATACACTTGCCTTCACTGTATACAGAAAACCCACACACACACACAGGCAGATACATTCATAAACTCTCCCACCACCACCCCTCGCAACAATATGGCATCATTAAAACTCTCACCAAGAGAGTCCACAATCTTTGTTCCAGTGGAACCGCCCTCACTACTGAGCTTAACCACATACACAAAACTTTCCTCTCCAATGGCTACAGTGAACACAGTATCAAAAAAATAATCAATTCCTCCCCCATTCCCCGTCCCTCTCGTCAACAAGATTTTAAAAATGCCATCACCATACCCTACATCCGTGGCACTTTGGAAAAAATAGCCACGATACTAAAAAAGTATAACCTACACACAGCATATAAGCCCTACCGCAAACTTGCTACCCTTATCCGGTCTACGAAAGATCAGCTCCCTCTTCTCTCTCTGCCTGGAGTTTACAAAGTACCCTGTTCCTGTAAGCTTGCGTACTTTGGACAGACAGGCAGATCAGCATCCATCCGCCTGGAGGAACACAAGTCATACATCGTTAAACACAACTATGGCCATTCAGGCTTGGCTGACCATGTGTTAGACACCACCCACAGAGTATCATGGAAGAAAACCACCATGCTCCACCACAGCAAATTCAAGAAAGAGAGACTTTTCTTAGAAGCAGCAGCAGCTCTCAGAAACCAACCAAATCTAAATAAATATGGTTGCATTAAGCTTCCGAAGATTTGGGAAACACTCATCACCAGAGGTCCCACCTTACATTCCAGGCCACCTACGCCCGCCCCTTAGAGAGCGCTCCACCTAGATAGGACTTTTGTGTCACCCACGTGGTTGGACTTAGTATTGTAAGTTTTTGTGTGCATGTTACATTAATTGTTTTTGTAATCCACGTAGATGTCCTAGTGACTAGGACGAAATATAGGAAGTATTAAATTCTATTTTAATTCTTTTTGAGTGTTGTAAAAAATCCATTAAACCTCCAACATAAAGAGACTCTTCTTATTCCTTGCCTCTTCTCTCCATGTGAATTTGTGCACATTTTTATGTTGGAACATGGTATTAGTAATAACCAGTCCATGTCCTGAGCAGAAATACAACAGATATTTGCTATTATTATTAGCTTTGCTCTTTTCTCCAAATTTTCCCAAAATATTTTTGTATGTCTCACAATCATTTCATACTCTGCTATTTAGATCCCCAACAAGGACCAACTTTGTAAATAATAATATTTGGTTTACCGATCAAGTGTTGATCAATTTTATTAACTGAACCAACTAGTTTCGCCACACTTATCTGTTGGCATCTTCAGGGCACTCACATATAGGTTTAAACAATCTCACAAATATGCATAACTGCAAAACTGACAAGAATAAAAAACTGACTAGAATAATTACAAATAAAATGGTATCGAACGTGAGTGAAACACGTATCACGTGTACAAGATCAGCTAGCTGTTGCTGAGGAACTTTCTGTAGTTTGTATTAAAGTTCATTTCTTCCGTTTTTAAGGTTCTGATTAGGGTTTTCCATATCTCTGGGAGTATTAGGCCTTGATTTCTGTTAAGGTTGACAGTAGAATGGCCGACTGTGCTTGCTTCTTTGAAAATTCTTGAATGGTAATCTTCCTCTATGTAAGGGGAACAGCTTTTGTCCCACTCGATGACATGGTTAGTTGTAGAGAAATGAGACGATAGGCCAGAAATGTCCTGTCTGTTGTTTTTGACATAGCCAATGTGCTCCTTTTGCCCGATTTCGAGGCTTCTCAAAGTCTGTCCGATGTAACTAGAGCCACATGAGCATGGAATATTATAAACTCCAGCATATTTATAGAAAGGATGGTTGTCTTTTGGAGATCTTAGTAGTTTATGAATAGATTCTATTGGTTTAAATGTTACTCTTATTTTGTGTTGTTTGAGGGGATTGGCGAGCTTGTTGGAGATGCCACTTACAAACGGAATTGCAATCGTTTTTATATATTGAATATATAAAAAATATATAATTGAATATATATAAAAGGACCAACTTTTCCTTTTTCACTGTGTCAGTTGCTTTTTCTAAAGCCTCAAAAAATTCCTCCACTTCTACCTTAGTAGAAACTTCTGTGGGACCATAGGCACAAATAAGTCTCATTGTCCAGTTCCCCATTCTCATATTTGCTCACATTACTCTACTTAAGACCGACTGCCATTCAAGAAGATTAGCCTCGTATTTTGTGTCTATGTATATGTATGTTGTATACTATGGCTACTCCTTCTTTTCCTTGATTGTCATTGCCTGAATATAACATTTTTTATTTATTGCTCAGGAAGATAGATCTCACCAGTTTTTGTCTTTTTTGTTTCAGTCACCCCTATTATGTCAATCTGGTACTTATCTAATTCCTCAGCTAGCTCCATTTCTTTGCCATTCAAGCTTCTTATGTTGGTAGTACCGATCTTTATCTCTCGTGATGTTGAGTTGGGGTGTGTTTTCAGATTTGTTCCAGTAGCTGACTTTTCGTTGTTCGCCCTGGTTCCCTGGAAAAAACAATGGGGCGGGGGGGGCTTGTTTAACTGCGCAATGCCCCAGCCGGCATGAAATTTTGTCATGTTGTACCATAATTTTTTATTTTGGTTTAATCAATAAGAATACAATTTGGTCGGCTAAATCCCAAATTACTAGCCCATCCTCGTTCGTTCAGTATCCAAGTAGATACCCAACAGGGTGCACCACGAGAAGGTGAGGATTGGACATTGGGTCAGAAGCCCTGGTCGGTTCTCCGCATTCCTTTAAAGGCTTTGTGGAGGTCTCCTCTCAGTTATACAGCTTTGACCCTTAAGCACCCCTTAAAAATTAAGCACCCAAAAAAAAAAAATATATATATATATATACATATACCATATTTGCTGGCATATAAAACACGCTTTTTTCTTTGAAAACAGGTCTGAAAAACAGGGTGCATCTTATACGCCGATACTCGGTTTTTTATTACTTTCATTTCTGGAAATTTTCTCTGTTCCGAGTTACATGATTTCTTTCTTGCTTCCTTGCAGTGTGTGTGAGAGCATTCCAGTTACGTAGAGTTCAGTGGATGCGCTTGCGCTGTCATCGATGATCACAGCTGTGTTCCTATTCGTTTAAACTTTCCAATTGTTGCTGCGGTTGTTGTGAACAGTGATAAATTTCTGCCATTAAATTTTCTCTAAATTTCTTCACAAATTATGAAAAAAACATCGGCATTGCTACAATATTGCATACAAGCTACGTGTGATTGCAGATTCTAAATAACATGGAAGCAGGGCTGCAGAGAGGCATTTCGTGCTACCCACAACTGAGAACATGATAAGAACTTGGCAGAATCAGGAAGAGGATCTAAAAAAAGCAACTCACAGTAAACATAACCTACAAAGTGGAACTTCAAAATGGCCAGAACTTGAGGCAGAACTGAATACTTGGATAGGTATTTGTTGAAAGTAGACCTACTTATTACTTTATATTTGAAATACTGTAAATTCATTATAATATTCAATGATAAAGTTTGTTTCCTAAAAAATGTGTACAAAAAAGGGGGTGTTGTCCTATAGGCCGGTGCATCTTATACACTGGCAAATACGGTATATATATATATATATGTATTACCCATAATGATCATTTATAAAAGAAAGCAAGCAGATGACAACAAGCATTTCAAGATATTCACATATGTGCATCAATGAAAATTATTGAGTGGAGAGGCAGGATAAGAACCAACAGAAGAAATAACAGAAATACTTTCAACATTAATGGGAATCCTAGCGCAAGAAACAAACAGAAAGAATTAAAAAAGAAAGCAACATTCAGTACTAGGAAGAGACGAAACACCACAAGTGCCATTGACATCAATAGCAGTAACAACCAAAAGAAACTAGGAAATCAAAAAGGAATAGAGAAAAGTTTTCCAAATTGTTATTTCCACATAATTTATTACTGGAATTTGCAGAATGTAGAAAATGCAAAGCATAGTTAGAAATAAACAAAGAAAACAAAAAAAAAAGTTAAATAGAAATATTCTTGATAGCAGAACTGTCAGTGGAATACAAACACTGACACAGTGTTTTAAAAAAAAAAAAAAAAAAACACTACACAACTTCAAATAAATCAAATAATTAACCTCACAAACAACTCAGAAGATTAAACGAAATAAAAGTAACAGACAACACCATGGAAAGCCAATCATCCATACCAACATAAATTGTCAGTTTGCTCTTGAGGCCTCTCCTATAATGAAATAATCTCCACGCGATTATTTCATTTTATTAAAATAAAATAAAATACCCCAAAATATGAAAAAGCCAATACAAGAAATGTTTTCACCAACACAAAAATTATTGTGAAAAACCACCATTGGCTATGGACTCCTGAGAACTATCTGACAATTTAAAATCGGTGAAACAAATAAATCAGCACCTTAAAATTTGAAAAAATATGAAAAACCAGCAGTAGCCACAGGCTCTCAAGAGCTAACCTGATCATTTAAAGTCAGTGAAGTGAACGTCCGCACGGTTAGCCTAGTGGCTTTGTACTTTGCAACCATATGCCTGGGAAAGGAGTGTATTGGGTTCGATTCCCATCTCCGACGCGAGGAGCTGAAGGATCTTCCTTAGCCATAGCCAAGTCAGCCAGTCTTGGGCGTGGACAGCAGGGTTTTCCCCCAGTTTATCTGGGGTTTTTCATCCCGCAAGCAGGCAAACTGGCCCCGTGAACACACACAGATCTACAGCCATAAATACTTAACCCCCATGAGGGGGCTCAACTCGCCCCAATAAGGATGGGGGAGAAAAGGGAGGAAACTCCATATGAATAAAGTGAAGTGAACAAATCACCATTCCAACAGAAAGTCAATACCAGAAGAACTTGAATGAAAAAACAAAAAAATTAATATGAAAACCACTTCTAGCCTGCCTCTCTCCAAAATAAACAAACACACCTACTCCCTCACTGGGGAGGGGAAAAAAAAAAACAATGTGTGTGTGCATGTGTGAGTGTACACACCCACTCTCTAAAAAATAAAAAAAAAACACCAATGTACAACTCCACATTCATAAACTCCAATTCCTAATAAAACACAAAACAGTAAAAAAAATAATAAAAACCTATGAAAATAAATATTCCATGACAAACAAACAAGAACACAATAATATTAGAATAAATTCATTTCAAGAAACACTATTAAGAAATATGATGAAAAAAATAACTCAAAGCAACTTCAGTAAAAAATAAATAAACTGCCTCAAGTAAACATAACGTAAATGAACCAATGAATCAGCCACATGACGTTATGTAGTTGTAGGTCATGTGGTTTTGCTTATGTCTTGGTTATTAGGAGGAAGGCTGTCCTTGTAAACTTTTACCTAAACAATGTGAGAAAGAAAGTATAAATGATGGTAAGCAACTAATTTCAACTCAGTGATAATAAAGTATAGGTTTATAGAAAAATACCTTAAATGAGAAATGAGAAGAGAATGAAGCATATGAAACATAAGATTACACTACTGGTGGACAGATATCAAACAGCATTACTGAGTGGACCAAGTGAGTGATGACAGAAAACAGAAAGAGGTAATCAATGCTTCAAGAGTGCCATTGTATGGTGATTCCATTATTAAAGCAGCTGCAAATGAGAATATGCATAAGGTTTGTTTTACATGAGAGAGATATAAGCATAGTGTTTCAAGTTTCAGCTGAGGAGAACAAAAGATAATAATGGATTAGGGAAAGTTGCCAATGTGCTACTGAAACATGATAGTGATGAGTTGAGATGGTATGTAAAGATGATGAATGATGGTATGTTGAGAGAAATGTGCAAGAAGAAAGGAGTATAGTTTGTAAATGTGTAGGATGAATTTGAAGACTGGATGGAACTGTATGTAAGTGATGAATTGCACTTGAGTGAGTTTGGCAAGTCAGCAATGCTTCCTCTAAACTGTGTGGATGTGTGGCCATGCAGTAACTGAAATGTCCTCACACTTGTGTGCACTGAATTACTGCCCTGCAGCTACCAGTGGACTAACTGTTTATCACATGAAGCTAAGTATGTTATTATACACATTACAAAAAACTTTTAAAATGCCTCTCAGTCATCAGGTCATGTAAAAATTTTCTGTGCAGAGCAGTATCAGGTCCATGCAGCTGCAAAAAAATCAGAGGAAGCATTAGTTATCAGGAACTCTCTTCTGCTAACTCACCAAAAGTAAAGAGTAACAGAAGAATTGAAAGTGAATAAAGAACTAAGTAGTAAAAGGAATTATAAAAGAATGGGTAAGTAACTCAAGTGAGATTCAAGAGGTAGTTGTGAATGGACAGAGAGACACTTAAAAGAATGGGTCCTAGAAACAGTAATGAATGCGTGAGTGAGGACTGCCATGAGAAGATGAGATAGACTGGGATATATAAAAAACAAGTTTGGGAATAACAGGACAGGCTGTCATAAATGGGAGTGATCAAGATCTGGTGTAAAAGAGTTACAGGTGAGAAGCAGGAGTTGGGCTGCTTATACAATGAAATATGAGCTACTCTGTTTATAAAGAATACCAGGGTTATCAGGAATTTTTAGCACTAGCTTAGTTGATCTGACAGAAAATCATTGGTATAGGTTAAGCATGACTGGATAAAGATGCTCTATCTGATACTGATAGAGAAGGAAGGGTATGGTATTTTTTGTAAGGATAAAAGGGCAGGAGTGGAGTGCTGCTGATGACAGCAGAGGAATTGTGCCTATTCAAGATGCAAATGCAATGAGTGAGGGAATAGTCATGGTGGTTCTGAGGAAATATGTCATGAAGTGGAGGTAGATAGGATACGATATTATTAGAATGTTATCGGTTTATAATATGTGTGGATGGTGAACATTATGGGAATATGCATTGCACTGAAAAGAGCATCTGGGAGCTAAATGAATTTGAGTTTCTGAGGGACAACTATCTTAGTATGTAACAGAGAACACGTACAGAGAATTAGTGCCATGGAGAACAAATATGATTTACTGCATCAGAGGATGTGGTCATGAACAAGATACTGCATCTGACACCAGCTGGTTAGGATGTTCATGAAGCAGTCACCTAGGAGATAGCCACTCGTATGAAGGTTCCATGAAGAAAAGATATATGTGAAACTACAGATAGATGATTACGAAGAGCCTAGTAGACTGTCTGAAGCTACTCATATGACAAGCCTCGCAGTGCACAAGCATCTCAAGCTTCAAGATTAACTTTAAGAAGTGCCCTGAACACTGATCTCTACAGTATCTTTGATTGGGGTGAAAGCAACCTAGTCAATTTCAATGCTTCCAAAATGAAGTTTTGCTTGTTTTCTTGTAAAAAAAGATATCAGATCTTCTTCATTAACTTTTGATAATGCTCAGCTCAACAGTCAAGACCAAATCTCTCTCCTCTGACTGACTCTTACTTCAAACCTTTTCTGGAACAATCATATTACTTCTATAGCACCATCAGCTTCCAAAAAATTTGGCATCCTTTTCCACTCAAGACAGTATATCTGTACTGAACAGTTACATACTCTGTATAAATCCCAAATCTGACCAACATTGGAATAATGTTCTCATATTTGGGATGGTGAACTTAAAACCTCTCTAAAAATTCTTGATGCTGTTCAGAAAAGGACAGTCCAGTTCAGTGGTGGCAAACCTTTTTTTATGTGCGCATGCCAAAAATTTACAAATCAGTTGCTGACGTGGCGGCATGTGCCAAAATTTACCATTTGAGTTTCTGACGTGCCAGGCTGTTTTTAATAGGAGAAAAATTAATAGAAAATTAAAAACTAACTTAATTTATTTATTTATTTATAAATTTATAATATATATGTTTATTTATAATATTTTATAAATAATATTTTATTTTATTTATAATATTTATTTATGTATAAATTCATAATATTATTCAGTGTAAAATTGATTATTGAATTATTAAATTGATTTTAATGATACTGGTTTGAAAAAAAACGGTAATGAGAAAATATTTATGCATTGTAACTCAACATAGAAGTCAGCTGAGCAGGGGAAGCAGCAGAAGGATGTCAACTTGTCGGCAAAATGCTTACCGTATTTACTCGAATATAACTTGTCGTCGAGTATAACTCGTACCCCTGATTTCACTTTATGAAAAAAAGACATTAAAAAGTTTTGCATATATCTCACAGATGAAAAATGTTTGAACATTGGAACTTTTTTCACTTGGTTAGACTATAAATTACATATTTAGTTTAAACCTTTATCCAAGTGTAAGCAAAAAAGTTTGCACTTGAAGTATCTTCAGGACTGGAGCAACTCGTGGCAAAGGTGAACTGACTTCACATCACTTGCCTTAGTATCCCATAATGCAAAGCACATCACCTTGTGCACATGTATAATGCTATACATTATGAGAAGGGTCACTACCCAGACCAGTTTTGACCTTTATTGAGGTCTCTTCAGTGGGAGCCAGACCCAGAGGTGATACCAAGGCTGAAGCAATGCAGAAGTCATATTTTCACACTTTATTATTAAATTACTCTGGATTAGAGAAAGATGTTGGAAGTGTTTCACCTTTTGGCAACTGGTATAGGAAAATATGACTTCTGCATTACTTCAACCTTGGTATCACCTCTGGGTCTGGCTCTCACTGAAGAGACCTCAATAAAGGTCGAAACCAGTCTGGGTAGTGACCCTTCCCATTATGCATAGCATTATACATGTCCACAAGGAGATGTGCTTTACATTATGGGATACTACGGAAAAATGATGTGAAGTCAGTCTGCCTTTGTCACGAGTTGCCCCAGTCCTGAAGATACTTCAGGCGCAAACTTTGTTAGCTTACACTTGGATAAAGGATTAAACTAAATATATAATTTAATGTTTGAGCATGTTCACGTCGAGGCGATAGTAACTCGCTCCCTGCGGTTAACAACATGCCTTCCCCAACAGCCATTACACTGCAGATGCAAGAAAAACAAGTAGTTTAATTGTATCCCTGAATAAGGTACAGCCTTTTGCAGTCTGTGTAATAAACCTTTATTTCTCAACAAACAGTGCAATTTCCGACAGCTGGAATAAAAACGGCACAGAAACTATGCTGTGTATATATAGACTCAAGCAAAACTACATGCTGCATCAGAAACACAGTATCTAACTAAAAACTATTGTCCAATTTTTCAATTACATGAAATAAGTGTTTGTTTTATTGCATTTGAAATTCTCGATGTCATTATGACAGAGCACAAAGTCTACACCTCAAATAAAATTCTACCATGAATTGAAACATGCCATATAATGCTTGTGTGAGTTAATAAGCAGCAATAAAATTCAACCAAGGGTTGAAATTTTGTAAGTTAGGCCTGCTGGTAATGAGAAGTTCCATTGGAACGACAAATGATACCCCTTCGTGAATGTGTTAAAACTAATAAATATATAGTGAATGTTGTTATGACAGTTTCAGTTGTTATAGAATTCAGTTGAAGATAATTAGTATTTCAACACAACAATAGTCAGTTGCCTTTGTCTTTGGGTCACACGATCTTTTGTTAATAAAACACCAATCATATGCACTTCATAGCTGCTCTCTCGTGTAAAACAAAATTTAAATTGTACATATTGTAACAATTAAAAAAAAAGGCTGAATAATTTATAAGCATATGAAAAAGGATATCACCTGTAAATCGTTGATGTGCAAGCAAAATTCTCGGATGTGCCATCTCTGGCACGTGTGCCATAGGTTCGCCATCTATGGTCCAGTTGATTAATGACACTTCACTTAGAGACTGTCCGCATGGATAGCCTAGTGGCTTTGCACTTTGCAAACATATGCCTGGGGAAGGAGTGTCCTGGGTTCGATTCTCGTCGCCAACATGAAGAGCTTAAGGATCTTCCTCAGCCATAGCCAAGTTAGCCGGTCTTTCTATAAATTGATGAAAAACTCCAGTTTATCTGGGGTTTTATCCCGCAAGCAGGCAAACCGGCCCCGTGAACACACACGGATCTACAGCCATAAAATACTTACCCCCCCATTAGGGGGCTCAACTTGCCCCAATAGGGATTGGGGAGAAAAGGGAGGAAACTCCAAATGAATAAATAAATAAACTTAGAGACTTTTTAACCACTTTCCCACAGAAGATCAGTTTCTGCATTGTGTGTTTTCTACAGATATTTCCATAGCCATTGTTCAACAGAACTTGCATCCATTATGCCTCCCATCTGCCAGATGTGTAGGAACTTGAGCAACAGCTGCTCAACATTCCTTTATAGTCAAACTGCATACTCACCGAACCTGCTATTCCCAGTCATGTCATCTTTCATTCCTTCCACCTCAATTCTGTGGTATGACCTCCCTAATGAAGCATCTCCAAAGGACTACACTTTGCAACAGTTTAAGAAAATATCAACTGATCCTACCTACACATGGCATTTGTTTGCTATAGACTCTTCTGCCTTTTATATGCAAGAGAAAAAAAAGAAAAACAAAAATTGACAATTGATAAATACTACCTCTAAAAATTCTGATCCATCTACTTTGTCATTTCCAGGTGGGATGATTTGTAATCTTGCTTTTAAGCATTGCTGCATAACAATCCTGGCACTTAATGGTGATTCAGACATTTTTTTTTAGATTTGAGATGACCTATAAATATAATAATAAAAATAAAACTTAATATCATTATCATCACCTGTATATTATAATATAGGTTGAAAATCACTGCTGCAAAGTTTCATGTTAAGAATCTGTTCTTTATCTAATACCTCCATATTATTAGCTTTTTTTTAAAAAATAATATTTACATTAGCAGTAAGTTTTTATTTTTATTTTATTTTTTGTGAGAGAGTTCAATTTAAAAATTCAAAATTCCAAGTGACCTGCAAACTAAATAATAAAATAAAAATCTTATTGGCATGTTTTTGAAGTATCAAAAATTGTTACTATGTAAATGAGAACCTCCCCCCCACCCCAAATGAACACATGTAATTCCATTACTAAGCTGAAAGAATAAAACTTGTATATGCAATCACAAATTTCATTTAATTGTTTGCATTTATATATTATTAACAAAAACCAAGATATTAAACTGTTGCATCCATGCGGCTAGCCTAGTAGCTATGCCTTCAGAACCATATGCTGGGGAAAGGAGTGTCCTGGGTTTGATTCCTGTCGCCAATGTGAGGAGCTTAAGGATCTTTCTCAGACATCGCCAAGTTAGCCGGTCTTGAGTGTGGACAGCAGGGTTTTTCTCCCCAGTTTATCTGGGGTTTTTCCTCCCGCAAGCAGGCAAACTGGCCCTGTGAACACACGAGATACAGCTATAGGATATACCGGGAGGCATAGGACTAGTCACCTTATCCTCGGGATGTACGACTTACAAGAGCTTATTCAATACTGATCTAAACTGGAACAGTCATAAAAAACTACCTACAAAACAAACTCAGAATACCAGCATACAGAAAACACTAACCTACAAGGCATTATGTGCCTTGTAGGTTAGTGTAGGGCAACTGAGACATTGGATGTGTGGAGTAAGCAAGCAAATGAGTTGGTAGTCTTAGTAGGAACAAATGACTTGACTGAAAACAAGGAGAATGCAAGACAAGATATCAAGAGATTGTTGAGAAGAAAAAAAAAATGATACTAGAGTGACAGGAAATGTACACAGTGTGTTGCCTGGGTATGATAGTGATAAGTTGAGGCAGAGAACAAAGATTGTGAATAATGTCAGCAGAAATATGTGAATAAAAAAGAATAGTGCAGTTTGTGAATACATGGGATGAGTTGGAAAGAAGAATTGAACTATAAAAAAGTGATGGACTTTATCTGAATGATTTGAGTGTGAGTTATCTGGAGAGACTACTGCTAAAAGAGAGAATAATGAGTGCAGAGAATGAATCTCAGCAATAAGAAGCAATGTAGAAAAACAGAAGAGTACGGAAGTAGGGCTTTGAAGTGATGCTTATGAATGGAGAAGTGGATAGTGAGTGCAGAGAATGAGAGAACAAGTGTGCATAACAGCCATGGAATGTGGTGACTCAAGGTGGACAGGGGAACAAAGTGTGAGAAAGGTCATTGCTTAAAGAGGAAGTAAATGTGTTTGTGTGTAGACAAGAAAGGAATGGGATGGCTTGAGATGTAGGAGGAAAAATTGGGTTTGATGAAGAGGTTTTTGTGATTGGTAATGAGGAAGAAGAATGGATCAAGAAAGACATGTAGAAGTCACATCAGTGAAACTTGTTATAGATCCAGAATGAATTGTTACGTCTGCATAACAATGCCAGAAGTATCAGAAACAAGGGGAATGAAATTGTTGCATTGATTGCATCTGTTCACCCAAAAATAGTTGAAATAAGTGAGGCATGGTTGGATGAAGATGACATCCTGACAGGCATAGAGATGGAAGGGTATGATGTTTTTCATGAAAATAGAAAAGGTGCCCATGCAAAGTAGAGATGCAAAGGGAAGCAGTGACACTAGTTTTGATGCAGTATGGTATGAGAAGAGGTGAATAGAATGAAATACTTAGATATTACTGTAGATTTGGTAACATGAAGGGTAGTGACCATGAAATGTATAAGCAAATAAGCAAAGGAGATCATTCTGGGTGATTTTAATTAGGGCAATAGAGATTGGAAGATCAGATAGCATCTGGAAGTAAAGAAAATTAATTTGAGTTTTTGAGTGTCAAGCTTCAGGCAGTATATGAGAACTGAGGGTCTTGGATTTGATCATTGCAGAGGATGTCATTATAAATGAGGTGTCAAATCTCCCTCCAGTGATGAGAGTGCCATGATATGATTACCTGGGTGATTGCACGTGAGGACTTCTGTGAGGAAAGGATATACTGTATATGTCGGCGTACAGGATGACCGGCACATAAAACGAGGCCTAAATTTTAGGCTATTTTTAGGTTTTAAGCTTATGTCGGTTGTATAAGATGACCCCCCCAATTTCTTCTTTCTTGTATTAATGCAACATTAGGTATTGTTGTTATATCCGTTATTTTTTTTCATAGCATAGATTTAGTATTTACGTGAATTACCCTAATTAAAAGTGATTAGCCCCAATTTTAATTAATTATTTGCATTTTTTTTTAATTTTAGGATTATTAAAATTGTTATCATTTAAAATCATAGAACCAGCAACAAAACAAAGAAAGTATGAAGCTCGATTTAAAATAAGGGTAATTGAAATGGCAATGCAAACTAATAACTGTGCTGCTGCAAGAAAGTTTTACATAACCAAGAAGATGGTAAGAGAACGGAGGAAGAAAGAAGATATTTAAAAAAAATTGTCAAAGAAAAAATGTGCAATGAAAACAAGAATCACCCGATGGCTGCAACTGGAAAATCACGTTTCAGAATGGGTGTTCGAACAAAGGCAGAATGGTTATCGTGTTACAAGAAATATGATTAGAGTATATGCACTAAAATGGTCAAGACTAAATCCGGATGAAAGTATAGAATTTCAAGCTACTTCAGGATGGTGTAATCATTTTATGAACAGACAAAATCTGGTAATACGACAAAAAACAAAAATTGCTCAAAACCTACCAGCAGATCTTGACCACAAACTAACCAGTTTCCATAAATTTATCATTCAGTTGAGACAAGAACATAAATTTCTATTGTCAAATATTGGAAATATGGATGAAACTCCTATGACCTTTGATATGATAAGCAATAAAACAGTGGAGTCTAAAGGCAGTAAAGTGTGTGCTAGTTCGAAGTACAGGTCATGAAAAAACAAGGTTTATGGTTGTGTTGTCATGTTTGGCTGATGGAACCAAGTTAAAACCAATGATCATCTTCAAACGTAAAATTAAACCTAAGAGAAAATTTCCTTCAGGTGTTTTTGTACATTTTCATGAAAAAGGATGGATGGACAAAAATGGTGTGAAATTATGGATAAATAATGTGTGGAACATGTGACCAGGCAGTATAATGAAGAAACGCAGTTTATTAGTATGGGATATGTTTTGTAGTCATTTAACTGAGAATACTAAGTCTTCTAGAAAAAAATAACACAAAAATTGCTGTTATACCAGGTGGTTTAACTTCTATATTGCAACCACTAGACGTCTGCTTGAACAAACCATTTAAAGATCAAGAAGAATGGAATAACTGGATGTTGACTGGTGAAAAATCATTTACAAATAGTGGATCTATGCACACTGTATCACTTGATATTTTCTGCAATTTTGTCATCAAAGCATGGAATAAAGTAAAAGTAGAGACTGTAATAAAATCATTTAAAAAGTGGTATCTCTAATCTTATGGATGGTATGGAAGATAATCTGTTGTGGGACACTGATGACGATAAAAACGAAATTAATTCACCGGATTCGAACTGGGATCCAGGAACCTAAAGAACTATTTTCAACAGATGATGAAGAAAATTAACATGAAAATTGTTAATAATTATTATCTGTTTTTTAAGACTTACATCTATTGTAATATTTTAAATAAATTTATGTAACAAAAAATTAATCTGATTTGTTTATAAACACTGCCTATTTTCTTATATAATGATGTACTGTAACTAACTAAATGTTCATCAAAGAAATTAAGCTTCCCTTTTTATACTCACCGTATAACACGACCCATGATTTCAAGGGGTTTTCTGTAGTATTTAAGAGTCGTCTTATAACACCGATATATACAGTAATTCAAACTACAAGGCTGGTGATTATGAAAAACTCAGAAGACAGCTGCTTGCAGCTGTAGCATGAAATCAGGAGTTGGGTGAAAAGGAGATCAATACTGATGGTTGCTATTCAAAAATTATCTAGTAGAAGCAATGTTTAAATGCATTCCAATGGCCAGAAGTTTAAATAAAGTAAGTGTGAAATGGGTGAATGAAGAAACAGAGCATGCAATACAAAATAAGAGGCAATAAGAAGCCACATAAGATGAGTGGTAATAATCAGTTCCATGAGAAGTGCAAAAAACTAGAAGGGTGACTTGGTTTGTAAGGGAAACGAAAGTGCAGTATGAGCAGCAATTAGCTAATGAAGCAAAAAAAAAAAAAAAAATAGGGAGTTCTTTTGATATGTAACCAACAGAAAAAAGAACAATTATCATAGGATAACAATGACTAGAGAAAATGGTATAATGCTATAACGATTAACCATTGCAAAAGATATAGTTGAGATATTAAATGAGCAATTCATTAAGGTGTTTCACATCTTTGTAAATGTCACAGCATCCAGAGTTTTTGAGAGCAATAGAAGGGCAGGAGGAAAGACTGACTGTGAGTGAACAAGAAGTATAGGTAGAATTGAGTAAAGTTGATGTTAATAAGGCTATGGGAATTAATTATATGTCATCATGTATTTTGAGGTAACATGCCAGGGAGTTGATATCTGCCTTAACATACTTGTTTAATATGAGTTTTATATTCAGTCAAGTTCCAAACAAGTGGAAAGAAGGCAAGATTGTATCCCTTCAAATAAAAAAAAAGGGATGACAGAACTTAAGCTTCAAAATATAGGCCAATCTGTGTGTCAGATGTTGTGGCTAAAGTGTTGGAGATGTTAGTGAAAAGCAGGATCCAGAACTGGGTTGACAAAGTGGTATTCTCTATGATGGATGGATTTACTAAAGGAAGGTCATGTTTTAGTAATCTACTTATTTCAAGAGATGTGCATTAGACAAAGGAGATGGATACACAGTAGTATACTTAGATTTTGCAAAAGGATTTTGATAGAATGCCAAATGATAAGTTGCTAGTTAAACTAGAACAAGTGGGGTCAGATATTAGATTACTGCATTGAATTGGACACTGGCTATCACTGAAAGGTATCAGCAAGGCAACACCATTGTTATTTAATCTGTATGCTATTGATATTGGGGAAGGTTAGGTTTGAAAGGAATACTCAGCTGTTCGCAGATGATGCAAAGTCAGAAAGAACTATGAGGAATAAAGCAGATGCTGTGGCTTCACACAGCATACTAAGGAATTTTGTAGTATGCAGAACTTGTAACATGTATGCATCCCAGCAGTTAGATATGTGGCAGGTGAGAGATCAGGAAGTGCTTGCACGTGAAAAATATAGAAAACGGGAAGAACTTTATGATTTAGACATTAGTTTAACAGACCTTGGCAGTGTTACGTCAAAAATAGGTGAATACCAACTGAGAGAGAGAGAGATGAGTAGCATGATTGAGGGTGACGTGAATGTGAATGAAAAAATAAAAGTAGGGAGTATAGTAAGTTGGAACATTGTGAGGATTTCGAAGGTGGTATTAATTGGGAGGATGAATGGCAAGCAAAAGTAGGTAGCTTGCAGAGAGAGAGATTGATGCACTGAAAGAAGTGGAATGTCTTGGGAATGAGCTAAGAGGTGTGAAGGATAAGATTAGGTGATTGGAAACAGTGAATGCAAAGTGAATCAGAGTAGGGGTGAGAGAGTTATGGGAATGATGGAAGGGGAGAGAATTGGAGAACGAGCAAAAGAGAGGGAATGAGAAAAATGCGAGAGAGTGCTGGAACCAGGGATGGAGAAATGACAGGACAAGTTTGCAAGGAATGAAAGAAAAAAGTGTTAGAGGAGAGAGACAGAGAGAGGGAGAAAGGGAACGAGTGAGGGATGCAAGTGAGCAAGAAAGAAACAGAGTGGTAAGAGGTGTGATGTATGGAGACTCGATGATCTGTGGTGTGCAAGATGGAATGCCTGAGGAGCATCTGCCTGGAGGAACAATAGATGAGATGATTGTAATAGTGGGCATAAATGATTTGAGAGGCAGTGTGAATCAGGTAGCAAGAGATCTGAGGGTTCATGCTTGGGGTTGTATGGAAGAAGACTGAGAGAGGGAAGATAGTGTGTTGCCCAGGTATGATAATGCAGAGTTATGGGAAAAAAGCATCAATAATGAATAGTATAATAGCCAGGACGTCATAAGAGAGGTTTGGAATATGTGGATGCTTAGAGGGCATTTGAGGACAGAAAGGAACTGTATGCGAGAGATGGCTTGCATTTGAATGAGGAAGGACGTAAACATCTGGAGAGAATGGTGTTCTCTGAACAAGTCAGTGTGTCAATAAAGGGAAACTAGAATTATCAGGGTAGATGGTAGCAGGGGTGACCTCTTGTGGTAATGTGCTTGGGAGAAGGGGGAATACATTGGGTAATGCCTGAATCCAGTGGGATCTGGAAGGGATAATGAAAGGACGTAAACATCTGGAGAGAATGGTGTTCTCTGAACAAGTCAGTGTGTCAATAAATGGAAACTAGAATTATCAGGGTAGATGGTAGCAGGGGTGACCTCTTGTGGTAATGTGCTTGGGAGAAGGGGGAATACATTGGGTAATGCCTGAATCCAGTGGGATCTGGAAGGGATAATGATAGGTATAGAAACAGTGACAATGTCTTGATTCTTCATACTCACGTCAGGAGTATCTGGAATAAAGGAAGTAGCAGGGTATAGCATATTTCGACAGGATAGGAAGGGAAAACACAGTAGTGGAGTATGATAAGTGCTTATGATAAGTGATGACTTTCCTCTCACAGTGGAGGATTTGGAGGGCAATGGCACTAATGGTTTTTAAAGCATATGGTGTGAGGTAGATGTGGACAGGACAGGTTATTTGGTGGGGTGTTGCTACAAGCCAGGGTGCATAGAGGGTGAAGAGCAGGAGATGTTTAGCAGTTGAGTTTGACAAGTGCAAGAAGAATGATTGTTATGGGAGATTTTAACTACAGCTGTATTAATTGGAAAGAGGAAACTGCATGTAGTAATAAGGGAATGGAATTTTTGGAATTATTGAGGGACAAATGTGTTAGGTAACATGCAGTAGAAGGAATGCAAGGTTCAAAAATTTTAGATTTGGTTATAGCATCAGAAAAGCTGATTATAACTGAGATGGCATCTCTGCCCCCAGTTGGAGAGAGAGAGAGTGATCATGTGGTTTTGACTTCGAAGACAAATAGACATGGAGGAGTATTAAAGAGAAAGGAATGTATGTTGAATTATAAAGCAGGTGAATATAATAGTCTTAGATATCAACTTCCACGGGGCAGTTCCATCGAGGGAGGAATTGGAAGGGTGAGATATCATCAGTACTTGGGAACTTGTGAAAGAATATTTATTAGCATCAAAAGCAAGCTGTATACTGAGAGTGAAGAAGAGAACACAATTTGTTGTAAAGTGGATGACAAACAATATTAAACAAGAACTGCAGGTAAAAAGGAGGTTATGGAAGAGATATAAAGAGAGGGGTAGAGAGCAGATGCATGAAGAATATAACACTCAGGCCAGAGGAGTTACTAGAATGATAAGGAAGGCAAAACTGGAATATGCGAAGAGATTGGCCATGAGATCCAAAGAAAATCCTAAGGAATTTTTTTGCTGTGGCCAGTAGAAGGAGAAATGACTGTGGAAGAATGGATAAAAATGGGAAGAGAGTGACTGATGCAAAGGGAATAGTGGAGTTGTTCAATGAACACTTTATTGGGTATTTCATCCTGGAGAAGTAGGTTTTAATACTAGAGGGATAGAGCAGGTTCCAGATTTAGAAGTGCAAGAAGAGAGTGTGTGTGTGTGTGTGTGTGTGTGTGTTTTAAATACTGAACCACACATACAAATACTCTTTACTGACATCCAGTACTCTAGATGTTAATAAAGCAATGGGAATAGATGGGATTTCGCCACAGATTTTGAGAGAATGTGCTAAAGAACTGACAGCGCCATTGACCAGGCTTTTCAATGAAAGTATGGCCAAGGGAAAGATACCCAAGGGTTGGAAAGAGAGTAAGATAGTGACATTGCATAAGGGTGGTAGCAGACTGGAATTGCCAAACTATAGACCAGGTTGTAATTCATCAGTAGTTGTTAAGATCTTGGAGAAATTAGTGAGGAATCACTTGCAAGATTGGGCAGATGAAGATAATGTTATCTGTAAGACTCAACATGGATTTGTTAAGCGGTGCTCTTGTTTTAGTAATACGATTGCCTTTCATAATAAAGTGAAAAGAGTAGATGAGGAGGGGAAAGGCATACTCTGCCCTTTTTTTTGGATTTTACAAAGGCACCTGACATGGTACCACATGATAAATTGATATTTAAGTTACATAAGGATCCCAGATACATTGGAAAAAAATACAGGACACTTATAACTGAGGGTGAAAGTTTAGTATGCATATCCATCACATATGCCAGTCTTACAGAATGATTCTAACTTTCCAAGTGTGTGTGTGTGTGGTTTACTATGCACACACTTTACTAAGTATAAGTAAACAAATAGTAAATCCAATTGTTAGGCTGCATATTTTCATTAAGCCACTTTAAGTTGCCTTCAAATGGTTTTTTACTTACTATTATAGATACAAAATAGATTGCTAATACAGTAATGCTCTTCTCACCTGACAATATTCTTATTAATCAATCAGTCTTGCTCACTCTTGCAATACTTTTCTGAAGAAGGAATTTCGTTAAACCTCCGTAAAATACAGGACGATCCCGTATTTTACAGGACATCTGGGTTCCCTAAAGTTACAACACATGGGTTTAGATGTCAGGTTAGTGAACTGGATTCAGGATTGGCTATCGGATGGGCATCAGAGAGTTGTGTATGGTGGAGCAGTATCAAGGAGGCAGAAGGTTACAAGTGTAGTCCCACGGGACTTAGTACTGGGATCTGTATTGTTTAACATTTATATCAATGACATTGTGAAGATGATGTGAAGCTGGGCAGGGTTATTAGTAATAATGCAGATGTGGTAACCCTTCAAGAGGATTTGAATAAACTAGACAGGTGGACAAATGAATAGGGACTTTGGTTTAATTCAGCTAAATGTAAAGTCTTGAAGTTTGGGATATATTGATGGAAGTTTGCATATTCTGCTGGAGGAAGTAGGGGAGGGAAGGGATCTAGGGGTGATGATTGATAGAAACCTGAAATTCAGGGAACATATTGCAAAAGTGGTGAAGATAACCCAGAGGATTGCTGCAATACTGAGAAGGATGCTGATCCCACAGAGATAAAAGAGTTGTCAACCCATTGTATCAAGTCCTGTTCAGACCATACCTGGACTATTGTGTTTAAATTTGGTCTCCCCCAGGATTTGAAGGGGATAAATTAACTGTGGAATTAGTGCAGAGTTGGATAACAAAGATGATGTTATCCAACAATGTTGTGAGGATAGTCTGAGGGGAATGTGGACTAGAGAGTTTGGTAGATAGAAGGAGAAGTGATGTGATTGAGACGTTTAAACTGTTGAGAGGTAGTTATAGGGTTGACACTGGGGAATTCTTTTGTTTGGTTGAACAGGGAGGAGTGAGGGGAAGAGGCCATCCCTGAAAGTTACGAAAGGAAGTTGTGAGAAAGAGGTTAAGAAGTGGTTTCTTTGCATTGTGGGTGAATGAACCATGGAATGTATTGCCCGATAGAGTGGTGACAGCATGAATGGCCAATGAGTGGTATGATAAATTTTGTGTTTTCTAGGGTGGGCATCCCATGATGAGCTTTGTGACTCTGTGGAGGCCTAAATTATGATCATAATAATAATTTGAAAGAGGACTTGAACATACTGAATGAATGGGAGCAGGGATACCAGTTCAATGTTGCAAAATGTATGGCTTTCAAATTTTGAAAACAAAGATTGGGATGTAAGAGTATACACTTGGTGGAGAAATGCTGAGGAAAGTGGAGGGAATAAGAGATCTGGGATGATGTTGGACAGGGATCTAAACTTTAGAGAATACATTGTTAAAATTGTGAGGATGATGCAAAAAATTCTGGTAATGATGCAGAAGACACTGACTTGTATAAGAAAGGAGATTCTGGTTCCACTGTATAAGGCCTTGATTAGACCACATATAGATTATTGTGCACAGATTTGGTCAAAAGGATTTTCAAAAGCACTGATTTTCAAAAGGATGAAGAGATATTGAAAAGGGTTCATAGGTAACTGACTAAGGCGATTTCTGGTGTCTGGAATGTTAAATATGAAGAAGATGATGCAATTTACAGATTAAGTGAATAGGAGGAGAGGTGTATAATAGAGATATACATGTTAATAAGGAGTATTTATAAGATTAATGGTGAAAAGGTTTTTCATATAATGGTGGGAGACTGGGGAAGTGCAAGAAGTTATCCCTGGAAGCTATATAAGGAGGATGTGAGTAAAGGAGTGAGAAGCAGGTTTTTTCATAGAATGGTGAATGATTGGAATGCATTGCATGAGAGTGTGATGTCTACAGAGAATTTGAATGTATTTAAGGCACAGTATGATGAGCTATGTGTGTGTGTGTGTGTGTGTATATGACAGAGGGACCTCCCATGATGAGTCTTTGACTCCATGGAAGTCTAAGGAAAATAACAATAATAAAAAATCTTAACTTAAAAGATTCAGACATCATGGTCAGCTTTTATATTACATCATTATTTACCTGTGTACCACCAAAAGAGAGAGAGAGACCTCTGACCTTATTAAGTCACTTTGTCTTCTGCCCTGACATATTTAATTATTTAAATTCATCATACACTCAGATTATTTTTTGCAGAAGGGAAAAATACACAAACAGCTAGATGGCACTGCAATGGATTTCATCTCTAGCCAATTTCTATATGGAATTTCTAGAAAAATCAAGTGCCCAGCATAGTTACATACACAAACCAACAGTTTGACAGGTTTACTATTTGGTACCATGGCTTAGACATTTTAGATACATTTTTAGCACATTTAAACATCCAACATCAAAAAATACTTTTCATTATATAAAAAGAAACAAACACTACCTTCCCTTTCTAGATGACTACCAAATGGTTCATTATCCTTTTCTATTTTTAGGAACCCCACACATTCACGTTGGAAGGTAGTTACATGGTAGTCATGTCATCACCCCTTCTTAACAGTATGGCATACTTAAAACATTTACATACAGAACCAGGGCTATCTGTTCAAATTACACAGCTACTGACACTGAACTCGAGTAGCTCTGCAAAACCTTTTTTAGTTAATGTCTACAGTTCCTGTAAAATTCTAGATACCTCTTATCCTTCCTGCAACCCACACAGCATCACAGAAAAAACAATTCCCAATATCCAGAGAAAAGATAACTAGTTCTTTACAAATATAATTTCCATGTTACTTTCAAATCACACATCCAGCTAGCAACCTTCATTCATTCTGCTTAGGATAAATTTCATCCTCTTGTACATTCTGCGGCATATGACATTCACTGTGTTTGTAACTTAGCTTACTTTGGACAGTTTGGTAGATCTGTTAGCTCTGCCTCGAAGAACATACCAATTGTTTCAAAAAACTGGAATAATGTGGGTAGGCATACTAAGAATAAACTACAAGAATGGAAAACTCAGATAGAAAATCTTGATTCTTATTTGTAAAGATTTAGCCTGTGTTTCATAGTCATTTTCAGGAACAGTTAAACAATAACAAAAAATTCTAAATTAAAAATTCGATCATAAAAAGCACACCTTAGTAGCTAACATAAGATAAAAAAAAAGTCAATATTTTCCTAACTAAAAAAAAAAAAAATGCAATTCTGTATAATTAAAAGTTAGGAAAGATTAGCAGATTTAAAGAGTACTATTTCCCATAAAGAAGAATAACATAGACCATTGGATCTATTTAGTTAGGACAGCGTAGCAACATTTCAGTTCCTATAAAAAGTTTCTTTATAAAGATGATCTATTAAAAAAGAAAAGATTTCTAACAAAATTAACTTTTATGAATGATTCTTCTTGTCTTATTCCAGTGAACTCTATGCTTGGTGAATATGGTACATTCAGCAAGACCAGGCAATTCAAGCTCATAATATTTGATGTAAAACTTATGTTCTACATGACGAATAAAAGCAGATCTTACAGTTTGCCCATAATAAGATAAACCACAAGAACAAGGGATCTGGTAAACATTTGGAAAACTAAGAGGCTTGTCCTTTGGAGATGCAAGAGGGGAGCTTTTTTTCTGAAAGGATGAAAGGCAACCAAAAATGTTCACAATACATTCAGAAATTCCTTGCACATAAGGGAGAGGAATATGAGTGATTTCTTCTTGAGCAGAAGAGGGAGATTCTATAACTGCTAAATGCTTTATTTCAATGATTTCACTAAAATCATTCAATAAGAAAGTTGACTTAATATGATGTAATTCTTTCTGCAAGAGTTCATCTGAGGAACATAGAGAATGAGCATGATGTATTAAGGTTCTTCTTCTTTTTTTCTTTTTTCTTTGACTAGAATGATGGTATGACTCTGCATGGATATAGCAGCCTATATGTCTTCTTTCAAAGAATTGAAAATTGTAGGATGCATCTGGTTGATGAAGAAAATCCAAAAAGGCTATTTTGGATATTCTTCTTTTTTTCTAAAGTGAAATGAATCATGGAATGAAATGCATTTATTTTGGATAGAAATTGCTGTAACTCAGAAGAAGAAGAAGAAGAAGAATAGCTGTTTGAAATGCATAAAGAACATAGAGAACTATCATAATGGCTATACTATAAAACAATATTATAAAGAATCTGCCCACATACACATAACACTGATATACTATAGACTACAAAACCTACAGGTGGGTAAGGGGTGGGGATTTGATATTATTATTATTATTATTATTCAGGTCTCCATGGAGTAAAGACTCATCATGGGAGACCCCATCTTAGAAAACACAAAATCTATCATACCACTCCTTGAACTCATTTACTATTCTTGCTCTCACCACTCTATCAGGCAATGCATTCCATGGGTCAACCACCCACCATGCAAAGAAACCACTCCTCACCCTCTTGCTCACAGCTTCCTTTTGCAATTTCCAGGGATGGCCCTTTGTCATCGCTCCTTCCCACTGTTCCACCAAGTGAAAGAACTCCCCAGTGTCAACCCAGTGACTACCTATCAACAGTTTAAAAGTCACAATCATATCACCTCTCCTTCTATCTATCAAACTCTGCAGTCCACATTCCCTCAGCTAATCCTCATTGTTCAGTCCTGAAACCATTTTGTTATCTGCCACAGTTAATTTATCCTCTTCAAATCCTGGGGCCCAAATTTGAGAACAATAGTCTAAGTGTGGTCTGATCAGGGTGTTATACAATGGAACGATAACTCTTTTATCTCTGCAGGTCAGCGTCCTTCTCAGTACTGCAGCAATCCTCTGGGTTACCTTCACCACCTTTGCAATATGTTCTCTGAATTTCAGTTTTCAATCAATCATCACCCCCCCCCCGATCTCTAGTCTCCACTACTTCCTTCATTACAGCTCCTCCAATCGGGTATACAGTCTCCCATCGATGTAGCCCAAACTTTAAGACTTTACATTTTGCTAAATTAAACCGACACCCCCAATCATTCGCCCATCTGTCTAGTTTATTCAAATCCTCTTGCAGGGCTGCCACATCTGCACTATTACTGATAATCCTTCCCAGCTTCACATCATCTGCAAACAACTGAATATCCCCCTGCAATCCATTGACAATATCATCGATATAAAGGTTAAGCATTACAAGTCCCAGTACTAAGTCCTGTGGGACCCCACTTGTAACCTTCTGCCTCTTTGATACTGGCCCAACATACACAACTCTGATACCTATCAAACAGCCAATCCTTAATCCAGTTGACTAATCCGACCATTAAATATCAGCCCATCATGTGGCACCTTGTCAAATGCCTTTGCAAAATCAAAATAAATGGCAGAATATGCCTTTCCCTCCTCAACTGCTCTTGTCACTTTATTATAAAAGGCAATCATATTACTAAAGCAAGAGCACTCCTTAACAAATCCATGTTGATTCTCACAGATAACATTACCCTCATCTGCCCAATGCTGTATATGGTCCCTCACTAATTTCTACAAGATCTTAACTACTACTGATGAAACACAAACTGGCCTATTGATTCATTATATTACATGCTTTCTAATCTATGACTATAATATTTCTTACACACACCTTTTAATATCTATTGACTACCTAATACTCACAAAAGTTCTGTAATTAAACACTGATCAGAAATAATGTAGCAAGATTTTTTTTTACATCAAAGTGGTGAGGAAGTTTTAAGAGATATTGGATTATAAAGGTTTAAGAAAATAACACACACATATATTTTTAATCTGCCTGCATTGTTAACAGGTAAAATGCACAGCAATTTACAATATTATAATCTTTGATGGACAGCATGGATTTGCTAAAGGGAGGTCGTGTTTTAGTAATCTACTTACTTATTACAATAAAGTGACTGCTTCCTTGGACAGAGGAGAAGGATACACAGTAATATACTTGGATTTCGCAAAAGCTTTTGATAGAGTGCCTCATGATAAGCTGACAGTCAAACTAGAGCAGATGGGGTTGGATATTAGATTAGTGCATTGGATTGGAGACTGGCTATCTGATAGGTATCAACAAGTTGTGTATGGGGGTGCAATATCCAGGAAAAGGAAAGTCACTAGTGGAGTGCCTCAGGGATCTGTTTTAGGGCCATTACTATTTAACTTGTATATTAATGATATTGGCGAAGATTTGGATGGAGATATTCAGTTGTTTGCAGATGATGCAAAGTTGGGAAGAACCATAAAGAGTAGTGAAGATGTTGTGGCCTTGCAAGAAGACTTGAATAAATTGAGTGATTGGGCAAGCAAATGGGGGTGTGAGTTCAATGTTGCAAAATGTAAGGTTTTAAAATTTGGAAAACAAAGATGGGATGCAGAATTTATGCTTGGTAAGAATATATTGTTGGAAGTAGAGGAAATAAGAGATCTGGGAGTGATAGTGGATAAGGATCTAAAATTTAGGGGTCACATCGCCAAAATTGTGAAGACAACACAAAGACTTCTGGGAATGATGAGGAGGACACTGACGTGTAGAAGTAGGGAGATTCTTGTTCCATTGTATAAGGCTTTGATTAGGCCACACATGGACTATTGTGCCCAGATTTGGTCACCTGGTTTTCAGAAGGATGAGGAGATGTTGGAAAGGGTCCAAAGGCGACTGACTAAGGTAGTTTCTGACCTCTGGAATGTCGAGTATGAGGAAAGATTGAAAAGATGTAATTTGCAGAGACTAGTGGAGAGAAGGAAGAGGGGAGATATGATAGAGACCTACAAGTTTGTAAGTGGTTGCTATAGGATCAATGGTGGAGAAGTTCTACAGCGAATAGTGGGAGATCAGGGGAGAACCAGAGGTCATCCCTGGAAACTGTATAAAGAGGGTGTGAGTAGGGGAGTGAGAGGCAGGTTTTTTTCGTGCAGAGTTGTGAATGATTGGAATGCCTTGCCTGAGAGTGTGGTGTCTGCAAGGAGTTTGAATGTGTTTAAGACCCGGTATGATGAGATGTGTGTGAGATAAAAGGACCTCCTAGATGAGTCTTTGACTCCATGAGGTCTTGTTTAATAATAATAATAATAATAATAATAAAGAATCGAGAATGAAATATGAAGTAATACAATTATTATACAGTGAATTTGCAGGTCAAGGGAAATATGGAATCCCTGAAACATGAATAACAAATACACAGCTGTAACTTTTAAGGAAAAATAGAAAAACCTCTTCCTTTAAACTATTATGCTAGCTGAAGGGGTCATGTAATTTGGTAGTGGTTTAGAAACTTCATAGCTACAGTTATTTGAAAACATTATAAGAAAGAAATCATTCCTCTCCTTTATTGAAAGAAAAACTAGTAATTGAGTGTTAGAATTTGACATTTAGGAATTAAGTGCTAAAGTGGTTTTAAGGTCCAGTATTTTATTCATTTTCCTCATTCAGTCATTAATTTGACCTTAGAAAATATTAAATGAACAAAACCAACACCTTTAAGTAACACCTGAAGTAGCATTATATATAAATAAGTAAACATAACTGAGGATGAAACAAAGTTGAATGAACTCTAAAGCATTTTTAAGGGAGGAATTCTTCATTTTAATTTGTAGTCACTAAACAATGGCCATAACAGGGGGAAATTGCCTTTAAGGATACTTATTAATTAATTATTAGTATTCTGAATAGCATAATATATGCTAAACATATGATGGGGAAATGAGGGAGTAGAAGTTCACTATAACAAAATAATTGCGCATATATCAGCTCCCTCTCTCTCACTTGCTTAAAAATAGAAATAATCCATTTAATAATCTTCCTTCTAATAATCTTCCAAGTGAACTGGTTTGGTCGATTGGTAGAGCCTCTGCTACTAATGAGTCACGCAAAAAGTTAAGCAAGTTTAAGCATGGTTAGTAGTTGGAAGGGGTTCAAAATCGCTCGATGCTGTTGGCACACTCTCCTTCGATGAGTCTTTGGACTCCCTGGAGGTGTCACATAATGATAATAAAAAAGATTATTAGGAAGAAGATGAATTTTGTTGCCTAGTGTGAGTCCAATGCCTCAGTCACTGGAGTCCTTAAGTAGCCTGAAGAAGTTCCATGCTTGGTTTCCAGAGCCTCCTAAAGGCAATCATAAACATCCACACAGCAGTATTTTAACCCAAAGCCTGAGTACATTAACCAGTTTGCCAACCAGGCTGGCCATCTGATTAACCAGGAAAACCAGTATTAACTATTTGAATAAATAAATGGATTATTTTTATTTTTCAACAAGTGAGAGAGATGCAATTATTTTGTTATAGTGAACCTCTACTCCCTCTCCCCATCATATATTTAGCATATATTATGCTATTGAGAATACTAATAATGCATTAATATCCTTAATGGCTATTGTTTAATGACTAAAAAAAAACACTTACTCTTCCATAGTATTAGTGGTTTATAACCATTTGTGGGTGAGTCACACACACACACATATATATATATATATAAGCTCCCAGGAGAATCATTACTCATTCCCGATATAGTGATAGTATGTGTGTGTGATGCAGATTGAGAACCCCATAACCATTTACGTTATTAATTTTATACAAAATCCTACTAGGATTCAATAATCACCAAAGAGAGATTTCTCATCGTTCACTTTTTTTTTCTTATGGCTAGGTACAAATGGTAGCATACATCAATTTTACGATTCATCCCTCTCTTGATTTCATTTATTGCATTTTAATAAACAGAATAGAGAAGCGTAAGAAACCGAGATGCAAGTAAATTGAAGAAAAAAATGCCTAGAAAAAAAGAAAATTTAATCAGATTTAACTATATAAGATCATTTCAATAAATGTTAAACTCAACTTTCATAGAGAATGCTTCTTAATTTTAGATTTGCGGAAAATATCAGAAAAACAATTCGCAATGCTGTTATATAAAGTATGAAATTCTAGTATTTTATTATTGATAATAAAAATAGTAAGCTCTAACACAACCAGAACCGTATACCTACAGTTCTCAAATAATTATTTCTTTATATTGTAAGACGAAACAAGAGCGACATCTGTCAAAATAATCGCATGTGCTCCGAGTATTTAAACATACATATACAGGAAAGACGCCATGTTTATTATGGATAAAAACTAACTAGAAATCATTTTCATACGCATACTTGGGACTTAAGTAGTGCTCATATAATTATTTCTAATAGTTTTGCAGGCAATGACAATAATGGTTGAACACTGCCGGTACTATCATGCTATGCTAGTGTATTTCCGAAATTTGCGTTTCGGTAAGCCTAAGCAATGATGTACACACGAGATTTATAGTTGTGTAAAATGTGTGAAAGAGAAGATAAAATGAATCAATTTGTGTCAGCAAAAGGAAAGAGTAAGAAACTAGGAAAATTTACATTTAGCAGATGCAGTATTCTGGAAATAGATAAAGGTTATTACAGATTTGTGAAATGATAAGTAGTGCGTAAGTAGTCAAATTACAGAGTATTATCGCATCGAGCAATTAACTCTGAAGGAATATGTCAAAAGCATTTTAAATAGAACTAGTTACTAATCGTGATGATATTAATAATCATGATGACTCGTATGAAGATCTGACCACCTGTGTTATATATTTTTCATTAGTCTTTAATGCTATTGTAGTGCAGATTGTAACACGTTTTAGAGTAAGTACTTCCAAAAATAAAATTTTAGCATTAAACAATCGCATCTTCAAGAAGCATTTGTGTGGTGTCATGTACGAATATATATATAACCGAATTTGAAACAAAGCTGACTAAGGTGTCCATAATAGTATTCAATATAGCCAGCCAATGGAATCCATTCTGTCTGCAATATTTTTAACAAATATACATTATCTGGACGGTTTTTTCAAAAAAAATCACAATACTTGACATCAGAGTAGACAATGATGTCCTCGAAAATTAGGGGACTTGTCAGTAAAAAAAAGAGGCGATACCAGGAAGATGGTTATGACTTGGATTTGACTTACATTTTTAATAATATTATAGCCATGGGCTTTCCGGCTGAAAAGTTGGAAGGTATCTATAGGAATCATATCGATGATGTAGTTCAATTTTTAGATGCAAAGCATAAAGATCATTACAAAATTTACAATTTGTGTTCTGAAAGGAATTATGATCCAAGCAAGTTTCATCAGCGTGTTGCTCAATACCCATTTGAAGATCACAACCCACCGAGATTAGAATTAATGAAACCATTTTGCGAAGATGTAGATAGATGGCTTTCGGAAGATAAGAATAACGTTGCTGCAATTCATTGTAAAGCTGGGAAAGGACGGACAGGAGTGATGATATGTGCATATATGTTGCATAAGCAGATATGTGAAACAGCAGAAGAAGCATTGAAATATTATGGAGAAGCTCGGACACATGATCAGAAGGGAGTTACAATACCAAGTCAAAGGAGATACGTTGATTATTATGGTGAATTAATAAAGAAAAATTTAGAGTACAAACCAGTGACACTTATTCTTACATCACTTCTTTTAGAACCAGTACCAACATTTAATGGAAGTACATGTAGCCCATACTTTGTTGTCTATCAGCTCAAAGCTAAGCTCTATTCTTCTTCTATGATAGAAGTGAAAAAAGGCTCAAAGTTCCTATATTTCAAAATTCCACATATACTACCAGTTTGTGGAGATATTAGAATAGAATTTTATAATAAACCAAAAATGAAAGCAAAGGAAAAAATGTTTCAGTTTTGGTTTAATACATATTTTGTATGTTCAGAAGAAAAAACTATAGAAGATGTGAGGACAAATGGTTGTACAGAAGACTCTTCATCAGTCAATAGTGTATACATGTGTAATGAAAGCCATATGAGCAAAAATGGAAAGGATGAAAATATGGCATTTCTGAGGCTATGTTCACCGTTTTGTGGAGATAAAAGCAAAGGAATGCTGTCAGGCGATGGAGTAGTAAGGGTTCCAGCATTAGTTCTGTCCAAAAATGAACTAGATAAGGCTAACAAAGATAAAACACACAAACTGTTTAGTGAAGATTTCAAAGTGAAATTGTACTTTATGGAAGTGAATGATACTCCAGATTATAGTCATAAAGGTCTCATATGTAGTAACAGTATGAATGATACAGCAAGCAGTCATGATGATGCAAGCAGTGAAAATGAAGTAGACAACAGTGAGACAGAGACTGAAGATGAGGAAGAATGGGATGGCTCTGAAGGTACATATGTTTAATGTAGACAGTGACTAAATCTTCAATCTATTTATCAAGATTGTATATTTGAGATATTAATTTTGAAAAATAGCATTTTTTAATGAACATTCAATTTGCTTTATCATTGTATAAATGTTACATTGTTATTTCATATATATATATACACACACACACACACACACACCTTCCAGTTGTGGAGATAGGATAAATATTGTAGTATTTAGCTGCAGCATTTTTTGTTAAATTGCTACCATTGTAAAATAATACATTAGCTGTGCAATGTTTATCATTAATAAGCAAATTTCTACCAAAAATAATTAACATAGTGTAAATGTAAATTGACAAGGATTAATTGAAGCATGCAACAAATGTCTAGTTATATATATATATATATATATATATATATATGCAGAAAACACTTATTTTCTGCAGATTAGTTTTTTTTTTTCTGTGTTTGTGAAACTGCCATGGGATTATACTGAAATTTAGACACTATTGAAAAAGGATGTTGGATGTAATGTTCTTACCATGTCATTGTGCCAATCCTGCCAGATCTGTATAATTTTAAACCGTGAGAATAGAAGTATTGTGAATATTTTGTAGATCTCTGTAGAAAATCTTCATTGGTGTGTGGTCACATTAAAACAAGTTAATTTACAAATGAAAATTATAATGTGTGATAATATACTCAATACATGTTCTGGTTTGTTTAGATAATAAATTATTTAAATTGTAAATTATTATTTTAAGAGATGTTTATTCCAGATTTGTTATTACAGTTGAACAGAAACATATCAAGTGAGCAGTTTTATAGTTATTATTATATGTTAATGTTTTGTGTATGTAGGATACAGTTATTTTAAATAAATTGTCCATATCAGAAAGAAAGTACAAAATTTATGTAATCAAAACAGTCTTTATAGAAGGTTGTACTGTATTTAGCAGTATCAACCAAAAGCTTAAGTGAAAGTCTTTAGTACCTGTGATTTTTGATTGTTTTTAATAGTCTCCATGTTTCAACTTTTCATCACTGTAAATATAATATATCATTACATAATACATAATTTTATTATGAAATTATAATGTAATATACATTATTATAAGTATAATATGTATATTCATATGCACATTCATTAATCATTTAAAGGTGGCCAGTTTGTAAATTTGCATGTAAATTTGTCTTATCCTAAACATTCTGATGTATAATTACATAGCAGTCTTCAGTATAATTTTGTGAAATGTGTTAAAATTTCACACATTTGAGTGTGTCTGTTTGAATATCCATACTTGTTTGATCTGATTATTTGTAATAAAATGTAAAAGAATGTATAAGAAAATTGTATGGTACTATAACCCATTTAATCACTCATCTGAGAACACTAATTAGAAATCACAGAACAGGTAAACTTAGTGCATTTAAGTTGGGATAATGATCTATGATGCATAATATTTCATATGCTTTGGGTTATTTTCACCAACATAACCACCGAGCTTTGCTGCTCAGAATAAAGATATATTTTTATGTAACTGTCTAGCTTGATGAAAGACATTGCATAGAAAAGTATGTAAATTTAACTGTTGCATTTCATACCTTGATGTCAACAAGAGTATATGTGAATGCTCGTATTTATAAAAAATAAAATAAAAATGTGGGGATAATATTTACATAAACATTTTTAAGGAATTTGATTATTCATCCAAATGAGCTTGACTTGCATGTGTAAAGTAATGAACCATTAAGTATTGTTAATCATGCTGTGATTATCTTTTGTGTGTAGTACTATTTAACTTATAATGCATAATTATTTATGCTGATTCTTTTAGTTGAAATGTAAATAAAGCAAGAAAAAAAAAGTAGGAAAGGAAAATTAGATTTCTTCTCTCTTTCTTAATTATACGAGAGCAACTTTACAAAATTAATTTCATTTCATAGTAATTGAATTGAATGTCCAAATGGATAATACTGCTGCTCTTCAACCAATCATGGAAACTTAAAACCCACTTATGCATGAATATTTTTGAATGGCTAGATAGTAGATGAATTTTATCACCTTGTAGAGGACTACCATACTGCATATTGGAGACAAACAGGATTTCTTGATTATATAACCCTTAGTTCACACATTGTACTACTTAAATATGTTATAGGTTTATAGCCTTTATGGGTGGAATTCTCATTAAAAAAAAAATTGAGTTAAAAAAAAATTATGCATTTAAGGAGTGATATGATAGACTTTGCATTTCTTGGGGGGGGGGGACCTCCCCTCGGGAGGCCTGAATAATAATAATAATAATAATACCTTGAGTAAAAACATGGTTTTGGTGTAAAGCAGATAATTGATGAGAAATCAAGCACAAACGAAATCGAGAGAGAAGAGATGAGCCCTGTGATACAAGGAAAATCCTTCACTGTGTAACAAGTAGGAGGAAAAATAATTGTGGAAAAATGAAATTGTTAGATTATTATTATTATTGATACAAAATTAATAACGAAAAACTCGCATACAAAGATTAATCGAGTACAAAGATTAGTAAAGTATGATTTTCGCCTGTGTGTCACAGGCATCTTCAGTACATTTTAAGCTCAAAATTAAACAATAACTGACAATTCCAAAAAGTGCCACCTAAGTAGCTGGTGTAAGATAACTAAAAAGGTCAATAAATTTCCTAACAAAAAACAAAAATGTATACAATAAAAAGTTAGGAAAGATTAGCTGATTTATAAAGTAGATAGACATAACCTGTCGGATCTGTTTAAGTTAGGAGAATGAAGTAAAGTTTCACATGTTTCTTTATAAAGGCATTCCATGAGAAACTGACTTTTGTGAAGAACTCTTGTCTTTCTCCAATGAACTCTGTGTCTAGTGAAGATGGCATGTTCTGCAAGTCCAGACTTTTCAGGTTTAAAGTATTCAATATAAGATTGGTGTTCTTCTAGCCGAATAGAGGCAGATCTTCCTGTTTGTCCGAAATAAGATCCGACGGCTTATGTCTATCCCCTTTATGGGAGATAGTACTTTATAAATCAGCTAATCTTTCCTAACTTTTTATTGTATACATTTTTTTTTTTTTTGTTAGGAAATTTATTGACCTTTTTAGTTATCTTACACCAGCTACTTAGGTGGTGCTTTTTGGAATTGTCAGTTATTGTTTAATTTTGAGCTTAAAATGTACTGAAGATGCCTGTGACACACAGGCAAAAATCATACTATTAAATAATCTTTGTACGTGAGTTTTCCATTATCCATTTTGTATCTATATGTCTACTCACGGTATACCTCTTTTAAAACTTATTATTGTTATTAATGACGGACCTCGATGGAGTCCTTCTCTTTTGCTCACACTCTCCTTATACAGTCTAGGATTGGCCTTTTGTACCCCCCTTCCCTTCTCCAATTCTATGAAAAATTTCTTCTGCATTAATCTAGTAACAACCCCTGACCAACTTATATATCTCAATCATATCCCCTCTCCTCCTATTCAAAAAAGCTTTGCAAATTGCATTCTCTCAATCAGCATTCATACCCCACATTCCAAAGACCAGTTTCCACCTTTGTCAATCTTCACTGGACCTTTTGTAATATATCCTAATCACCATGAAAACTAGGTGACCAAATATGTGCAATGTACACAATAATCCATATAAGTCCTGATCAAGGTCTTATACAATGGAACCATTAACATCCAATAAAATACAATAAAAAGTTAGGAAATATTAGCTGATTTATAAAGTACTATCTCCCATAAAGGGGATAGATGTAAGCCATCGGATCTTATTTCGGACAAACAGGAAGATCTGTTTGCAATAATCTGATGTAACCACTTCACAATTTGTATAATGTGACCCACAAACTTCAGATCCTTGTCCACCACAACCTCAGATCCCTCCTTCAAAGTTTCCCTGCTAAGTGTATACTTTGCATCCTATCGCTGCTTACCACATTTCAGAACCATAATTTTGCAACATTGAACTGACGATTCCACTCACTTTCCCACTCATGCTATCTGTTCAGGTCTACCTGTAAGGTCACAGCATCTGCTTCACTCCTCATTGCTCCCCCAGTTTTTCATCATCTGCAAAAGTTGCCTATCTCCAGCTTAACCTATCCCAATATAATTAATATGCAAGTTGAATAACTATCGCCCAAAATCAGACCCCATGCACAACTTGCTGTACCTGTCTGACAGCCAGTCACCTATCCTACTCATTAGTCTGTTATCCAATCCCACCTGTTTTCAATTTAGTTACCAGCTTGTCATGTGGCACTCTATCAAAAGCCTTTGCACAATCTAAGTATACCCCCCCCCCCCCGCTCATTCACAAGTAAGCCATCCTCTCCCATTTCCTCTAACTTGAGCTTCTCATAATTTCACATTGATGAGAATGAAATATATCCTGATAATTTGTCACTGAATACCTCAACTATGTTCTAGGCAGCAGTTATTAATCTACCATCCTCATTATTATTATTATTGCACAGATATCTGTAGTGAGAGATTCATCATGGAAGACTCGCGCTATCCACACAATATTCATACAATCCTTGAAATCTTGACAACAAAGCACCCATAAAAGACTCTGGCAACTTATTCCATTCATTTCATTCCCCACACTTCAAGTCAAAAATCTAGTCTCACACACTTATCTCTCACACGTTTACTCAATTTCCAGGGATGATCACTTGTTCTGTCCCTGTAGTCAAGATGAAATATTTCCTCTGCATCGATCCTATAAAACCCCTTTAGTTACTTAAGTGTTTCTGTCATGTCCCACTCTTTTCCACCTATCAATCAACATTCAAAACCCACAAATCCTCAATCTTTCATATAGGTAGCATTCCACAGATTTCTGCCAATCATTGTCAATTGTCTTTGGAATCGATTCACCACTTCCTCATTCTCAGGAAACCCAGGTGACCAGACCTGAGCAGAGTAATCTAGATGTGAACCCATCAAGGCCCTATGTAATCTTCAATAGTCTAGTAATCCTGTGCTACTGCAGCCACCTTAGCAATATGCTCTCTGTCTACAACACACAATTTTCTCCAATTCACAATGTAGTGTTGGAGTTCAACACTACATTGTGAGTGGTCAGTGTATTTAGGATTTGTGTAATTTTGGTAATTTTTATCTGTTTATTATGTGTTTTCCTTATAAAATTAGTATTTTATAGTATATTAGTATAAATTTTTATATTTCTAGAATATGTAGTCTTTGTATAACCAAGATAATTTCATGCCATGTACAGACTCTGTGTGTGATGCTCCTAAGTTTTTTTTTTTTTATACTTAAGTATAAAAAAAAAATTGTAAGTATAAGTATTTTTTCAAATTATTAATAATTTCATAATTTTAATTTCAAAACTGGAAAAGGTTAAGAGACTTTGGAAAAAGAAAAACGTGGTGAAATATGCTACATCGAACATTAGAAACATAGCACATAAAGAAGAAGAATTAGATAAAATTTTAAATGACAAAAATATAGAAATTGCAGTTCTTACAGAAACAAAAAAGGAACAAAAGAAACAGCTAACTACAATATCATATATAGTGGAGTGGACAAACAAATACATGCAAAAGCTGGTGTAATGATTTGGATCCATAAATCAATTAAAGCAAAATAACTCATTATACATACTGGAATGAAAGAATATTAGAAGTTCGATTAAAATTAAATAAAGAAAATTTAACAGTTGTTGGAGTGCACGCCCCTGAAGGAGGAAAAGAAGAAGAAAATGATTACTTTTACAAAGAGTTAAAAGGAAAATATGAAAAATTAAATAAAACAGACCATATAATTATAGTGGAGATCTTAATGCCAGAATAGGAATGAAAAAAATTAACAATAATATACAAAAATTTGGAGAACCAACAGTAAATAAAAATGGAAAGCAACTCATTGATTATAAAATATATAATTTAAAAATAATGAATACATTTTACAAACATAAAAATATACATAAATATATGTGGTATGCAAGAGGACAAAAAATCAATAATAGACTACTTTATAGCAAATGAAAAAGCAGCAAAACCTCTTCCTAGGACTAGAAATTGACACAGATCACTATTTAGTACAGGCAAAACTAAGATTTCCACCAAACTGGCTACAAAAAAATAAAACTAGAGAAACAAAATCTAATTACAAAGTAAGACTACTAAATGATTCAAGTATAATAAATTTATACCAACAGAGGATTAATAACTACTTAGAAAAAATACAAGAAAAAGACATTGAGAAAGAATGGAACAATATAAAAGAAATTATCGCATCAGCAGCATATGAAAGTCTAGGAACACAAAAAATATCATAAAAATAAAAAATTATATATATGGGACAATGAAATAAAAACAATAATTGAAAATAAAAAGCTGGCTTTTAAAAGATGGTTAAGTAGCAAAAAACAAGAAGATGAAATTGAATATAAAAAAAGACGAGCAATAGCCAAAAGAGGAACCAGAAAGAAACAGAAAAAGCTGGGAAAAATTTGTATCATATCTAGAAAATGACATATACAAAATACGACCCAGTGCGTACAAAATACTAAAACACATGAATGCAGATATAAAAGAAACTGCAAATATAAATTGTGAAATAGATGTAAAATAATTCTTGGATTACTTTACAGATCTTTGTGATAGATCTGTAAAGACGGATAATACTGGCATCAAAAATAATTACACCAGTAACTAAAAAAATACCTTAAATGATATGATAACAATGAAACAATTAAAGGACAACCTAAATAAAATAAAAAATGGCAAATCAGCAGGTGAAGATGGGATAAACTCCGAATTGTATAAATTTGCTGGAAAAAAATTTCATCCAAGATTATTAAAATTTTTAAATAAAATATATGGGATCTATCGATGGGAGGATGTGTACTCGATTGGAGGAGGTAGGGGAGACGAGATCTGGGGGGTGACGATTGATAGAAAACTGAAATTCAGGGAGCATATTGCAAAGGTGGTGAGGGTAGCTCAGAGAATTGCTGCAATACTGAGAAGGACGCTGCCCTGCAGAGATAAAAGAGTTATCATTCCGTTGTATAAGGCCCTGATCAGACCACGCTGAGACTATTGTTCTCAGATTTGGTCCCCAGGATTTGAAGGGGATAAATTGACTGTGGAAAGGGTACAGAGGCAGATAACAAAGATGGTTTCAGGACTGAACAATATGAGTTATGAGGATCGACTGAGGGAATGTGGACTGCAGAGTTTGGTGGATAGAAGGAGAGGTGATATGATCGAGACTTTTAAACTGTTGAGAGGCAGTTACAGGGTAGACATTGGAGAGTTCTTTCACTTGGTGGAACGTCAGGAAGGAGCGACAACAAGGGGCCATCCCTAGAAGTTACGAAAGGAGGCTGTGCGCAAGAGGGTGAGGAGTGGTTTCTTTGCATGGAGGATGGTTGAACCTTGGAATGCATTGCCTGAGAGAGTGGTTGGAGTGGTATGATAAACTTTGTGTTTCCTAAAAACGACCTCCCATGATGAGTCTTTTGACTCCATGGAGGCCTAGATAATAATAATAATAAAGTAATTGTTTAAATAGCTCTGTAGGGTCCAGAAGAATAATTGCCATGGTGGATTTTTTTCTACAGTGAAATTCATTTAACATGATATTGATGCTAAGAGGCAATTTTGGCTGGGTCTCTAAATGAGAGTTGACTATATATACTAATTTTGAAAGAAAAAAAAAGATTATTGTTCATTATACAGACTAAGATAGTGCATTTAGAGGAGAGATATGCTATTGAAAGTGCCAGTGTAAAAGGAGATGAATAATGTCAGCATGGTAAAATTCAAACAAAGCAGGTGTTGAAGATGTGTTTGAGAGGGAAATGAAGTTGAAGGAGAAAGAAAGTGTTGGAGGAATAGAAAGAGGGAATTGAGGTGGAGGAGAGAAATAAGTGCAAAAGAATTGTGTTGGTTTGAATTAATGCATGATGTTGCAAGGAAAGTGGAATGAGGTAGCATTGGATTTGAGATAGTGTTAGTGAAGAAGACAGACTGCAGAGAGAGAGTTGTGAGGTATGATTACAAATTACATCTGGCCTGGTTGACCGAGTGGTTAGGGTATCCACTCTCCAGCCAAAAGGCTGCGAGTTCAGATCCCACCATGGGCATGGATGTTTGTGATTGTCTGTGAAAATATTAGTGGTGGTGGTGACTGTAGATGCCATTGGTTTAGATGATGCAGTTGGTGGATGAGGTTGAGTGGTGGAGATGGAGAGTTGTAGAGTAGGTGCCCTCCCTTGATGAGTCTTGGACTACCTGGAGGTGTCAAATAATAATAACTAGGATGTAAAAGAAGAGAGGCCTTTAAGTATGTTGTTGCATGAGATAAATCTGAAGTTAGCAGAGAACTCTGTTGGAGATGATCATCTGAGTGAGTGATACATTGAAGTTGGGTACATTGTTGGAAAAAAAAGAACTCTGTGTGTAGGCAGGGAAATTAAAATTAGATTCTGGGACTGCTGTGCACATAACCTACCAACATAGATGCAAAATGAACTCTAGCGGTATGGTATGAGCAATAGTAATAGCCTCAAAGGGAGCAGTAAAGTCATATCTAGTAGAATGAGGAATTATGGGAAGGAAACAGAGACTAGGAGCAAGCTATTATATCAGTGGTCTCCAAAGAGGTTGATATGACATTGTTACGGGTCGATTTGGGCTCAGGAGTTGACAGAAAAATATAAGACATCATTGTATGGGTAATATTTAATTCGGTTAACTTGGATTACTTCCATGACAAAAGACATGGAGGTAATGACAACGCAATTAAGAGTGAATCGTGGGATAAGTACCTCCATCTTACAGGTCCATGAATAGGACCTGTAAGATGGAGTAAGGTCATGAAAATAGTTACTGACGCCAATCAAGTAGGCCAAAATGACGTATTTACCAATAAATGGATGTTGGTGGTTTCTGCTGGCCAGCGCAGTGGGAGCGGGATTGCAACACATGCGTGGTTCTTATTTATTGATACTGACTTGAGTGGTAATGTAAGTCGGGCAGCGAGAGATATGAGATTTTTGCTTGAGACTGTACGGAAGAAGACAGAGAGAGGGAAAATAGTGTGCGTGTTGCCTAGGTATGATAATGATGAGCTGAGCAGAAGAGCAGTGATATTGAATGGCATAATAGCGAGAATGTGTGACAAGAGAGGACTGGTATATGTGGATGCTTGGAGTGCATTTGAGGAAAGAGAGGAATTGTATGCGAGAGACCGTTTACATTTGAACGAGGAAGGACGTAGGCATCTGGAGAGATTGCTGTTCTGAACGAGTCAGTGTGTCCCAGGGAGGATGATAGCAGGGGTGGCCTCTTGTGGGAATGGATACTTGGGAGAAGGGAGACGACATCAGGTAACACTGAGCCCAGTGGAGTCTACAAGGGATAATGCTGGGTATAGAAACAATGGCATTTATATGCTTAATACTAATGCCAGGAGTATCCGGAATAAGGGAGAGGAATTGGTGGCGCAGATAGCATCAGCCTGGCCAAAAATTATTGTGATCACTGAGACGTGGTTGACAGAAGGGGATATAACAACAGGAATAGAAGTCGCTGGGTATAACATTTTTCGTCAGGATAGGAGGGGAAAGCGTGGTGGTGGGGTACTGCTTATGATAAGTGATGACCTATGTCCTCTAAGAGGGGAGGCTTTGGAAGGAAGTGAGACAAATGATTTTGAGAGTGTATGGTGTGAGGTAGAGGTAGGCAAGACAGGATATTTAGTGGGGTGTTGCTACAGACCCAGGAGCACAGAGGATGGGGACCAGGAGATGTTTAGACAGCTAAGTTTGGCAAGTGCAAGAAGAATGATTGTTATGGGAGATTTTAACTACAGTAGTATAAATTGGAGAGAGAGGAAGATGCATGTAGCAATAGGGGAATGAAATTTCTAGAATTCTTGAGGGACAAATGTCTTAGGCAACATGTAACAGAGGGAACAAGAGGTTCAAGAGTTTTGGATTTGGTTATAGCATCAGAAGAGTTGATAATAACTGAGAAGACATCTCTCCCACCAGTTGGAGAGAGTGACCATATGGTTTTGACTTGGAAAATGAATAGACATGCAGGAGTATCAAAGAGACGGGAACTTATGTGGAATCATAATGCAGGTGATTATAATAGTCCTAGAAGTCAACTTCGGGAAGTTTCATGGAGGGAGGAATTGGAAGGCCGGGATATCATTAGTGCGTGGGAAATTGTGAAAGAATATTTGTTAGCAGCAATGGTAAGTTATATACCACGAGTGAAGAAGAGGACACAATTTGGAGTAAAGTGGATGACAAACAATATTAAACAGGAATTGCATGCGAAAAAGAGGCTATGGAAGAGATATAAGGAGACAGGTGAAGAGAGGATGCATGAAGAATATAAGACACAGGCCAGAAGAGTGACTAGTGTGGTAAGGAAAGCGAAACTGGAATATGAAAGGAGATTGGCCCTAAGATCCAAAGAAAATCCTAGGGAATTTTTTAGCTATGTGGCCGGTAGGAGGAGAAATGACTGCGTAAAAATGATATTGTGGGATAAAAATGGGAATCGAGTGACTGATGCAGAGGACATAGTGGAATTGTTCAATGAACACTTTATTGGAGTATTTCATCTTAGAGGAGTCAGTTTTAATGCTAGAGGGATAGGGCTGGTTCAAGGTTTAGAGGTACAGGAGGAGAGTGTGTTTCAGATACCGAGTACTCTGGATATCAGTAAAGCTGTGGGACTGGAAGGTATTTCTCCACGAGTTTTGAGAGAGAATGTGCTAGGAAACTGACAGTGCCTTTAACCTGGCTTTTCAATGAAAGTCTGGCTGCAGGAAAGGTGCCCAGGGAATGGAAGGAAGGTAAGATAGTGCCATTGCATAAGGGTAGTAACAGACTGGAAGTGTTTAATTATAGACCAGTCTGTGTGTCATCAGTAGTTGTTAAGATCTTGGAGAAAGTAGTGAGGGACCGTATACAGCATTGGGCAGATGAGGGTAATGTTATCTGTGAGAGTCAACATGGATTTGTGAAAGGGCACTCTTGTTTTAGCAATATGCTAGCCTTTTATAATAAAGTTACAAGAACATTAGATGAGGGAAAGGCATATACTGCAATTTTCTTAGACTTAGCAAAGGCATTTGACAGGGTGCCACATGATAAGCTGATATTTAAGTTGCAGCACATGGGTCTGGATGTCAGATTGGTCAACTGGATTCAGGATTGGCTGTCTGATAGGTATCAGAGAGTTGTGTATGGTGGAGCAGTTTCAAGGAGGCAGAGGGTTACAAGTGGGGTCCCACAGGGCTCAGTATTAGGACCTATATTGTTTAACCTTTATATCAATGACATTGCAAGGGGATATTCAGTTGTTTGCGGATGATGCGAAGCTGGGAAGGATTATTAGTAATAGTGTAGATGTGGTAGCCGTGCAAGAGGATTTAAATAAGCTAGATAGATGGGCAAATGAATGGGGTCTTCAGTTTAATGCAGCAGAATGTAAGGTCTTGAGGTTTGGGAAACATCGATGGGATGCTGCATACTCTATGGGAGGAGTTATACTGGAGGAAGTAGGGGAGACAAGAGATATGAGGTTGATGATTGATAGAAACATGAATTTAGGGGACATATTGCAAAGGTGGTGAAGGTAACACAGAGGATTGCTGCAATTATGAGAAGGACACTGACCTGCAGAGATAAGAGGGTTATCATTTTGTTGTATAAGTCTCTGATCAGACCACACTTGGACTATTGTTCTCAGATTTGGTCCCCAGGATTTGAAAGGGATAAATTAACTGTGGATAGGATACAAATATGGTTTCAGGACTGTACAAGCATAGTTATGAGGATTGGCTGAGGGATTGTGGACTGCAGAGTTTGGTGGATAGAAGGAGAGGTGATATGATTGAGACTTTTAAACTGTTGAGAGGTGGTTACAGGGTTGACACTGGGGAGTTCTTTTGCTTGGTTGAACAGTGGGAAGGAGTGATGACAAGAGGCCATGCTTGGAAGTTACAAAAGGAAACTGTGAGCAAGAGGGTGAAGAGTGGTTTCATTGTGTGGAGGGATGTTGAACCGTGGAATGCATTGCCTGATGGAGTGGTGAGAACGAGAACGGTCAATGAGTTTAAGGAGTGGTATGATAGACTTTGTGTTTCTTAGGAAGGACCTCCCACAACGAGTCTTTTGACTCCATGGAGGCCTGAATAATAATAACAATAATAATAAGATATTGTATTCTTGTGTAAGCAAAGATTTGTACATAAAGTATCTTTACAAGTAGGCTGCTACATACTTGTATGTGTTGCTTCTATTGTAGCCTATTCTTGAAGATACTTCGTATGCAAACTTTGTGTGCTTACACTTGGATAAAGGATTAAATGGGAATATAATTTCTTGTCAAGTATAATTTATTTAGTAGCAAAGTTAAAGAAAGTATACTACTTCTGCATTAACTCAAACATTATCTTCCTGGGTGACTTCCTGATGCCCTTTGACATAGTGATACTACAAAATATCGTATACAATACATGTGATGAACAATTCCAGATCTGACAAAGTCTAGTTTTACTCCAAGTATGCTGGTCCCACAATGCAAAAATATTCTGCATTGGCTCCTAACATTAACTGGATAAATCTAACGACTGCTTCACACAGACCTGCTGGCCTAGTTTCAACCATTGTCTTAAAGGAAGAAATCGATGATTCATTTTTAAGCATGGAAAGGTAGACAACAGCTGCCAATGCTCAACTGGGCTACAAATGAAGCTCAATATAGGCTGTAAACATGTTGAAATTAACTGTGGGAGACAAAACATCAGTCCTTAAACATATATGCTGCAAACTTGTTGAAATTAACCATGGGAGACAAAAGATCAATCCTTAAACATATATGCTGCAAACTTGTTGAAATTAACCGTGGGAGACAAAACATCAGTCCTTAAACATATATGCTGCAAACCTGTTGAAATTAACCGTGGGAGACAAAACATCAGTCCTTAAACATATATGCTGCAAACCTGTTGAAATTAACCGTGGGAGACAAAACATCAGTCCTTAAACATATATGCTGTAAACTTTTTGAAATTAACTGTGGGAGACAAAACATCAGTTCTTAAACAAAGAGGACCAGATGCCCTGGAAAATGGCCAAAATGACCAATTTTGAGAAAAAGCAGATGAGAATGGCATTAACAGCTGCCAGAGAGCTCAACTGGGCTATGAGTGAAGCTCAATATCTTAAATCTATCAAAATCAACAGTGGGAAATAAAACTTCAGTCCTTAAATATAGAGGACCAGATGCTCTGGAAAATGACCAAAGGTCTCTACACAGACCATAAATCCCCTCCCACCAATTCACAGTGAATGTAGTCTGGTTTACCACAATGCAGAGAATGTCGAAGCTTTTGCCAACAGCTTAGTGAAGCAATGTACTCTAAAATATACCCACACAGATCTAGACCTCATGAGTCAATATACACACCCAGGCACACTGTATACTAAAATGCACAGACTATGAAATCCAATCCAACTATCTCCCTCTGAGGTATGTGAAATCACCAAGCCTAAGAAGAGAAAAGTACCAAGCCTAGATGGGGTTTCTAACAAAATCATGAAATGCAGGCCACATAAAATTGTAATGCATGTTGTTCCTATTAAGATATTGCTACTTCCCAGCATGACAATTTTTTTTCTTTCTTCTGACCTCCATGGAGTTACAAGACTCATTTTGGGAGGTCAGCACAAGGTCTGTCATACAACTCTTAAACTCATCCAGTATCCGTACATTCACCACCCTCTCAGGCAATGCCTTCCATGCCCCTACCACTCCATGCAAAAAACGTACTTCTTACCCTTTTACTCACCACTCCCTTTTTCAACTTCTAAGGATGGCCCCCTTGTCCTTGATCTTTCCCCTTGTTCTACCACATGAAAAATCTCCTGATTGTTTAATGATAATAATGCTTCAACAGCTTAAATGTCTTAATCATATCCTTCGTCTTCTATCCATGAAACTCTGCAGTTTGCATGCCCTCAGTCTAGTTGATGTAATCTTAATTCCAAATACAAGAAAAGCAGTGCAATTTTTTTCCCAAAAAATATTGCCCAATTAGCCTGCTCTCCTGCCTAGGAAAAATAGCTGAGAGGATATCACTAAGAAGACAGTGGAAAGACCTGAATTAAATCTCATCCCTGATGAGCAATTTGGATTCTGGAAGAACAATCCCCATCAAATATACAGCAAGTTTTCAAATAGAATACAAACCAGGATTCAACAAAATATGGCATGATGGGCTTCTTTTCAAACTCCTGGAGGCCAAATTCTCATTGGAATTATTCAAATTTACTAAATCCAACTCAGCAATCACAAACTCCAGGTAAATCTGGAGGGAATCAGATTGAATGCAAAATCATAGCAGGTTGGTTGATTGGTAGAGCCTCTGCTACTAATGGCTCAGTTAAGTAAGTTTGAGCGCAGTTAGTAGTTGGAAGGGGACCTATCGTTCGATGCTGTTGGCACACTCCCTCGATGAGTCTTTGGACTCCCTGGAGGTGTCAAATAATAATAATAATAATATCTATGTGGCTGACACCCCCCCCCCCACAGTTGCAACCACAATGCCCTATACATAGACAATACACACTTCCCTCTAACCTAGATTAACAACTGCAAAATGCAATCTCGAAACTAGAGCAATGGTTGAAAAAATGGCAAAACTGATGTCAGTGCAAACAAGTGTACTACACTGCTATTCACAAGAAGACAAGTATCCCCAGAGGACAAAGTAGTCATGTTTGGCACCCCTCTTCTACAACAACCATAGTGAAATAAAAGGTACAATAAGAGGCTCACTAGATAAAGGGCTTTGCTTCATGTTGATCATGTCTGCTCAATAGCAAATAGGGCAATAAGACAGCTATACCTGTTATTCAACTGACACAGCCAGCTAATCACAGAACTTAAACTACTCCTATAAAAGATGCTGGTTAGGTCAATCCTAATATATGGCTCTCTTGCCTGGAGTCACACAGCAGACTCAAATGTTAACAAACTACAGATAATCCAAAATAAATGCTTACAAGTAGTGTTCAATACACCATAGTTTGTAAGAAATGTACAGCTTCACAAAGAAGCCGATATCTGAGATCAAACTTTTCTATGTGAAACAGATACAAAATTCTTTGCAAATGCCTCCATACCCTGACTCATTAATTCACTAACTGGTAGACTAAGAGAACATGACCCTGCAAAACACAAACATCCCCAAATCATACTGAACAGGTTAAGTTTTTTAAACTCACTATCAAAGCCCAAAATGAGTGAGCCAAAGGCAGGCCTGGTTGGCCTCGTGGATAGTGTATCTGCTCTCCAGCCAAAGGGCTGCGGGTTCGAATCCCGCCATGGGCATGGATGTTTGTGATTGTCTGTGGAAAGATGACCCTGGTAGATGACGTTGGTGTAGTTGTGATTGAATGGTGGAGACGGAGCTGTATACCTGGTACCCTCCCTTGATGAGTCCTTGGACTCCCTGGAGGTGTCAAATAATAATAATAATAATAATATCCCAAATCTGTTATGGTCTTCTACCTAGCTGTAGACTACAAGCAAATCAGGACAAACATCCCAAAAAAAGCACCAAATAAGTAAAGTTTTTTTTTATTTTAAAAAACGTATTGCTAACAGCCTACAGTGGGCAAGCCAAGTCCTCAATAATCACACTTAATCTAACAATTTTTTTGCCAGAGTCATGATCAATCCATCATGCCAGTACAGTTATCAATTATCTTGGTATCTTCCTGGATCCCGGTAACCCTGATGAAACCTCAATAAAGGTGAGAGAGAGAATAAAATCGAATAGGATTAATTTTATTTATTCGTGTGGGGGTTTCCCCCATTCCTCGACAGCCCTTTAGAACTGTTTGAGCCCTCTTAATGAGGAATTAAGTACTATATCCTGTAACTCTGTAGCCTGTGTGTTCACAGGAAATGAAAAACCCTAGATAAACTGGGGGAAAAACCCTGCTGTCCATGCCCAAGACCAGCTAACTTGGCTATGGCTGAGAAAGATCCTTAAGCTCCTCATGTCATCGACAGGAATTGAACCCAGGACACTCCTTCCCCAGGCATATGGTTGAGAAGCGCATAGCCACTAAGCTAACTGCGTGGACACCAGGATTGATGAGAATAGGATAATACTTTGAAGTAAGCAGCATGGATTTGTTAAGAGATGGTCTTGCTTCAATAAGAAGTTGTAGTTACACCTAATTATATTGTATAATAAGGTGATAACTGTACTAGACAGAGGAGATGCATATATATAGTGATTTTTCCATGTTTGGCAATGCAGTTGATAGAATATCAGATAACAAATGCCTCTTGACAATGAGGATGGAGATAGATGGCTAATTAGTAATGTAGTTACTGGAATGACTAGCTAAAAAAAAGCCAGCAAGTCAACATGTAGCACTTCGATGTCTTAAAAAGAAAGGTGAAAAGCAGGCTATGATTTTCTTTTCTGGCAAGGCTATTTAATTTATTATTATTATTATTATTATTATTATTATTATTATTATTATATGTGATGCCTCTAAGAATTTCAAGGACTCCTCATTGGGAGGACAGTTCACTACTTTATCCTCCATTTATACACATCAGCACTTTCCACATATACAGGACAAGTAATGGCCAACAGTATTTTTACTCTGTAAATTATGTTCTCTTGGTTAATTTGCCTGAATATGCATCAATATAATATATAGGGTTCTGTTCTTTGGTTCCTACTGTTTAACTTATTTGTTAATGATATTTCATGTGAATTGACTGGGGATCTTCAATGTTGTTTAGTTTAGAAGTTAATAAAGCTGTGGGAATGGATCACATATTATCACATAATTTTTTAACGAATGTACAATGGAGTTAACGATGCCCTTATCCTGGTTATTTAATGAAATTCTTTAGTGGGGATGGTTCCTAAGGAGTGAAAAGTTAGCAAAATAATACCTTTCCACAAGCATGGTTTCAGAACAAAAGCTTCCAATTATAGACTGGTCTGTATATCTGCAGCTGTGATCAAAGTGTTGGAAAAATTGGTTAGAAATAGAATACAGGATTGGGTTATTAAACATAAGATTCTCTATGATGGTCAGCATGGCAGGTCTTGTTTTAGCAAGCTGCTTATATTTTATGATAAGGTGATGAATGTTCTGGATAAGGGAGAATCATATACAGTGATATTCTTGGACTTTACAAAGGCATTTGATAGATTACCACAGGATATGTTGGTGTACAAGCTGCAGAGGATAGTAATACATAGTATATTGGTTAAATAGATCGGAGACTGGCTCTCTGAATGATACCAGCAAGTTGTGTATGATGGAGCTGTCTCAGAAAAGGAAGGTGACTAGTTGGTGTGCCTCAGGGTTCTGTTCTTGGGTCCTACGGTTTAGCTTGTTTGTTAATGATATTATATGTGGATTGACTGGGGATCTTCAAATGTTTGCTGATGTCACAAAGTTGGGTAGAATTATCAGGAGTAGTGCTGATGTTAATTCTCAACAGGAAGATATGAATAGATTTTAAGCTTGGACAAATGAGCAGTTTTAATGTTAATGAAGGTAAGGTGTTATACTTTGGGATAGAGAGACATAAGGCTACGTACTGTATTGGTGGAGCTGTACTTCAGGAAATGGATGAGATTGGAAATACTGGAGTGATGGTGGTCAGTGGACTGAAGTTCCGAGGGAACATTGCACGTGTTGCAAAGACTGCACATCGTATAGCTGCTGTGATAAAAAGTACATTAACATGTAGGGATAAGGAGGTGGTGGTGCCTCTTATTATAAAGCATTGGTCAGACCACATACGGACTATTGTGCTCAGATTTGGTCACCTAGTTTTCATTGTGATGTGTAAACACTAGAGAGCTACAAATACAAATAACCAAAGTGATATCAGGACTCTGGAGTGTTGGCTATGAAGAACGTTTGAGAGAACGTGGATTATAGAAGTTGGTAGATGGGAGGAAAAGAGGAGATATGGTAGATACTTGCAAGTTAGTTAAGGGATTCTATTAGATTAATACAGAAGGAATTATAAAAAGGGTGGATGTTAAAATAGGAAGAACGAGAAGCCATCCCAGCATGTTGTATAAAGCTGTGGTGGAGAAAGGTGTGAGGAGTAGATTTTTTATGTGTAGGGTTGTTAGAGAGTGGAATACATTGCTTGAGTGCATTGTGAGTACTGGTAGTGTAAATAACTTCAAATCTCATTATTACTATTATTTGACACCTCCACACGTTATGATAGACATGTTGCATCGTGGGAGTCTGTTGACTCCATGGAGGTTACCAAATAATAATAATAATAGCTTCAACAAGGTAAAAATTAATCAACCAATTCCTAATTAATAAAAAATTAAAGAAGGTTGGCAGATATTGAATCTGTCTCCCATAAAGGAAATAAACTTTTTTTTTTCATTTTACACAAATTATGGACTCTACAACCATGTTATAAATAATTATTTTAATTTCCTGACATTTAGACCTTCATATTAAGGTCATCATTTGGAGTACACACACACACACACACACACACACACATATATATATATATATATATATATACAGAGACAAGCTAAATTACATTTCACATAGTATGCTGAAGAGACAATGATTTGATCAACGGTTATTCTACTGGCCTGGACTCTAGTGAAAATAAAATAAAATCAAAATAAATAAATGAAATAAAATAAATTAACTCCATCAATGCTATATTCTATTTAAGACAACATCAGAGAAATTCTTTCATACAGATAATTTTGTTACAGTGAAAATGATCCTAATTTAACATGACAATTATTATATTAGATTTAGGATCCTGGATTACCTATGGTTCTATTTAAAATTAATTCTTAGGGAGAAAGGTGAAGTGGGTAGAATATGTGCCTTCCATATGCTTGGGATTTTTAAACCATCATTATTGTTAAGATTAGGGTGATTGATAAGAATCTCACAGGCCTCCTAAACAAAAGGTGCTTTTCCAGTCAATTCTATGTCAAGAGTTCAGGGCATGAACTCTTTACATGCCCTGAACATATTCAATATAATAACTATTCCATAGTTATTATATTGAATGTGTCGTTTATGTTCCTTTTTTCTGATAGGAATTGTGCACCCTATTTCCCCTATATAGGGCAAATTACAGGTGCAATGAATATGGTATATTCCAGGGTAGGCCAGTGGAGGGAGTGGATCCTTGGATGAGTTGAGTAAGCTCTTTAATTTTGCAGGAGGTTTAAAGTTGGCTTTAAGGTTGTATTTTTGTAGACTTCTGTTTATTTTGTCTGATATCTCTTTAATGTATGAAACGGTTACAGTTTTATTGTAGTCTTGTTTATTTTTGTTTTCTTGTACAGAATTTTGTTGATAGTATTTTGGCTGTAACCAGTGGCGGCTCGTGGCTTGAAATCGTGGGGATGCTGCAACTTTCGAAATATACATACATACTGTAAGTACAGTGTATATGTGTTTGGATAATATATCAAAATTATATTAAAAATTAAAAAAAAAAATTAAGCATGAAAAAATATTGTTTATTGTCAATAAAATTATACAGTTTGGTATAATTCAAAATTACTTAAAAATAAAATCCATTCCTTTAATTGTAATTAAAGGAATGGATTTACAATTTTTGGACATTACAATTAAATCTTTAATTGTAATTAAATTATGTAATTAAATTATATTAATAAAATTAACTAAATAATGTAAATTAAATCATTTAATTGTAATGTCCAAATATTTCAAGACTTTCTTTTAAGGTTATATGGTGATCAGAATTCATATTTACAAATTTAAGGTCACAAAACACATATGTTGAAATGATTATTTTACTTATTAATAAAATAACACTTGACATTCCGACCTCTGTATTGAGGTCATCATCAGAAAGATACATTGCTCTTGCACTCTAAATTAATTAATAAATTAAATCTATGCTGTTAATTAATCTTTTTCTTAGCCTGATCTCTAGTGATAAAAAATAAATAAATAAAAAACTACAATAAACTTTGCTAAAGTCCTCTTGTACTAAGATTCTTCTGGATTTATACAGTTCAGATTGTTATACTACGATTTTCTTCTGGACTTGTACAGTTCAAGTTACTATTGAATGTTAAGGGGAAAAAAAAAAAACCACTTCACCAAGTTGTCTTGCATTGAGATTTTTCTTTGGCTTGTGCTGGTTTCTGTAAAGGTTGCAAATGGGTCCTCCACATTCTTGGAATGGTTAAACCATCATTTCTGTTCAGATTTGGATTATGTTTGAGCAGGGCTGGTCCAAGAGTATCTGATGCCCTTAGGCAAAGAAAATTTAGGCACCCCTATACATTCTCTATATATATTTTGTCATACTCGCACAAACACATGTACACCTACAGATATGGATATTTATAAAAATAATATGATGAGTTGTCTCCTCTCAGAGTAGAGAATTTTGAGAGAAATAGCATTAATGATTTTCAGAGAATATGGTGTCAGCTGGAAGTGGGCAGGCCAGGATATTTAATTGGATGTTGCCATAAGTCAGGGAACACAGAGACTGAAGAGCTGGAGTTGAGTTTTGCAAGTGTAAAATATATGATTATAATCATGGGAGATTTTTATTAAAATTAAAATGATATAAACTGCGAAACAACATGCAGTAGAAGGGGAAATGGAATTTCTGGAATTCTTCAGGGGCAAATGTCTTAGGCAACATGTAGTAAAAGGAACATCATGAAGTTCAAGAGTTTTGGATTTGGTACTAGGACCAGAGGATTTGATAACTGAGATGTCATCTCTGCTCCCAGATGGAGAGAGTGACCATGTAGCCTTGACTTGCAGGATGAACAGACATACAGAAGTATCAAGGAGAAAGGAAATTGTTTAGAATTATAAGGCAGATGATTATAATAATCTTAGAAACCAGTTCAGGATAGTTCCATGGCTGAAAGAATTGGAAAGATAGAGATATTACTAGTGCATGGGGGGATTAGTGGAGAAATATTTCTTCACAGCCATGGAAAGTCCCATGACTAAAGTGAAAAAGAGAACGAAATTTAGTGTAACGTGGATAACAAATGAAATCAAATGGGAACTGCAGATGAAAAAAAAAAGTTATGAAAAAAAGCAAAAGGAGAGTATTGGAGGATAGTTGCATGAGGAATATAAGACTCGGATCAGGTCTTATGATCAGCATAATAAGAAAGACAAATCAAGAATATTATTATTATTATTATGAGAAGAAATTATTAACCATGTGATCAAAGGAAAATCCTATTGAGTTCTTTCATTATGCGGCTTAGTAGGAGAAGGAATGATTGTTGACGAATGACATTCTGAGATGATTTCTTGATCTCTTTGGTTAACCATCTTACTAGTCATTATGGATCAAATATGCATCCTCATACATTTCGTATCCATCATATATTTCAATGTAATATCAATTTTAATATGCACTTCGCATCCATGGTAACTTGAACGTATATATACGTCCTGGCTGGTAGATTGGTTAAATGCTGTTTGTAATGGACTATGACTTTCCTTATTAATCATGTGACTTTCCTGGCCTATTCTGTATATGCATCATGTAATTGATTGTTTCTTCTCAACTTGTATGTAATAATAACTGCACCCATCACATTCCATTCCTATAGGAGATGCTCTTCTGTTAGCCAGGCTTCACTAATGCACTAATTTTTTGAAACATATCATTCACCTATGCTAAAAATCTATTGTCTTTATTTCTGATATTTATTGTTTCTTTATGAGTAATAAATTAATATATTGTGAAATTCTGGTTGGTATTAGAATACAAGATTTAATGAAAAAAAGGAACCCTATGTAAGAGAGCATGTGTTTGTTAAATGAAGCTCTTGTTATAGACATTTTACAAGATGATAAGAATTGGATGGGAAATGGGTATGCTTATATGATATCCTGGCATTTCGCAAGAGTATTTGATAAATTACTACGTAATAGTTGGTATTTAAATGAAGGAAAACAGAAATGGAAAGAGATGATTAAACTTGGATAGAAGACTGCTGAATGATGGGTAAATTGTTATTAGGACAAGACGAGAAATGTCTTACAGAAGAGAAACAAGTGGAGCTGCATGATTCGCACTTGCATTATTGCTATTTAATTTGTATAATATTTAAAGGGAGACATTTAACTGTTTACTGGTGTGGCTAAATTCAGAGGGGAACATGAATTACAACTGCGATGTGGTGAATTCTTGAAGAAAATATACAGTAAATATATTAGAATATTGATCAGAAGAGTATGAATATAAAGCATTACTAAATGTAAAGTTTGGCTCTAATTGAAGAGATGAAATGTTATGTGCCATATTGGGGAGGCTGCACTACATGACATTTGTGCACAAATCTATTGCAGAGAAAAAATATAAAAAAGAAAAAAATGTCTTCTTTTATATCAACCACACACACGCACACACACACAAAATATTGCAAAACCTATAATGCAATAGTACTGTGGGCAAGTGATTTGTGAAAAAGAAGGAATTTATTGATCTATTTCTTGAACAGCTGGAGGTCAGAGTCACTGGAGAAAACAGTATGGGGGAAAGCTATTCCAGGTAATACAGATAGGGTATATAGGTTGGTCAATCTGGGCGAGTGGTAAGCATGCTGCTTCTCCAACCAACATGCTGCAGGTTTGAATCCTAATGTGGGCATGGATGTTTGTGATTGTCTTTAGGTGGGAGATGAATTTTATCACCTGGTGTAAAAACCAGTGCCCCACTTATTGGAGGCCTGAAGTGGCTTGAAAAGTTTCATGTTTTGTTTCAAGAGAAGGGGTTCCACACTATGTAAAAAAAAAAAAAAATATATATATATATATATATATATGTAGAAAGTATGGGTATAATAAATGTTAAAGATACCAAGCTATTTTAAACCTGGTTTTACTCCATTTCCCAAGTAAGCAAACAGACAAACAAGTCAAGTTTGCGCCTGCAAGTGTTGCAAGTCTAGCTGACCCTGCACTTAGTGCAAGACCAAGGCAACTCATGGTAAAAGTAGAATAAGCTCTGATCACTAATCTTAATATTTACCCTTAATGCAAAGCACATCTCCTGGAGGAGATGTATGATGCTGTGTATTCAAGACAAGGGGGCCACTACCCAGACCGGTTTCGACGTTTATTGAGGTCTCATCAGTGGGAGAAGTATAAACAGGCTAGAAATATAAATTAATACAAAGCATCATACATCTCCTCCAGGAGATGTGCTTTGCATTAAGGGTAAATATTAAGATTAGTGATCAGAGCTTATTCTGCTTTTACCATGAGTTGCCTTGGTCTTGCACTACATGCAGGGTCAGCTAGACTTGCAACACTTGCAGGCACAAACTTGACTTGTTTGTCTGTTTGCTTACTTGGGAAATGGAGTAAAACCAGGTTTAAAATAGCTTGATATCTTTAACATATATATACAGGAATTTATGAACAAATAGAAGAAATCTGGAGCAGCTTTAAAGACAGAGACAATACAATAATAATGGGAGATTGGAATGCTATAGTGGGAGAAGTGAGCAATGATAATGTTTCAGGAAGATTTGGTCTTGGACATAGGAATGAAAGAGGAAAGCAATTAATAGAATTTTGTACACAAAAACAGTTAGTTATAGCAAATACACTATTTCAAGTTCCAAAAAGAAGAAGATACACCTGGAAAGTGCCTGGGGATTCAAATAGATTATATATTGGTCAAGAAAAGATACAGAAACCAAATAAAAAATTGCAAAAGTTATCCAGTGCCAACATTAGTAGTGACCATAACCTTGTCTTAATGAAAACAGAACTGAAACATAGAAAACAAATCCAAAGATACAAACCGATAAGATGGAACCTTGAAAAATTAAAGAGTAATGAAGTAAAGAGAGGATACCAAGAGGCAAATGATCATAACATTCCAGAAAACATAAATAGTCAGAATAATATTGAAAACCAATGGAATATGATTAAAGAGTTAATTACAAATTCATCAAATCAATTATTGAAAAATGCAGAAAAAGAAAAAAGAAAACATTGGATAACAGATGAAATACTTGGCCTTATGGATGAAAGAAGAAAATATAAAAATGCTGTTAAAGAAGAAGATGTGGCCAAATGCAAATATCTTAAAAATCAAATTACAAGAAAATGTAGACAAGCCAAAAGAGAATACCTGGAAGAACAGTGTTATAACATAGATGAATCATTTAAAAAAGAAAACATAGAGAAAGCCTATAAAGAAATTAACAAACTGACTTTCAAATTTAATAAGAACAACAAAAATAATGCCATCAAAGATGAAAATGGAAAATTACTAATAGAATCTGAGGATATATTAATGGAATGGAAGAATTATCTTGAAAATCTCTATAATGGCGACAAACTTGATGTTGATATCAGCATAGAAAATCAAACTGAAGATAATCTAGGACCCCCAATAATGCGAGAAGAATTTGATAAAGCACTATCCGAAATGAGTAAGGGAAAAAGTCCAGGTGTAGACAATATTTCTATAGAACTGCTACAAAATCTAGGTGATGAGACAAAAACCTTACTCTATCAATTAATAGCCCAAATCTATGATAGAGGAGAAATACCAAAGGAGTTTATGAAATCAACCATAATATCAATACCAAAAAAGAATAATGCAAACAAATGCAGCCAATTTAGAACAATAGCTTTCTGCTAAAAATTATTCAAAAGAGAATTTATTCAAAAATAGATTGTCTATCGGATGAAGACCAATTTGGATTCAGAAAGAATAAAGGAACAAGAGAGGCAATATTCTGTTTAAGAACAATAATAGAGAGAAGATTAGACCTTAGTCAAAATACTTACATTTGCTTCCCTGATTTAGAGAAAGTGTTTGATAAAGTAAACCAGCAAATACTCCTAAATTGTCTAATTAATATCAGCATAGATTTGAGGGATAGGAAAATAATTTATCAAATTTACAAATATCAAAATGGACGGATTAAAATCAATGATAAGGAGAAAATAATAAATATATAAGGTTTAAGGAGTGGAGTAAGACAAGGATGTATACTTTCACCACTTTTATTTAATTTATATATTGAAAAGGCCATTCAGGAAACTAAAGATAAAATAAATAGTGGCATAAAGATAAATGGTGAGCAAGTCATGTGTATAAGATTTGCTGATGACATAACCCTTTTAGCAAAAAACAGAAGAACGTTAAAAACAATGCTAGAATTACTAAATAATAACCTTGAAAAATATAAAATGAAATTCACACAGATAAGACTAAAATCATTGTTACAGGCAAAATCCCTATCAATACAGAGCATATAGACTGGACTGGAAAAGACTGGAATGATGAGATAGCAACTGGAAGTAAAGAAAATGAGTTTCTTGAGTTTTTGAGGGATAACTACCTCAGACAGTATGTAACAGAAGGCACACAAGGGTTGAGGATCTTGGATTTGGTCATCTCATCAGAGGATGTAATTGTAAATGAGGTGTCAAATTATACACCAATTGGTGAGAGTGACCATGAGGTGATTACCTGGGTGGTTGCCAGCAGTGCAAGGACATCTGTGAGAAACGGGTATATGTGGAACTACAAGGGGGGGGGAGTGATTATGAAGAGCTCAGGAGATAGCTTGCGGGTGTAGCATGGAATGAGGAGTTAGCTGGAAAAGAGATCAATGCAGCTTGGGGGATTTTCAAAAACTATTTAGTAGATGCAATGTCTAAATGTATTCCAAGGGTGAGAAGGTTAAATAAGGTGGGTATACATTTCTGAAAATCCTGGACTCAGCTTAATAGAATACGAACTGGTCATGGTGTATATGCGGACATGCTTTTTAAATGGGGGTAAACAACCATCCCCACATTGTGATTGTGGAGCTCAGAGACAAACTGTGAACCATATTGTGACTCAGTGTTATCTCAGAGCATATTCAGGAGACAAATTGGACTTTTTAAGTACTTCACCCGAAGCTATGAACTATCTGACCAATATGGATGTAACCTTTTAATTTTATTGGTTTTTAAAATGAGTTTTGACTTTTAATTTTATATGTTATTAAAGTGTATTATACTGCATGTTTTGACATTCATGCCATATGAATAAATAAATAAAAGGTGGGTGTGAGATGGATGAATAAAGAGATTAAATATGCGATACAGAGAAAAAGGGCATTGTGGAGGCAGCATAAGAGAAGTGGAAATAACCAATTCCATGAGGTCTACAAAGACCAAGCAAGAGGGTGACTTGGTTGGTGAGGGTAGCTAAAGAGAGGTATGAACAGCAGTTGGCTAATGAAGCCGAAAAGAATCCTAAGGAGTTCTTTCGATATGTAGCCAGCAAAAGAAAGAATAATTATGGAAGGATGACACTGATTGGAGAAAATAGTATAAAGACAACTGATGCAAAATGTGTGGGGGAGATACTTAATGAGCAGTTCATAAAGATCTTTCAATTTTGTGAATGTGACTTCGTGGAAGGATTGAGAGCAGTTGATGATGGGGAGGAGAGACTGACTGTAGGTGAGCAAGAGGTGTATGGGGAGTTGAGTAAACTAGATGTTAATACGGCTGTGGAACGTGATAATAATATATTATTATTATTATTATTATTATTATTATTCAGGCCTCCATGGAGTCAAAAGACTCATCGTGGGAGGTCCTTCCTAAGAACATAAAGTCTGTCAAGACTCATCGAGGGGAGGTTCCCCCTAAGAAACACAAAGTCTATCATACCACTCCTTAAACTCATTGACCGTTCTTGCCCTCACCACTCTATCAGGCAATGCATTCCACGGCTCAACCACCCTCCATGCAAAGAAACCACTCCTCACCCTCTTGCTCACAGTTTCCTTTCGTAACTTCCAGGGATGGCCTCTTGTCATCACTCCTTCCTGCTGTTCAACCAAGTGAAAGAACTCCCCAGTGTCAACCCTGTAACCACCTGTCAACAGTTTTAAAAGTCTCAATCATATCACCTCTCCTTCTTCTATCTGCCAAACTCTGCAGTCCACATTCCCTCAGCCGATTCTCATAACTATCCTTGTACAGCCCTGAGACTGTACAAGGATATCACCACGTATTCTGAAAGAATGTACCAGGGAGTTGACGCCTGCCTTGACATATTTTTTTAATATGAGTCTTGCACTCGGTCAAGTTCCTAAGGAGTGGAAGAAGGGCCACTTCATAAAGGAGGTGATCGGACTCAAGCATCAAACTATAAGCCTATCTGTGTGTCAGGTATTGTGGTTAAGTTGTTGGAGAAGCTTGTGAGAACTAGGATCCAGAGTTGGGTTGATAACAATGGTATTATCTTTGATGGACAACATGGATTCGCTAAAGGGAGGTCATGTTTTAGTAATCTACTTATTACAATAAAGTGACTGCTTCCTTGGACAGAGGAAAAGGATACACAGTAATATACTTGGATTTCGCAAAGGCTTTTAATAGAGTACCTGATGATAGGTTGACAGTCAAACTAGAGCAGATGGGATTGGATATTAGATTGGTGCATTGGATTGGAGACTGGCTATCTGATAGGTATCAACAAGTTGTGTATGGGGGAGCGATATCCAGGAAAAGGAAAGTCACTAGTGGAGTGTCTCAGGGGTCTGTTTTGAGGCCATTACTATTTAACTTGTATATTAACAATATAGGTGAAGATTTGGATGGAGATATTCAGTTGTTTGCAGATGATGCAAAGTTGGGACGAACCATGAAGTGTAGTGAAGATGTTGTGGCCTTACAGGAAGACTTGAATAGATTGAGTGATTGGGCATGGAAATGAGGATGTGAGTTCAATGTTGTAAAATGTAAGGTCTTAAAATTTGGAAAACAAAGATGGGATGCAGAATTTATGCTTGGTGAGAATATATTGTTGGAGGTAGAGGAAATAAGAGATCTGGGGGTGATAGTGGATAAGGATCTAAAATTTAGGGGACACTGTGAAAATTGTGAAGACAACACAAAGGCTTCTGGGAATGATGCGGAGGACACTGACATGTAGAACAAGAGATTCTTGTTCCGTTGTATAAGGCTTTGATTTAGGTCACACATGGACTATTGTGCCCAGATTTGGTCACCGGTTTTCAGAAGGATGAAGAGATGTTGGAAAGGGTCCAAAGGAGACTGACTAAGGTACTTTCTGACCTCTGGAATGTCGAGTATGAGGAAAGATTGAGAAGATGTAATTTGCAGAGTCTGGTGGACAGGAAGAAGAGGGGAGATATGATAGAGGCCTACAAGTTGGTAAGGGTTTGTTAAGGGGATAAAAATCTCGCCAGAAAAAAATAGCCGTTTGGCTTTTCATCTTGGTAAGGGTTTGTTATAGGATCAATGCTGGAAAAGTTTTACAGAGAATAGTGGGAGATCAGGGGAGAACCAGAGGTCATCTCTTGAAACTGTATAAAGAGGGTGTGAGTAGGGGAGTGAGAGGCAGGTTTTTTTCATGCAGAGTTGTGAACGATTGGAATGCCTTGCCTGAGAATGTGGTGTCTGCAAAGAGTTTGAATGTGTTTCAAACACGGTATGATGAGCTATGTGTGGGATAAAAGGACCTCCCAGATGAGTCTTTGACTCTAATGAGGTCTTGGGATGGTAATAATAATAATAATATAGAAATCAGCGGGGAACAAATAAAACAAGTGAAAGGAAGCCTAATAACAGAAGATGGCAGAACAAGAGAAGACATAAGATCAAGAATAAACAATGCAAAAGCCCAATTCTCTAAGATTTTAACAGGATTTTAACAGGATTTTAATAGCATTTTAACAGGAAACCTCAACCTACAATTGAAAAAAAAATTAGTAAAGACATTGATATGGAGCATTGCACTGTATGGATGTGAAACCTGGATTCTAGGCAGAGAAGATGTAAGAAGATTGGAGGTTTTTGAAATGTGGTGCTGGCGTTGCATGATCAAAATAAAATGGACAGAAAAAAAATCAAACCAACAAGTCCTGAGAGAGATAAACAAAACAAGAACTCTAATCAAATCGATCAAAATTAGAAGGGATAGGAGGTTTGGACATATACTTCGACATGATGGACTTGCGAAAAGAATAACGGAAGGCAAAATAGAGGGGAAAAGAAGAAGAGGCAGACCAAGGAAAAGCTTTCTTGACCAAGTCAAAGACAGCACGGGTTTGAGGAGTTACCAGGAGGTTAAGACTAAAGCCAATGACAGAGCAGAATGGAGGAAATTGCTGCTGAGCTACCAGTCCCAAGACTGATGCAACTGATGATATAGGAATATCTCGATTATCACGGTTATTGTTGCCATGAAAAATACCACAATAATCGAATCCGCCATAAATAATGCATGATCGTTGCCAAGGATTTTTCAAATCTATTAATTAAATTTTATATTTGAAGTAAAAAAGAAATGTGTTAAACGTGTTAAGTAAAAAATGAAGGTTCATTTAGAAAAACAAGATTATTCTTTAATCTTTATTTATATATAAGGAGTACATACAATTATTCTTTCTTGGATAAAAATTGGTGTTGAGTTGTCTGGTGGAATTTTTTCTTTCTTTTTTCTTCGTATAAAACTCGGTAGCAACAGATGGAATTTTCAATTTCCTAATGAACTTTCACTGATTGCTCGAGATTAGGATCGCCGTTCAAGATTTTTTTTCTTTAAAATTTTCAGCAATTCTAAACATTTCATCCATTTCTTTGAGGGTAAATTCCTTCGTTGCCATGTCAATTTGTTTGTCATTATCACTGATTTGAGCATCGTAGGCACATTCTCTCTTGAGGTTATTTAGGTCTTCATCATCCAGTTCCTTATCATGTGACTGAAGCAGGTCCTGAACATTGCCTTTATCAATTTCTTTTAGTCCTAGATCAAAGCCAAGCTTAGTTATGTCATTGATAACATGGATTACTTCATTTTCAAATCCTTCGCACAATGAGGAATAATCTTTTGCCAGGCCGCTCTCAGGTTGCTAGACAATACTTCACTCCATGCTTCCTTGACATTCTCAATGCAATTTTTGATATTGAATGCCTTACAGAATTCTGTCAAAGTCATAGCTTCATCTCCTGTAGTCATTTTTATTGCTTGTAAAAAAGTTCTTCGTAGGTAATATGCCTTAAAGGACGCGATTATACTTTGATCAATTGGCTGGATGATGGAAGTGGTATTAGGTGGTAAATAAATAACTTTTACATTTTTGCACAAATCATTCAGTGCTGTTGGATGACTAGGTGCATTATCTAATATCAACAAGATTTAAAATCAAGATTTAATGACTTGCAGTACCTTTCAGTTTCAGGACAAAAACAGTTTTTAAACCAATCCTCAAAAATAGTTTTTGTCATCCAAGCTTTTCTATTGAATCTCCAATGAACAGGGAGAAAATGTTTATCTAAACTTCTAAACAGGCTAGGATTTTGTAAATGATAAATAGAGGCTTCATCTTGTAATCTCCAGAAGCATTGCCACATAGTAAAAGTGTTACACGCTCCTTCGAAACCTTGTAGCCAGGCTATGATTTTTCATTTTTTGCTAAAAATGTTTTAGTGGGCATTTTTTTCCATAATAAGCATGTTTCGTCAGCATTAAATATCTGCTCATCGGTATAATTTCCATCTTCGATGATCTGTTGCAATTCACCAGGAAAACTAACTGCTGCTTTTTCATCGGCACTTGCAATTTCACCTTGTACACAAACACTATGAATGCTTGATCGCTTTTTGAACCGATCAAACCACCCTGAACTTGCAGAGAAAGTTTCTTCCACTGCTGACGCCGAATCATTTTCGCTTTCTTTGTAAAGTTTCAAACAAATTCAAAGCTTTTATTTTTATAGTCATTTGACTAAGAGGAATTCTCTTTTGGTTACAATCTTCTATCCACACTAAAAATAGTCTTTCCATTTCAATCATAAGATTGTTTCTGTTTCTCGTAGTTTGGGACCCAGACGAGGTCGATGCACTTTGTCCTAGTTGCTTATAGTTTGCAGCATGGTCTAAAATATGGAGAACAGTTCATTCTATTCGTAGAGGAAATAAGAGATCTGGGGGTGATAGTGGATAAGGATCTAAAATTTAGGGGACACCGTGAAAATTGTGAAGACAACACAAAGGCTTCTGCTAATGATGCAGAGGACACTGACGTGTAGACGTAGGGAAATTCTTGATCCGTTGTATAAGGCTTTGATTAGGCCACACATGGACTATTGTGCCCAGATTTGGTCACCTGGTTTTCAGAAGGATGAAGAGATGTTGGAAAGGGTCCAAAGAAGACTGACTAAGGTAGTTTCTGACCTCTGGAATGTCGAGTATGAAGAAAGATTGAGAAGATGTAATTTGCAGTCTGGTGGACAGGAGGAAGAGGGGAGATATGATAGAGACCTACAAGTTGGTAAGGGGTTGTTATAAGATCAATGCTGGAGAAGTTTTACAGAGAATAGTGGGAGATCAGGGGAGAACCAGAGGTCATCCCTGGAAACTGTATAAAGAGGGTGTGAGTAGGGGAGTGAGAGGCAGGTTTTTTTTCATGCAGAGTTGTGAATGATTGGAATGCCTTGCCTGAGAATGTGGTGTCTGCAAAGAGTTTGAATGTGTTTAAAACACGGTATGATGAGCTGTATGTGTGATAAAAGGACCTTCCAGATGAGTCTTTGACTCCATGAGGTCTTGGGGTGGTAATAATAATAATAATTCATTTAGACCGTACTCTCTTGTAATTTTAGATTTGGTTAAGCCTGCTTCATACTTATTTATCATATGCAACTTATCTTCTAAGCTGATCACTCTACGTTTCTTCTTGATAGCTGTAGGCTTGATATCATCCTTGTTTCTTTTAGCATTCATTGTAGGGGTAAATAAGAAGAGAAATAAATATCCATAGGCAAAGGCAGACAGTTACTGATGAGTGGTGAGCAGGCGCCGTCGGATAAAAACGAAGCGCTACAAGAGAGTGATACCTGGAGAGTGGTGACTCAAATTGGTTGCATATGTAGTGGGCTACATCTCACAGCTGCGATAATTCAAATTTGGAGCGCAATAACTGGAATTTTGGTATCAAATTATAAACTGCGATAAATCGAGAATCGCGATAATCAAGGTATTCCTATATACAGGGTGTTCGGGATAAATTTGACATATTTATAATTAATTATATTTTTCCGTAAGTTACATGTATTAACACACACTTCTCTTCATTTAAAAGTTTGGACCCTTCTTCATTCATATACAAGATGTCAGAAAGGATGGATAGCTGGAACCCACCTGAATCATGGAAGAGAATAACTTGTATCATGATGATTCGTGCCCGCCATCAAAATAAGGATATTACGACTGCTGCCCAATGCTCCCTGAATACAGTAAAAACAATCAGGCATGAACTAGAGACTTGCAATGGTGACTACGAGGATGTAGCAAGAGGAAAGATCCCTAGCAGACGATCTGATTGCGTTCGTACAGCAGAATTCCTCGCAAATCTGCAGGAACAGGTGTTGAAGAACCCTGGCATTGGAATTCGGGCTTTGTTCGTGGAGTTGCTAACTGTAGTCAAGCCCTGGATAACAAGGGTAGCCAATGGTAGGCCGTATGTATGGCAGCAGGATTCGGCCCCTTGCCACACCTCTGGGAAAAGTCAAAAATGGTTGTCTGAAAATTTCTACGACTTCACCAGTCCAAATGTTTGGCCTCCAAACTCCCCAGACCTTAACTCCATGGATTATTTTGTATGGGGCGCAGTTGAAAAAGACACCAATCGCACTTCCAGTAATACAAAAGCCCAGTTAATGGATAAAATTAAAACAGTTTTTGCGGCCCTTCCCAGGGAGACTGTAGCATCAGCTTGTTCGAGGTTCCGAAGCAGAATTGAAGCTGTGATCGATGCTAATGGTGGTTATTTTGAGTAAATCTTGTTGATAGTATTGTAATTAACTCTGCCTGTAATGTTTTTTTGTCAATTCATTAAATTTAATAGATACAAAGAAGATTTTCTTTTTCCTTACGAAACTGTCAAATTTATCCCGAACACCCTGTATATATATATATATATATATATTTAAATTTGATTAAAAAAAATCATTAGCCCATCCGCAGTATAAAATTATATTATAAGTTTGCAAATAACCTTGCGATGGTGAGAGCAACATAAAAAAAAGAAGAAAATGAAAGAAGAAAATGAGAATTTGGTTCAATAAGATGGAAGCTTAACTGTGCATGCATACTGACAGGTAGTTGCTTGTATTTTTACATATTAAGAGAAAAGTGGTTGTGGCCCATTTGGTACAGCAATGTCCATAAAAGTACCTATAGAAAATACATAATGCAGAAATAAACTATCTATGGGAAAGTAATTTGTGATGTTCTGTGTGTGTGAGAGATAGGGAGGGAGGAATCATCTATTAATCATCAATGGAGATATAGACTTGAAGATCACATGGCAGGAAGGAAATGAAAGAAATTTACACCTGCTAAGAGATAATTACTTAAGGTAGCATGTGATGGAAAGGAGACTAGGGGTGGGAGAGTACTGAACGTGGTCAGAGGATCAGAAGAGATATCCATAACGAAGGTGACAAAATTGCCTCCGATTGAATTTTACAATCTCCCAAGTGAAGACCACAAGGGGTATTTTTATGACTACGAGGCAGGTGATTATGGCATATTAGAAAGAAGCTTAAGTCTATTCTATAGCATAAAACACTGCGGGGTAATGATGTTAGTAGTCCATGGGATATAGTTAAGGGTCATCTCCAGGAAGCAGTATTAAATTGCATCCCTAGAGTAAGGATGGTTAATCACATAGGAGTTAGATGAATAAGTAATATCATTAAGCCCAAGCTGCCAAAGAAAATGCTGCAGAGGGTATATAAAGAGAAAGATGATCAGCAAATTCATGAACACAAGGGTCAAGTAAGAAAGGTAACCAGAATGGTAAGGAAGGCAAAATCAGATTGTGGGAAGAATCTTGCTGAGCAGGCAAAAGGAAATCCCAAAAAGTCCTTTTGTTATGTGGCAAGTAAAAGGAAGAATGACTATGGAAGATTAACCTTAAGGAGTGATGATGGTCACGAGGAGACAGATGCAGATAAAACAGTTGAGATACTGAATGACCACTTTGCAAGGGTATATCATCCTAGTGAGGTTACTGCTTTAACCTATGTGACTGACACTAACGTGGGAACCGAGGTGGATGAATTGGAGGTTCTTAGGATATTGCAGAATCTCGATGTAAATATAGCTGTGGGATTAGATGGGATATTAGCTAGTGTTTTGCAAGAATGTACAAGGGAACTGATAATGTCTCTAACTAGGCTCTTTAAGTCTCAGTTCTGGTAGAGTTCCAAGGGAGTGGCAAGAGGACAAAATAATTCCTTGGCTTAAAGGAGGGTCTAAGACTGCAGTAGTAAATTATAGACCTATCAGTATCTCTGGCGTGGTGGTAAAAGTACTACAAAAATTGATAAAAAAGAGAATTCAGGAATGGGTGGATAAAAATATATTCTATGAGGGTCAACATGGCTTTGTGAAGGGTCTGTTATGCCTTAGTAATTTACCAACTTTTTATAATACAGTAACAGTTGAGTTGGATAAAGGAAATAGTTACACAATGATTTTGCAAAGGCATTTGATAGAATATCGTATGAAGCTCTGTTACACAAATTAGAACAAATGGGGATAGATATGAGACTGGTTAAGTGGATAAGGCAACAAATATCAAAAGTGGTATATGGAGGGACAGAGTTAAGGCGAAAATAGGTGACTAGTGGTGTGCTGCAAAGTTTAGTGCTGGAACCATTGCTGTTTAATTTGTACATAAATGATATAGGAAATAACCTGAAAGGAAATATTCAGTTGTTTGCTGATGATGCAAAATCAGGGAGAGTGATAATTAATCAAGGTGATGTAGAGAGCTTGTAGGATGATTTAAATAGGCTGTCAAGTATGGGCAAAAGTTAATGGGTATCAGTTTAATGCTAAGAAATGTAAATTTATGCATTTTGGTATAAACAGGTTACAAGCCATGTATCACATTGATGGCACTGTACTCCAGGAAATAGATGAAGCTAGAGATTTAGGGGTTGTGGTGATATTAAAGTTTAGAGGACATGTTGCTAAGGTAGCTCATAAGATTGAAGAACACATCAACAAGTAGAAATAAGGAAGTTAATCCTCTTTTTAAGGCCTTGTAAAGAGGAATAACAACTTCCTTATCTCTACTTGTTAATGTCTTCTTCAATCTTATGAGCTACCTTAGCAATAAGTCCTCTAAACTTTAATATCACCACAACCCCTAAATCTCTAGCTTCATCGATTTCCTGGAGTACAGTGCCATCAATGTGATACATGGCTTGTAACCTATTTATCCCAAAATGCATAATTTTACATTTCTTAGCATTAAACTGATACCCATTAACTTTTGCCCATATTGACAGCCTATTTAAATCATACTACAAGCTCTCCACATCACCTTGATTAATTATCACTCTACCTGATTTTGCATCATCAGCAAACAACTGAATCCTAATCCCCAAGAAACTCAGGTCCCCTGAGTTTCTTGGGGATGAGGAAGCTGTGGAGGGATTCAGAGGTGAGTGGGCTGTGAAATATTCCTTATGATGACAGATGGAAGGTGTGTGGATTTCAGAAGTTGGTTGATAGGAGAAAAAGAGGGATTATGATAGAAACAATTAAGTTGTTTAAAGGGTTTTATAGGATAGATGCAGGGGATGTGTTATATATTTTATTATATAATATATATATATAATATTTTATATATTATATTATATATATAATTTTATATATATATATCTTTATCAGTGCCAGGTTATAATATTATATTATAACTTTATTTTTCACTTGGTTAGACTATAATAAATTTATTTAATCCTTTATCCAAGTGTGAGCAAACAAACTTTGCTCCTGAAAGTATCTTCAGGACTGGGATAAGGTGGTACAACACCGGGAAACTCGTTGCAAAGGTGGAGCAAGCTAACAGCATTCCTATCTCAGTATCTCCCATAATGCAAAACACATCTCCTTGCAGATATGTATAATGTTATACATTAAGGAAAGGCCCACTACCCAGACTAGTTTCAACCTTTATTGAGGTCTCTTCAGTGGTCTCATCTTGCTAATGCTTCTGCCTGGTATCTCCAGGCAGAAGCATTAGCAAGGTCATCTCTACCTATAGGAGTTGCCAAACGGTGTGCCACCTTTTTATTAAATTACTCTTGATTTAGAGAAAGATGTTGAAAGTTTATTTTTCACTTAGTTAGAGAATAATAAATTTAGTTTAATCCTTTATCCAAGTGTGAGCAAACAAAGTTTGCACCTGAAAGTATCTTCAGGACTGGGGTAAGGTGGTACAACATCGGGCAAATCGTTGCAAAGGTGGGGCAAGCTAACATCACTTCTATCTCAGTATCTCCAAGATTAGTACTACCCAGATTAGTTTCGACCTCAATAAAGGTCGAAACTAGTCTGGGTAGTGGCCCTTCTCTTAATGCATAACATTATACATATCTGCAAGGAGATGTGTTTTGCATTATGGGAGAGACTGAGATAGGACTGAGGTTAGCTTGCTCCACCTTTGCAATGAGTTGCCCAGTGTTGTAACACCTTACCCCAGTCCTGAAGATACTTTCAGACGCAAACTTTGTTTGCTCACACTTGGATAAAGGATTAAACTAAATTTATTATAGTCTAAACAAGTGAAAATTAAATTTTCAACATCGTTCTCTAAATCTGGAGTAATTTAATAAAAAGGTGGCACACTGTTTGGCAACTCCTACAGGTAGAGATGACCTTGCTAATGCTTCTGCCTGGTATCTCCACTTGGATCTGGCTACCACTGAAGAGACCTCAATAAAGGTCAAAACTAGTCTGGGTAGTGGCCCTTCCCTTAATGCATAACATTAAACATATCTGCAAAGCAATGTGTTTTGCATTATGGGAGATACCGAGATAGGAGTGATGTTAGCTTGCTCCACCTTTGCAATGAGTTTCCCGGTGTTGTACCACCTTACCCCACTCCTGAAGATACTTTCAGGCACAAACTTTGTTTGCTCACACTTAGATAAAGGATTAAACTAAATTTATTATTATTATTATCATTATTCAGGCCTCCACGGAGTCAAAAAACTCATCGTGGGAGGTCCTTCCTAAGAACATAAAGTCTGTCAAGACTCATCGAGGTGAGGCCGTCCCCTAAGAAACACAAAGGCTATCATACCACTCCTTGAACTCATTGACCGTTCTCGCTCTCACCACTCCATCAGGCAATACATTCCACGGTTCAACCACCCTCCATGGAAAGAAACCACTCCTCACAGTTTCCTTTCGTGACTTCCAGGGATGGCCACTTGTCATCACTCCTTCCTGCTGTTCAACCAAACGAAAGAACTCCCTAGTGTCAACCCTGTAACCACCTCTCAACAGTTTAAAAGTCTCAATCATATCATCTCCACTTCTTCTATCCACCAAACTCTGCAGTCCACATTCCCTCAGCCAATCCTCATAACCAAAATTGTACAGTCCTAAAACCATCTTTGTCATCTGTCTTTGTACCCTTTCCACAGTTAATTTACCCCCCCCCCTTCAAATCCTGGGGACCAAATCTAAGAACAATAGCCCAAGTGTGATCTGATCAGAGACTTATACAACGGAATGATAACCCTCTTATCTCTGCAGGTCAGTGTCCTTCTCATAATTGCAGCAATCCTCTGTGTTACCTCCACCACCTTTGCAATATGTCCCCTAAACTTCAGGTTTCTATCAATCATCAACCCCAGATCTCTTGTCACCCCTACTTCCTCCAGTATAACTCCTCCCATAGAGTATGCAGCACATCCCATCGATGTTTCCCAAACCTCAAGACCTTACATTTTGCTGCATTAAACTGATACCCCAATTCATTTGCCCATCTATCTAGCTTATTCAAATCCTCTTGCAGGGCTACCACATCTGCACTATTACTGATAATCCTTCCAGCTTCGCATCATCTGCAAACAACTGAATATCCCCTTGCAATCCACTGGCAATGTCATTGATATAAAGGTTAAACAATATAGGTCCTAATACTGAGCCCTGTGGGACCACACTTGTAACCATCTGCCTCCTTGAAACTGCTCCACCATACACAACTCTCTGATACCTATCAGACAGCCAATCCTGAATCCAGTTGACCAATCTGACATCCAGACCCATGTGCTGCAACTTAAATATCTGCTTATCATGTGGCACCCTGGAAAATGCCTTTGCTAAGTCTAAGAAAATTGCAGTATATGCCTTTCCCTCATCTAATGTTCTTGTAACTTTATTATAAAAGGCTAGCATATTGCTAAAACAAGAGCGCCCTTTCAGAAATCCATGTTGACTCTCACAGATAACATTACCCTCATCTGCCCGATGCTGGATACGGTCCCTCACTACTTTCTCCAAGATCTTAACAACTACTGATGACACACAAACTGGCCTATAATTAGACACTTCCAGTCTGTTACCACCCTTATGCAATGGCACTATCTTACCTTCCTTCCATTCCCTGGGCACCTTTCCTGCAGCCAGATTTTCATTGAAAAGCCAGGTTAAAGGCACTGCACTGTCAGTTCCCTACCACATTCTCTCAAAACTCGTGGTGAAATACCATCCAGTTCCAAAGCTTTACTGACATCCAGAGTACTCAATATCTGAAACACACTCTCCTCCTGTACCTCTAAACCTCGAAACTGCCCTATCCCTCTAGCATTAAAACTGACTCCTCTAGGATGAAATACTCCAATAAAGTGTTCATTGAACAATTCCACTATGTCCTCTGCATCAGTCACTCTATTCCCATTTTTATCCCACAATATCATTCTTCCACAGTCATTTCTCCTCTTACTGGCCACAGAGCTAAAAAATTCCCTAGGATTTTCTTTGGATCTTAGGGCCAATCTCCTCTCATATTCTAGTTTCGCTTTCCTTACCACACTAGTCACTCTTCTGGCCTGTGTCTTATATTCTTCATGCATCTTCTCTTCACCTGTCTCCTTATATCTCTTCCATAGCCTCTTTTTCGCATGCAATTCCTGTTTAATATTGTTTGTCATCCACCTTACTCCAAATTGTGTCCTCTTCTTCACTCGTGGTATATAACTTACCATTGCTGCTAACAAATATTCTTTCACAATTTCCCACGCACTAATGATATCCCAGCCTTCCAATTCCTCTCTCCATGAAACTTCCTGAAGTTGACGACTAAGACTATTATAATCACCTGCATTATGATTCCACATAAGTTCCCGTCTCTTTGATACTCCTGCATGTCTATTCATTTTCCAAGTCAAAACCATATGGTCACTCTCTCCAACTGGTGAGAGAGATGTCTTCTCAGTTATTATCAACTCTTCTGATGCTCTAATCAAATCCAAAACTCTTGAACCTCTTGTTCCCTCTGTTACATGTTGCCTAAGACATTTGTCCCTCAAGAATTCTAGAAATTCCATTCCCCTATTGCTACATGCATCTTCCTCTCTCCAATTTATACTACTGTAGTTAAAATCTCCCATAACAATCATTCTTCTTGCACTTGCCAAATTTAACTGTCTAAACATCTCCTGGTCCTCATCCTCTGTGCTCCTGGGTCTGTAGCAAACACCCCACTAAATATTCTGTCTTGCCCACCTCTACCTCACACCATATGCTCTCAAAATCATTTGTCTCACTGCCTTCCAAAGCCTCCACTCTTAGAGGACATAGGTCATCACTTATCATAAGCAGTACCCAACCACCACGCTTTCTCCTCCTATCCTGCCGAAAAATGCTGTACTGAGAGACTTCTATTCCTGTTATTATATTCTCTTCTGTCAACCAAGTCACAGTGATCCCAATAATTTTTGGCCAGGCTGATGCTATCTCCGCCACCAATTCCTTTCCCTTATTCCGGATACTCCTGGCATTAGTATAAAGCATATAAATGCCATTGTTTCTATATCCAGCATTATACCCTCTAGACTCCACTGGGCTCAGTGTTACCTGATGTCGTCTCCCTTCTCCCAAGTATCCATTCCCACAAGAGGCCACCCCTGCTATCATCCTCCCTGGGACACACTGACTCGTTCAGAACAGCAATCTCTCCAGATGCCTACGTCCTTCCTCGTTCAAATGTAAACGGTCTCTCGCATACAATTCCTCTCTTTCCTCAAACGCACTCCAAGCATCCACATATGCCAGTCCTCTCTTGTCACACATTCTCGCTATTATGCCATTCAATATCACTGCTCTTCTGCTCAGCTCATCATTATCATACCTAGGCAACACGTACACTATTTTTCCTCTCTCTGTCTTCTTCCGTACAGTCTCAAGCAAAAATCTCATATCTCTCGCTGCCCGACTTACATTATCACTCAAGTCATTTGTTCCTACCATCCCAATCATCTCATCCACCCTTTCACCTCTCTTTATTGCCATAGCCACCCTTTGTATTGTTCCTCCTGGCAAACACTCCTCATGCATCCTATCTTGAACACCACAGATCATTGAGTCGCCATACATTATACCTCTTACCATTCTCTCTCTCCTATTGTTTCCATTCTCTCCTCTTCTTTCATTCTATTCTCTCCTCTTCTTTCATTCCCATAGGTCTCTCTCATTTCCTCTCCTCTACTGCTATTCTCTCTTCTAGCATTCCCATACCTCTCTCTCCTACTACTGTTTCCATTCTCTCCTCTTCTAGCACTCCCATACATCTCTCTCTCCTACTGTTTCCATTTTCTCCTCTTCTAGCACTTCCATATCTCTCTCTCATTCCGTCTCTCCTACTGTTTCCATCCTCTCCTCTTCTAGCACCCCTATACCTCTCACTCATTCCCTCTCTTCTACTGATTCCTTTCTCTCCTCTCCTAACACTCCCAAAATTCACTCTCTCCCCTACTCTTTCACCGAAAATTCACCTTGCATTTATCTCTTCCATTCTCCTAATCTTATCTTTCATACTTCTGTTCTCATTCACAAGACATTCCACCTCCTCTTTCAGCTCATCTATCTCCCTCTGCAGGTCAGTCACTCTTAATCTAAATTCACTCTCCCATACAAAACCATCTCCTAAACTTTCACAGTCACTCACACCTTCCACACTATCAAATATTATTTTCTCATTCATATATATATATTTTTCATTCTCTCCTATCACACTACTTGTCTTCCTACATTCATTCCCCGTTCCTGGATCAACAAGGTCGGATATTGATATTTCTAATGCACTTATTTCCTCCAACTGCCTGCATTTTGTGCACAAACATCGCCGCTCTCTTTCACAAGCCACATATCCAATTCCCGAGACGCATACATGCTGCAAGTACTGCATGCCACAAAGTCTCTTATGATATTGCTTATAATAGAGTTCTTAAAAGGTGGAGGACTTGGCGATATGCCACTTGTGACTGCAGCTGAATCCGCCATCATTCCTTACTGCCGAGTAGCATAATCTTTAATAATTATTCAATTAATAAATTCCTTTAAATAAATAAGAAAAAAAAAGTACAAACAATTACAAGCAAAACAAAACATTTAAGTACACTAAATATAATTAAATAAATTGAAATATAACTAAATACAGTAATGAAATCTTAGCTTCGTTTTGTCTTCCACCATTATGCATTCAATTCCGACGGTAACCAAAATATATTATATTTATTATAACCTGGCATTGATAAAGAACTCTGAAGCGAGGCAGCTGTCCATCCTGACATGCATTGAGTAATCTACCATTCAGCTGACCACAACATGAAGATAATTTGCTGTTCTGATAATTAAAAGGTTGGATAAGTGAAGTACATGGTGCCCTACCATAAGTTGGTTGACATACATAGTTTAGTTAATTGAAGGATTCCAGTTTTTAAGGTCAGATAAATGGTAGATTACTGTAATCAGAAAGGAAATAAGCAACTCATTCACTAAGAGCAGAAGGAAGATCATAATACTGTAACTTTGTAAAGAGGTTCCTATGCAGATCTGAGCAAAATGCCTTGAAAATATCAAGAGCAACTACATGAAATTTTCCATGGCTTGTGTCCACAAGTGGGAAAGAATGGCTGGTGAATGTTTTATTAATGCTTACATTTCGCTGATTTTCAACTCAGCATCATCAGAACACAACACACTTGTATACGCGACAGTGAGTGAGTGAAACAATATAATTACAAAAGACAAAAGATCTAAAGTCCTATTTTTGGCACCCTCTAACGAAAAAAAAACCCCAGCTATCCAGGAGTTTTTCTTAGGATAACCATCTCCCAAATTTTTGGCAAATTAATGCAACCATATTTGTTAAGGTTGGGAGAATTCTTCAAAGCCATTACCGACTCAAAAAATAATCTTTTAGATCTATAACGACTCCTAAATAGCACATTCGTTTTCCTCCATCTAATCCTGTGTGAAGGAGTGTCCAAAGTGTGGTCTGCCAGTCCCAACTTGCCATAGTAATAGTAGCGAATGCATCTTTCATGTTCTTCCAGGCAGATGTTCACTGATCTTCCTATTTGCCCATAACAGGCTAAATCACAATCACAAGGAACTTCAGGCACTCTTGGGTGTGCTAAAGAATATTAGCACACCTAAATATTAAAATGCCGTACTGTTGGACTGGATGATGATGTTATTGTTTATGTAGGTATGAAGTTTATCCTTAGGCGAGCGGATCAGAGTTGCCAGCTTGACATGAGGTTTGAAAGTGGTGCGAAGGCCATGTTTCAACAATACTTTGGCTATCTTTGGTATAAAGACAGCTGTTGCAGAATGTGTGGTGGAGATACTTAATGAGCAGTTCATAAAGATCTTTCAATCTTGTGAATGTGACTTCATGGAGAGATTAAGAGCAGTTGATGATGGGGAGGAGAGACTGACTGTAAGTGAGCAAGAGGTGTTTGGGGAGTTGAGTAAACTAGATGTAAATAAGGCTGTGGGACTTGATAATATATCACCGCGTATTCTGAAGGAATGTGCCAGAGAGTTGACACCTGCCTTGACATATTTTTTTAATACGAGTCTTGCACTTGGTCAAGTCCCTAAAGAGTGGAAGGAGGGCAAGATTGTGCCACTTCATAAAGGAGGTGATCGAACTCAAGCATCAAACTATAGGCCTATCTGTGTGTCAGGTGTTGTGGTTAAGTTGTTGGAGAAGCTTGTGAGAACTAGGATCCAGAGTTGGGTTGACAACAATGGTATAATCTTTGATGGACAGCATGGATTTGCTAAAGGGAGGTCGTGTTTTAGTAATCTACTTACTTATTACAATAAAGTGACTGCTTCCTTGGACAGAGGAGAAGGATACACAGTAATATACTTGGATTTTGCAAAAGCTTTTGATAGAGTACCTCATGATAAGTTGACAGTCAAACTAGAGCAGATGGGGTTGGATATTAGATTAGTGCATTGGATTGGAGACTGGCTATCTGATAGGTATCAACAAGTTGTGTATGGGGGTGCAATATCCAGGAAAAGGAAAGTCACTAGTGGAGTGCCTCAGGGATCTGTTTTAGGGCCATTACTATTTAACTTGTATATTAATGATATTGGCGAAGATTTGGATGGAGATATTCAGTTGTTTGCAGATGATGCAAAGTTGGGACGAACTATAAAGAGTAGTGAAGATGTTGTGGCCTTGCAAGAAGACTTGAATAAATTGAGTGATTGGGCAAGCAAATGGGGATGTGAGTTCAATGTTGCAAAATGTAAGGTTTTAAAATTTGGAAAACAAAGATGGGATGCAGAATTTATGCTTGGTGAGAATATATTGTTGGAAGTAGAGGAAATAAGAGATCTGGGAGTGATAGTGGATAAGGATCTAAAATTTAGGGGACACATCGCCAAAATTGTGAAGACAACACAAAGACTTCTGGGAATGATGAGGAGGACACTGACGTGTAGAAGTAGGGAGATTCTTGTTCCATTGTATAAGGCTTTGATTAGGCCACACATGGACTATTGTGCCCAGATTTGGTCACCTGGTTTTCAGAAGGATGAAGAGATGTTGGAAAGGGTCCAAAGGCGACTGACTAAGGTAGTTTCTGACCTCTGGAATGTCGAGTATGAGGAAAGATTGAAAAGATGTAATTTGCAGAGTCTAGTGGAGAGAAGGAAGAGGGGAGATATGATAGAGACCTACAAGTTGGTAAGGGGTTGTTATAGGATCAATGGTGGAGAAGTTCTACAGAGAATAGTGGGAGATCAGGGGAGAACCAGAGGTCATACCTGGAAACTGTATAAAGAGGGTGTGAGTAGGGGAGTGAGAGGCAGGTTTTTTTCGTGCAGAGTTGTGAATGATTGGAATGCCTTGCCTGAGAGTGTGGTGTCTGCAAGGAATTTGAATGTGTTTAAGACCCGGTATGATGAGATGTGTGTGAGATAAAAGGACCTCCTAGATGAGTCTTTGACTCCATGAGGTCTTGTTTAATAATAATAATAATCTTTTCAATGTACCTCTGATATAGGGAATAGAAATGGTCATGTTGTATTCTTGTGTATTAGAGGAGGGCAGAGTAATGGCCATATGTAGTATTTTATCTATTTTGTAGGAATTGTAGCCTTTGGCTAAGAACATATGTTGCAGGTATTGGAGTTCACTGGTCAGAGCTGTATCATTAGAACAAATGGTTCTGGCTCTGTGCGTAAGTGTTTTTAAAATGCCGTACTGTTGGACTGGATGATGATGTGATTGTTTATGTAGGTATCTTCCTGTGTGTGTGTGTGTGTGTGTAGGCTTTCTGTAAATAGAAAAATGATAGTGATCCATCTGAAAGGCGGGTGACTAATGTGTCAAGAAATGGTAAACAGTTATTTGATTCTTTTTCTACTGTGAAGTGAATTTTGGGGTGTTGGCTGTTTAGGTAGGTGACAAAAGCATCCAAAGTGTCTTGTCCATGGGGCCAGATGGCTAACACATCATGTACATAGCATAACCACACTTGTGGCTTCTATGTAGCTGCGGTAAGTACTTCGTTTTCAAAGTGTTCCATGTAAAAATCTGCTTAAGGGGGAGAGAGGGGGGGGAACCCATAGCAGTACCATTAATCTGTTTGTAGAATTTTCCTCCCATGTAAAGTAACCTGCATTCATGGTAAATTGAAATAATTCAAAAATATCAGGGGGAAATTTAGACTTGATTAAATCAAGCATGTCTATAAGTGGTACATTGGTAAATAAGGAGGTGACATCGAAACTACCCATTATGTCTGAATCTTTTAGGATTAGATTTTTAACCAGTGTTTTGAAATGGACTGAATTTTTTACGAAAGTAGAGGAGTTGCCAGTAAGGGGGCAAGCGACTTGGCTAAATGCTGAGCCAGTTTATATGTGGGACTATCAACTATGGGGCGTGGATTATTGGTAATCCATAAATACAGGGTGGTTTAACACGAATTGGTTTTACTGGGCCATGATGTCACTATTTTCAGTAATTAGATGGATTACTATCTTTTTCTATTTACAGAAAGCCTACACACACACACACACACAGGAAGATACTTACATAAACAATCACATCATCATCCAGTCCAACAGTATGGCATTTTAAAAACACTAACACACAGAGCCAGAGCCATTTGTTCTAACGATACAGCTCTGACCAGTGAACTCCAATACCTGCGCCATACATTCTTAGCCAACGGCTATAATCCCTACAAAATAGATAAAATACTACATATGCCCATTACTCTGCCCTCCCCTAATACACAAGAATACAACATGACCATTTCTATTCCCTATATCAGAGGTACATTGGAAGAGATAGCCAAAGTATTGTTGAAACATGGCTTTTGCACCACTTTCAAACCTCGTGTCAAGCTGGCAACTCTGATCCGCTCACCTAACGATAAACTTCACTCTTTAGCACACCCAGGAGTGTATGAAGTTCCTTGTGACTGTGACTTGGCCTATTATGGGCAAACAGGAAGATCAGTGAACATCTGCCTGGAAGAACATGAAAGATATATTTGCTACTATTACTATGGCAAGTTGGGACTGGCAGACCACGCTTTGGACACTCCTTCACACAGGATTAGATGGAGGAAAACGAATGTGCTATTTAGGAGTCGTTATAGATCTGAAATATTATTTTTTTGAGTCAGCAATGGCTTTGAAGAATTCTCCCAACCTTAACAAATATGGCTGCATTAATTTGCCAAAAATTTGGGAGACGGTCATCCTAAGAAAAACTTCTGGATAGCTGCTTTTTTTTTCGTTAGAGGGTGCCAAAAATAGGACTTTAGATCGTTTGTCTTTTGCAATTATATTGTTTCGCTCACTCACTGTCGCGTATACAAGCGTGTTGTGCTCCGATGATGCTGAGTTGAAAATCAGCGAAATATAAGCGTTAATAAAACATCTTTGTGATAAAAGTGTTGTTAATACCGTGAAAAATAAGTCATGAATAACCATCAACACCTAAGCTATCTGTTTGAGTGGCAACCATATTAATGATCACTAATTAACTGGTCATCCTTGAAATATTGAAGTTGGCTGATGATAACCTATCACAAGGATTACCGAACTATTATGGAGTCAGAAGACTCACTGCAGGAGATCCACTATTCACACAATATCTATCATACCTCTCATTAAACTCCTTCACTGATGAAGTACTCACAATAACCTCTGGCAACCTATTCCATCCACTCACCACCCTCCAAGCAAAGAATCTAGTCATAACACCCTTACTAACCACTCTCTTACACAATTTCCATAGGTGATCTCTCATTTTTGCCCCTCCTTCCATGTACTGTAAAAAAAGTCTTCAGTGCCAATCCTATGAATCCCCTTTAACAACTTATATGCTACTATCATGTCTCCACTCTTTTGTCTATCAATTAGTTTTTGAAGCCCAAAGCCTGCAAATCTATTCTAATAGGGAACATTCCATAGATCTGCCATAATCTTTGTCACTCACTTCTAGATCCTCTCCAAGCAAAGAATGTGTTCAGGTGTTCAGATCTGTGCACAGTAATCTAGCTGTGGCCGTATATAAGGGAACTATATTCCTGCTTGTTAATATGTTTTTCAACAACCATGTAATCTGATGTGCTATTTTCATTACTTTCACAATATGCCCTCTAAACTTCAACTCCCTGTCCACAATCATCCCAAATCAGTTCCATCAACATACTACACAACTTGTGATTTCTTCTTCCCAAAGTGCATCGCCTGACTACTTGGTCACATAAAACTGGTAGCTCTTTACGTTTGCCCATACTGCTAGTCAATTTAAGTTTCCTGCAGGATCTCTGTATCACTTTCATTTACCATCACTCTTCACAGTTCAGCATCACCAGTAAACACAACTGAATATTTCCTGTCAAATGATTTCCTATATCATTGATGTACAAATTGAGTAACAGAGGACTAAGTACTGAGCCATGTGGTACACCAAGTTACTTACCTTCTCCTGGATTCAACTTCTTCATAACCCATTCTTTGATATTTGTTTATCAGCCACTCTCTAATCCAAAGAACCAGATTTATATCCATCCCTATTTGCTCCCATTTATGAAGCAACAGTTCTATGTGGAATTACGACAAATGCCTTTGCACAGTCTAGCAATATCACTGAGCAACCATTTCCTTTATCCAACTCCTTGTCACTTTATTATTATAAAAAGTAAGCAAATAAGTCTCTTTTCAGGACTTACCTTTCACAAAACCATGTTGTTCCTTACAGAGTATCATCCTCCTATCCAAAAGTTCTGAATTCTGTTGTTTGCCAATTTCTCCAATACCTTAACCATCACTCCATGAGATGCTGATTGGCCTATAATTTGTATAGGCCAATATAGGTCTATGTACCTCCATTTCTTCAATCTCTATTCTTCCATCAGTCAATATCACATCTGGCATTGCAACATCACCACCCCTGCAAAATGCTCACTCAGTAATTCAACTATTTGGCTTGTTTCTGTTACTTCCCCACAGTCAGCACTTTTTAGACTCAGACCATAGTCATTTCTCCTTTTACTTGCCACATAGTGAAGCTTTGGGCCTCATCAGCTAGCTTTCTCTCATAATTAGCTTTGGCCTTCCTCACCATATATTTTACTCTTCTTGCCTGTGTCTGCTCATGGGCATGCTGATCACCTTTTGTTTTATAATCCCTCCACAACCTTTTCTTTAATCAATAATTACCAGGTTTTTAACTAGTAAACAATTGTTTATTTATACTAGATGTATTTCCTCTTTTCACCATCTATATGGCTAACAGCATCATCAGGAGGTATCTTAACATAAATGAACAAAAATTAAATGATTTCCAACAGTAATTAATATCTATGATGTAATCACAAGTATCATTAGGCATGTTAAATCAAAATAATGACATCAAATGAAAATAACATATAATACTATTTCATCAATTCTTCCAAAATGGGTATTCAAAAATAAAATACTAAAGAAACTTTTATTTTCTGATGAACCATCTCATGATAACCCAGAAATTAATTACAAAAGCACTATATCTGTTCCATATGTTGGCAATGAATGAAGATAAATAGCCAAAATATTAAAGGCAGTCAGCATCAGACTTCAAACCAGTCAACTTATGAAGCTTTCTATGCATCCCCTAAAGACAAAGTCCCATTTTATAAACATTGGGGATGCATATAAGATTCCTTCCTCTTGTGGAAAGATATACACAGGTCAGACTGATAAAAGTTTCAAAATCTGCAACAAAGAACATAATGGAGATGCCGAAAACAAACAGGAAGAAAAAAGTGGACTCATAGTGCACATCGTCAAAGAACATCACTTGGTAAATTGGCAAGCATCCTCTATGCCACGGGTGGCCAACCTTTTACATTCCATGCGCCAATATTTTCACGTACGAGTTCAGATGCGCAATACAACTCTTGTATCCTTAAAAATATGTTGATATAGACATGTTTAATAAAATTGACTTCATGCTTACTATCGCCTTCTGTTTTCCTTTTGCTCATTTTCTTTTGCACTGTGATGGGTAACTGAATGTAAAAAGGCTTAATTTTTCGAAAAGTACAAAACTGCAAATGTTCACAGGGGACAAACAAAGAACAAATCCATAGCGCATGAGTATCAATTGTAAACTGACCGACAAAAACCTGCGACACACTGCTGTTGCTAAAGCTTGGCGCCTTGGGATCAGAGAAATGAATGTGCGAAAGAGGTGCATGAGACAAAGTTGCTAAAAATGATTAAGTTCTAGCTTTTTTTTTTTTCCTACGAATCGGTTTCTGGTTGTTACTTTTTTTGCATAAATAGGCTTACTTTTTTTTATTATCATCATTGGGGTCCAATGCGCCACTTTGGGCACATGTGCCATAGGTTGGCCATCCCTACTCTATGCTCTACTTAGACGAGAATTACTTCGACAGGTGCTTCAAGGAGTCCTCCGATTCGATCAAAAGGCACACTAAATAGAAATAAAGGAATGATCCTTCGCAACATCTGGAAGTCATCAATTAAAGTGTAACATTAAAGACCTGTCATACACCAGCAATCACATACAAAGCTTTACAACAATGGAGAGACTACAGGTAACATGTCTAATGATACTTGTGATTAAATTATCATTCCATTCTTTTCAACTTACAGATATTAACTACTATTGAAATAATTTCATTTTGTCATTTTTTTATTTAAGCTACCTCCAGATGATGCTCTTTGCCATATAGACATTAGAATAAATAAACAACTGTATATGAGTTAAAAACCTGATAATTATCAATCAAGAAAAATCTACTCGCAGTGAATTGCCTTTTAATTACAAAAAATCTTTTCTCTGTCTGCAACTACTGCTTAATGAAATTATTCATCAATCTAACTCTTAGCTGTTGGAAGTTTTTTCACTTGGTTATACTATAAATTAAAGATACCAAGAAATTATATACTTGGTTTAATCCTTTATCCAAGTGTAAGCAAACAAAGTTTGCACCTGAAGTATTTTCAGGATTGGAGCAACTCGTGGTAAAGGTGGTATGACTTCACATCACTTGCCTTAGTATCTTTTCTTGGTATCTTTAATTTATAGTATATAACCAAGTGAAAAAACTTCTAACAACCTTTCTCTAATCCAGAGTAATTTAATAAGGTGTGACACCTTTTGGCAACTGGTATAGGAAAATATGACTTCTGCATTACTTCAACCTTGGTATCACCTCTGGGTCTAGCTCCCACTGAAGAGACCTCAATAAAGGTCGAAACCGGTCTGGGTAGTGACCCTTGCCATAATGCATAGCATTATACATGTCCACAATGAGATGTGCTTTGCATTAAGGGATACTAAGTCGAGTGATGTGAAGTCTTAGCTTCCTTATACGAGTTGCCCCAGTCCTGAAAATACTTCTGGTGCAAACTTTGCTTGCTTACGCTTGGATACACTTGGATATCACCTCTGGGTCTGGTTCCCACTGATGTGCTTTTGTATGGAAGTGGTTGTGGCAAGGCTGTAGCCAATGAAGTTTTAGCTGAGGCTCAGCTATTGCTGCTTCCGGATCTGGCTCTCACGGATGCGCTTTTGTGCTGAAGTGGTTGTGGCAATGCTGTAGCCAATGAAGTTTTAACTGCTTAATGAAAGCAGTTAAAACTTCATTGCTGTTTCTGGGTCTGGCTCTCACGGATGTGCTTTTGCACAGAAGGGGCAGTGCTTTCCCTGAGATATGAGCAGCTCTGCTTGGGGGATAGGGCTTTGCCCGTCTCTGAATGGGGTCGCCGCTGAGATTATGGCCCTGCTCGGTGGTGGGGTGAGCCAACACTGAGTTAAATGATCACTCAGGTCACTCATTCTTGGGTGATCTGAGTGATTGCATGAGTTTTTGGAGAGGTAACCCTGCACTTAAACAGAGAAACCAGTCTGGGTAGTGACCCTTCCCATAATGCAGAACATTATACATGTCCACAAAGAGATGTGCTTTGCATTATGGGATACTAAGGCAAGTGATGTGAAGTCATACCACCTTTACCACAAGTTGCCCCAGTCCTGAAAATACTTCAGGCGCAAACTTTGTTTGCTTACACTTGGATAAAGGATTAAACCAAGTATAAATTTCTTGGTATCTTTAACCACCTTACCGGCCATTATGGATCAAATACGCATCCTCATACGCTTCATATCCATCATATATTTCAATGGTATTACAATTTTAATATGCACTTTGCATCCATGATAAACTGGACATATATATACGTCTTGGCCGGTAGTGTGGTTAATTCCAACTCCTAGCTGATTTAACCTTCTAACTCTGGGTATACATTCTAATACTGCTTTCCTCAAATATTCCTTTACCGCCTTCCATGCATCACCAACATCTCCCCCCCCCTCCAAATGTATATGCCATGGCACTGCTGAGAGCTCACTCCCTCAGCTTGTCATAATCACATGCTTTGTAATTCACATATACCCCTTCTTAATGAAAAATTCTGCATGTCTGGCTATCTCCCAGTCAAGACTACATGATCACTTCCCTCAAATGGAGGCAGCACAGCTAGATTGGCTACTGTTAAGCTCTCTGATGCTATGATCAAATCCAGCACTTTCAAACCTCCTGTCCTCTTCCTTACTTGATGCTTCAGGTAACTATTTCTCAGCAAGTGTATAAATTCCATGTCCTTCCCTCCATGTAACCATTCCTCCACCCATTCTATGTCCCCATAGTTGAAATCCCCCATAATAATTACTTGAATTGCACTCATCATGCTAATCTGCCAGTGCATGTCATTACATTCTTCCTTATGCAATCAGATTAGAGCAGCTACATTTTTTATCCTGTTGGATGAAACTATCTCACACTAGATAAATGAACTTCCCTCTGCATCCATGTTCCTCTGATGTAGTTCTACTTTTTTTGCTTCGTCTATCATTAGCACAGTTTGATGGGCTTTGTCTCCATAGTCCTTTGACTCCATAGAAGTCTGGTTTTAATGAGGATACTAAAATCAAGAAAATATGATGAATCATATTTATTGTTCAGTTTTAAACTTTTTTTCAATAAATGTTTCAAAAAATTCATTGGAAATGAAAAAAAATTCGATGATTTAATTTGCTCAGTGGATAGCATATCTGCTCTCCACCCAATAGGCAGTATATCTGAATCCCACAATAGCATGAATGTTTATGAAATGAGTTTAGGTGGCAGCTAAATTTCATTGATAGTCGCCCCTAGCATAAAGGTGATTGGAAAAAAAAAAGTTTCATATTTGGACTCTAGAGCAGAATTTTTGAATTATTTAACACTTAGCCTACCATGGTACTAATACTAAATATACTACTGATTAACCCTTTTGTGGATGGGATTCCAATCCCATCTTCTGCAGCTTATACACCAACATGTCATGTGGTAATCTATGAAATGCTTTTGCAAAGTCCAAGAATATTGATGTATACGAATTTCTCTTATCCAATACATTTATCATATAAAATGCAAACAAATTGCTAAAACAAAATTCTCTCTTCACAAACCCATCTCTCTCCACTGACCATCATAAAGTATTGTTTGTCCATCAAACCAACCTTGAATTTTATTCTTAACCAGTTTCTCCAATACCTTGACCATACCAGTATTTTATTTTATTTTCATCAAATAACCAGGTTAAGGGCACAGCCAACTCTTTTGTGCATTTCTTAATATCTTGGTGAATTTTACAATTTCATGTATAAATGCAAGCTTATTATTATTATAACCAGACTTTTATCTACTCAAAAAAACTCATAACATTCTCATGCAATGATTCCATTCACTAACCACTCTCCAAGCAAAAAACCTACTTACACTCTCCTTATACAGCTTTCAGGGTGGCTTGGGTTCTGATCCTGTCTCCCCCACTCCATCAAAGATTTCTTTTGCATTCATCTCATACTCCTCCTCTCCTTTCTTCACCAATTTCTTCAAACTCTGAAAATAGCTTTTTTTTTTTTTTTTTTTTGAGTCTGTACCTAATGTTTCAGATATACCTCATGTTCCTTGAACCCTCTTTTGTGGAATCTTTTCAAAATCTCTTTATAATTTTGAAAATCAGATGACTTCATAAATCTATCTATGCAACCTTATTCAGGCCTTATATAGCCAAACTCCATTATTTCTATATATGAATGTCTTTTTCATCAATGCCATAAATTCATTCTGCTTTCCTAACAGTTCTTGCAATGTGACCTCAGATCTTCTCTATCATCTCCTGACATTCCATATCTCCTCCTCTTCTTTCAATACATTTTCTCCATATTAATACACAGCCCACTTTACCTTCCATTCAAAATGTAGAAATTACAATTTACAACACCTAACTGTGAGCTTCTTCATCTTCTGCCTATAAGTCTATTCAAATCCTCCCAGAGAGTCACACCATCAGTTTACTACTTATACCTCACCTCAATACTGCATAATCTGCAAACAATAACATATAAATATTATATTAGCTGATAAGTTAAACAATAACAACCTTGATGTATTGGTTAAGAAGGTAGTCAAACAGGAAAAAGTTGTTATAAAGAAGGTCTATATGTGGAACTATAAAGTGGGTGATTATCACAAGCTCCATAGTCAACTACAGAGTTGACTCTTAATTTTTAATTTAAGATGTTGACAGTGCATGGGAAATGATAAGGCAGTACCTAACACAAGCAATGAATACTGTATACCAAGAGTTAAGCAAATAAATAGAGTATGAGTGAGATGGATGAACAGTAAAATCAAGCAAGCAGTGTTACAAAAAAATTGGATAAAAGATAGTTTGAAGTGAACAGATGTATGAAGAACATAAAGTGCAGACCAGAAAAGTGACAAACATGGTTATAAAAGAAAAAGTAGAATATGAAAGGAAATTGACCAGTCAGGTCAAAGCTAATCATGGGAATTTTCCTGTTATGTGGCAAACAAGAGAAAAAATAATTACGGCAGGTTGATACTGGTGAATAGCTATGGTAGCAGAGTAACCATAGCAAATGATATAGTGGAATTATTTTAATAAACACTTCATCACTGTATATCGAAATAGTGTGAATGATGCTGTGCAACATTTAGAAGGCAGGCAAGAATTAGGAGAATTAAAGGTGAAAGAATCAGAGGTGTATCAAATGTTGCTTGGATTAGATGTTAATAAGGCTATGGAAATGGATGATGTATCACCACGTATTTTTAAAGAATGTACAAAGGAGTTAATGATGCCCTTATCCTGGTTATTTAATGAAATTCTTGCAGTGAGTATGGCTCCTAAGGAGTGAAAAGAAAGCAAAATAATAGCTCTCCACAAGCATGTTTTCAGAACAGAAGCTTCCAATTATAGACTGGTCTGTATATCTGCAGTTGTGATCAAAGTGTTGGAAAAATTGGTTAGAAATAGAATACAGGATGTGTTAATAAACATAAAATTCTCTATGATGGTCAGCATGGAAGGTCTTGTTTTAGCAATCTGCTTATGTTTTATGATAAGATGACGAATGTTATGGATAAGGGAGGATATGTTGATGTACAAGCTGCAGAGGATAGGAATAGATAGTATATTGGTTATATAGATCGGAGACTGGCTCTCTGAATGATACCAGCAAGTTGTGTATGATGGAGCTACTGTTTAACTTGTTTGTTAATGATATTATATGTGGATTGACCGGGAATCTTCAAATGTTTGCCGATGATGCATCAGCACTACTCCTGATAGAATTATCAGGAGTAGTGCTGATGTTAATTCTCTACAGGAAGATTTGAATACACTTTTAGCTTAGATAAATGAGTGGGATTGCAGTCTTAATGTTAATATCAAGGTGTTACACTTTGGGATACATAGATATAAGGCTACATACTGCATTGGTGGAGCTGTACTTCAGGGAGTGGATGAGATTGGAGTTCTTGGAGTGATGGTGGTCATTGGACTAAAGTTCTGAGGATGCATTGCAAAGACTGAACATAGTACAGCTGCGATGACAAAAAGTAGGGATAAGGAGGTGGTGGTGCTATATAAGGCATTGGTCAGGCTCAGATTGTGCTCAGATTTGCTCACCTAGTTTTCATTGTGATATGGAAACACTAGAGAGAGAGAGAGTCTAAAGCCAAATAACCAAAGTGATATCAGGACTCTGGAGTGTTGGCTATGAAGATTAATAAAGAAGAAATTATAAAAAAGAGTGGATGTTAAAATGTTAAGAACGAGAGGCCATCCCTGCAAGTTGTATAAAGATGTGGTGAAGAAGGGTGTGAGGAGTAATAACTTGCCTGAAAAATGTCAAGAGTGACAGCATGTTTCAAGTGTCTGATAGGAATCAATACAATCTTCTGAGCTCACTAATCTATTATCCAACCTCATCTGCATTACTTTAAATAGCAACATGTCATTTGGTAGTCTCTTAAAGGCCTTTATAAAATCTTGATGTGCTAAGGTATATAAAACTTCGTTATCTAATAATCTGTTATAATATGTTCATAAACTGACTAAAACATGACTTATTCTTAATAAATCCATGCCACCCTCCTACAAAATCCTACAGTATTCATACAATCCTGGATCTAGTTCTATGTGATATGTTAATCACCATATCATATATATATATATACCTGCCTTTGGTGTACCTTCCTTTTTATGCTCCTTCCAGGTCTTTGAGGCCTCTGTTTCCAAACACATATAGATGCAAGCTCATATTAACTTAAATGAAATGTATGTTAGCTGTCATACACATTGTGCATGAAATTTGCTGCTATAATAGCATGTTAGAACATACTGAAATGTAAAATGAAAATATTTACATAGCTATTTTGAAAACTATTTCTTGCACAATTTTTGGCCAAATATTACAACCATGTTTGGTGAAATTGTTTAAGTTACAAAGATATCATAAGCAAAATAAGATGGAGTATTTCATGTTAAATATAACTCTTCATGTTGCAGAAAGGGAATGGGAGAAAGAGAAATGGGAAGCAAAGCTTCACACTGTATAATCATTCCAATAAGAAATTACATTTGTTCCAGTGAACTCCGTGACTGTAGGCTGTGCAGAACCTGATTTATCAGACGATGCTGCTCTTCTAAATAGTTAATATTAACCTTCTTGCTTGGCTAATATGACATATCACATGATCAAGAAATCCATTAAACTGCAGTATGACATAAAGGATCTTTTTTTGTCTTTTGGAAAACATAAGGTGGAAGCAAACATATAAACTGGGCAAAAGGAGAGATCTATCTGAGTAACTCTGGACGGACACACACACACACACACCATATAGACTTCTTAAGGAGGAAGAGATTGATGATTATGATTTATTATTATTTTTTTTATGCAATCGCACTACAAAGTAATGTAGATTTTAAGCGCTCCAACTCTTTTTACGATAGCATGCCTGTGGAACAAAAGGTATATAAGCATAATGGAGTAATGTTCTGGTATTCAACTTTAAAGTTTGATAACGTTGAGAATGCACCTTCCTGTGTTTATCTTCTATCTGTAAAATAAACTTGTTGGATAGACCCATAAAGTAAATGTTATGGGTACAGTATGCAGATGACATATTTTGCAAACTGGAATTCCTCTTACTAAAGGCGATGGCTACATATGATCTACTGTGATCACACTCTTTGCATAACAGAAACACTACTCAATTCACCAAATCTATATTTTTATTTAATAATGATTTTGACAGTCATTTTATTGAAAAAATAATAAAACTACATATAATAATAATCATTCTTGGTCATAATGAGTAGACACTCTTCATATGGTCCTTCAGAGAAGACAGCTAGAACTCTGCATTCTTCTGAAAGTTGCCTTCTGTCCAATTCACAAAACCTTAGAGCCTTAGTTGTTTTAGCTAGAATTCAAAATGAACTACTCCTGAAATTTTCATTGATAATGCACACATAATTACTTCTAGCAAACCAATTCCACTCATTCACCAAGCAAAAACTACCTACAGGATGTTAATTCTCTACAGCAAATTTTAACACACTTTTAGCTTGAACAAATGAGTGGTGTTGTAGCTTTAATATTAATAAATAAAACATGCTGTACTCAGAATTACAGGGATATCAGCCTGCATACCATATCAGTGGAATTGTGCTTCAGGAAGTGAATGAGATTTGGGATCTTGGAATGATGGATGAACAATGGGGTAAAGTTCCAAGGATAAACTGCAAATGTTGCAAAGACTACACATCATATTGCTACCATGATAAGAAGTACATTAACAAGCAGAGATAAGGAAGTGGTGGTGCCTTTGTATTAAACATTGGTCAGACCACACACACTCTGACTGTTATGCTTAAATCTGATCACCTACTTTACACTGTGATGTGGAAACACTAGAAAGCATTCAGGGACAAATGACCAAAGTAACATCAGGGCTTCAGATGTTACTTTTGGCTACATTCCCTCAATTGCCCTGTATAACCAGGGCAATTGAGGGAATGTAGTTTACGGTTTGTGGATATGATTCCACCAGATTTATAGAAAAGATATTATATAAAGAATGGAAGATGAGATAGGAAAAACAAGGCCATTCCTGAAAGTTGTGTAAAGGTATGGTGAAGATGAGTTTGCTTCCTTACTTGCATGATTTATGGTTTACTGGCACAAGGTCTTACTTCCTTGATTTGTGGTTTACTGGCATGGAGAACTACAAGGCCATGCTACCCAAGTCAAGATAAGGTAATAATAAATAGTAATAAAGATGTAATCAGTAAAATTTGCTTCATAACCATATTGTGTACATAAAGCAAATTTTAAAAGATAAAGTTCAGCAATGTGGCATCTACGATGGTGGTCTGAAAATTTCTCAGCCTTGACCATAGATAGCAACACCATCAGCAAGTTTTTTTTTTCTACATTGGTACATCTGTCATAAGCATCCATGTGAAGCTGCAAGTCATTCTATCAAGTAGTTTGTTTTATACAGCTGTCTGAAGCAAAAGTGTTGCCTATATCCCTTGAAATGGATAAAATTAAGTTTCGTGCAGTTATAAAATTCTTTGTAAAAGAAGGTTTAACAACAAAAGAAATTCATTCGAAGTTCATAAAAGTTTATGGGCACTCTTCTCCTTCGTTTTTGACAATTAAGAAATGGGCTGCTGAGTTTAAACGTGGCCGTACCAGCCTTGAAGATGAGCCATAGAATATAGAAGCAACAACACCAGAAATCATTGATCCAATACTAAATCGTGCACTTGATCAATGATTTCTGGTGTTGTTGCTTCTATATTCTATGGCTCATCTTCAAGGCTGGTACCGGCAAGTCAAAGTGCATGAAATTGCTGAGTCTATAGGCATTTCAAAAGAACGTGTAGGATATATTTTGCATGAAGAGTTGTAAAGGAAAAAGCTTTGCGCAAGATGACTGCCACGTTTGTTCACAGCAGATCAAAAACGCACTCGCATGAAAATCTCTGAACAGTGCTTGGAGCATTTTAACAAGAATAAAACTGATTTTGTGCATCGAATTATTACTATGGATGAGACCTGGATTCACCATTACACACCAGAATCCAAACAGCAGTCAAAATGGTGGACAGAAGCCTATTGTTCAGCACCAAAGAAGACCAAGTCGGTTCCATCAGCAGGAAAGGTCATGGCATTGGTGTTTTGGGATGCTAAAGGCATTTTGTTTATTAATTATCTCGAAAAGGGTAAAACAATAATCGGGAATATTATTCCTATCTTTTAACCAGACTAGACGAAAAAATTCGTGAGAAAAGATCCGGTTTGCAGAAGAAAAATCATCTTTCATCAGGAGACAATACACCTGCCTGCAAAAGTGTTCTGGCATAAGGAAAATTAAGGGATCTGAGCTATGAATTGTTGGAACATCCACCCTATTCCCCAGATTTGGCTCTCTCTGACTTCTATCTCTTCCCAAAACTAAAAACTCTTCCTTGCTGGTCAGCGTTTTTCTTCGAATCAAGAGGTGATTGCAGCTGTAGAGGGGTATTTTGCAGATCTTACTAAGAACCACTACAGGGATGGAATAATGGTGCTGGAGCATCGCTGGAATAAATGTATTAGTCTTAAGGGAGATTATGTTGAAAAAAAATTTTTTAATTATTTTGGGGAGGAGGTTGAGAGGATCCAGAGGCGAGTGACTAAGATGATAGCAGGTCTATGGAATGCACCATATGAGAACAGGTTGAAGATTTGTGGGTTGCAGAAACTAGTTGATAGGCGAAAAAGGGGAGATATGATTGAGACATTCAAATTGCTAAAAGGATTCTATAGGATTAATTCAGATGATATTTTTGAGATCAGGACTGGTGGTGGTGGGAGAACTAGGGGACACCCATGGAAGCTGGGCAAGAGCGTGGTTAGCAGGGGTGTTAGAGCTGGGTTCTTTACTTTTAGAGTGGTAAATGAGTGGAATAAGCTGCCAGAGTCTGTTGTGGGTGCTATGACAGTGAGCGAGTTCAAGGCAAGGTATGATAGATACTGTGAGAATGTTGAACAGCTGTGTGAACATGATGTTTAGGGCCTCCCTCGATGAGTCTAAGGACTCCTGGAGTAGCCTGTGGTAATAATAATAATAATAATTATAAATTTCTTTTTTCATTGTTAGGCAGAGAACTTTTCAGATCACCCTCGTACACATAAATAGAATTTATAATCAAATGTGTTTGTCTAAATTATTTATGAAAACATTAAAAACTTCATACACTTTGTCTCAGTCTGATAAGATCTCCCTGAGAGTATATGACTTGGCCAGATAAGTAAAAATTTCATTCTTCTCACGTGAAGTGCTGGCACTCTACCAGAATATGACAAATAGTGAGATGCATGTTACAATTTTCACTCATAGGTGGGGTCATCAGCCCTTAGTAAAGAAGAATGTATAAGATGACTGCAAGAACAACTTCCTCTCTTCTGTTTCTACATTGACTAGACTGCCATTACTTAATCTCATGCAATTTGTCTGTCAGTGCTCGTCATGATGACCCACTGGGCATTTATCTTGGATGTTATGAACTGTCTCTCTAATCTGTATATGGGACAAACAGTACATGGAAAAAAACCAATGTGCAAATCTAGCAGCTGCATATGCAGTCACATTGCTCTTAATTCCAAAGTAATTGGAATCCAACACAACTGAATATCGAAATTAAATATCTTCATTTTATACAAGAGTTTTAGAACCACACAAGGCACAGGATGTGGATTGTGTGCAGGAGAGAAGATGGCCAATAAAGAACTCAATGAGTCTGTATAAATCAAACACTTTTGGGGTTTCTTTTATGTGCACAAGTGAAAGCTGATTTGCATGCAGCTCAGGTGTATACAAGGGGAGGACTGAAAAGTTCTGATAAACACCCAAAACAAAAATGATATTAAAGCAACTGATAAACCATAAGAAAAATATATCTTAAAACCCTTTAACCCGCCATGTTAAATCAAATTGTAATAATTTGTTCATTTTCTTTTAGGATATATAAGACGTGTCAGAGGTTTTAAGGAAATTCAAAGACACATAGGTTCAGGCCGTGATCAAGTTTTTTAAGTTGCAAGAAAAGTCTGCAACTGAGATTCACCAAACTTTGTGTGAGCCCCTAGGGGACTGTGACCCCAGCATATTCAACAGTTGCCAGATAGGTGATCACGTTTAAAACTGGACATCTTGAGACCACAGATTCCCCCAGGTCAGGAAGTTTGTCCACAACGATCACACCTGAAAATATTGATGCAGTGCATACGATGATCCTTGATGATAGACAAATACTAGCCAAAAACATTGCAGATTCCCCCCAGAGTCTTTGCAATGAGTTGGGATCATTATCCACCAACATCTGGACATGCAGAAGCTCTCAGCAAAGTGGATCCCCCAAATGTTTGAATGCCGACCAAAAGAGAGAACATGTGCTGTCAGCTCAAGGAATTTGGGGTCATTTTGAGAAATCAAGTGCACATTTTTTGGCTTGTATTGTGACTGCTGATGAAACTCAGCTTCATCACTACGACTCAGAGATCAAACAACAGTCAATGGAGTGTAGTCACAAAGTTCATCATGGATGGTGTAATCCTTACCAAGTACCTCAAAAAAGGTGAAACTGTTACAGCAGCAGTTTATTCAACAACTGAAGGAAAAATGTTATAGGAAACTGAGCAGAGGCATGTTGGTTTTGCAGGACAATGCACCTATTCACACTGCTCATGAAACCCAACAACAACTTAGGCTTTGAATGTCTGCTTCACCCACCCTGTTTGCCAAACCTGTGGCACCATCTGACTATTTCCTATTCCCAAATTTAAAGAAACACTTGAAGGGAACAAAATTTATCACAGATGATGAAGTCATATCTGCAGCTGAGGACTAGTTTGTGCAACAAGGGAAAGAATTTTTTCCCTTGTTTGAGGATTGCAAATGATGCAGCCGCAGCATTGTAACAAGTGTATAACACTTCGTGGGAAATATGTAGAATAATGTGTAAGTTACATGGTTCTACCTGAATTCCTTCATGGTGATTATCACAACTTTTCAGCACACTTCTGTACTTACTGCAATCAAGTGAGATCTGATTGGATGATAAAATCAGAAAATACGGCAGCACAACCAAGAGAGGTGTCAGATATTGAACTGCCAGTACCAGTACAGATGGGTAGGAAATTGGGGTGTTCAGCTCTGTGCACATTAAATAATTGTGCGCAGATGAATGATGGAGTGTGAAACTTCCTTAGTTGGCAAAGTGAAAGGTTTCATGCTGGAGTGCAAATCTGCCATGGAGAAATGCTGTTATGTTCGGTGAGGTAATGTCAACATTCATGCCAATAGCTTGCAGGATCTCTTTAACACACATACTTAATGGATATATGGCAACCTGATGTATGTGATACTGAGCCTCCCAGTATAGAGAAACCCGGGCAGAGCTAACTGTTACCAAGCGTGTCCACAGGTGGTGGATGGTGGAATGACCTCCAAATATGGAGGTTAGCTGCAATATAAGCAGAGGTAACTCTGACGAATAAGCAGTTGTGGACCAGCAGTGATAGTTGCTACCACAGTGTGGGGGAGCAGAGAAGGCAACTCTGTCTCAAAACCTCACAAAAAACTATGACAGCAATATGTTGGGTAAGTCAGTGCCACCATAAAAGCACTTGTCCTTGCAGTGGACAACAGCACTACCAGTACAGTAATCAGACAACTGCAGGCATGAACACAGAGTCTTTAATGGCTGCACTACTGTGAGGCACCAACCCATCTGGCCAGTGTGGTACTATAAGGCCAAATATCCTCCCATGATGATAATAATGATGAATCAAGTAGGAAGATTACATACTGGCTTGTTCATTGCCCAGTGAACTGTGAATCTACATATAACTGCAGATCTCTTCAGGATGATCATGATGATAGATTGGAAGAAATGATGAAGGAATTGGACCATATAAAATGGGACGTTGTAGGCCTATCGGCGATAAGAAGGAAAGAAGAAACTTTCATACAATTAAAAGATGGACATCTATTCTACCACTGAGAATGTGAAAGAAACTCAACTAGTGGTGTAGGATTCCTAATAAATAAAACTCTCAAGGACAATGTCCTGTTTGTTAATAAAATAACATCAAGAATAGCTGAACTAAGTTTCTTCATAAATAAAAGATACCAACTGAAAATTATGTAAATATATGCAACAACCATGGACCATCCAGATGAAGAGATAGAAGATTTCTATGAAACATTAGAATCCACATTAAATAATTCTACAGAATTATTTAATATGGCCTGGTTGGCCGAGTGGTTAGCGAATCCGCTCTCCAGCCAAAAGGTTGTGGGTTCGAATCTCGCTGTGGGCATGGATGTTTGTGATTTTCTGTGAAAATACTAGGTGGTGGTGGTCGTCGGTAGATGGTGTTGGTGTAGATGATGAACATAGTTGTAGTTAGTGGATTGAGTGGTGGAAAGGCGTGGAGTAGGTGCCCTCCCTCAATGAGTCTTTGGACTCCCTGGAAGTGCTATGTAATAATAATAATAAGAAGAATTCTATATAATTATAATGGGCGACTTTAATGCCAAGACTGGAATCAGAGATGACCATCGGTAAATTTGGATTTGGACAGAGGAATGAAAGAGGAAAACGACTTATTGAATTTGCAGAACATAACCTCTTTATTATGAACAGCTTTTTCAAGAAGAAAAATTAACCAAAAATGGACATGGAGAAGCCAAAATGGACAAACTGATAATGAAATAGACTTTATCCTCTCCAACAAAAGACATATAATAAATAACACCGAAGTACTCAATAGATTCAATACAGGAAGTGACCACAGACTAGTTAGAGCAAAAGCAAGGATCAACAAAAAATGGGAATGGAATAAGCTCATAAGAAAAAAGTTCAATTCAGTGAATCTACAAAACCACTATCACAATAAAAGCTGTTATAGAGAATCACTCAAAAATGAACTAAAGAATATAACCATTAATGATGCTAATGAAATCTTAACAAAATCTCTCTTGAAATGTGCACTAGAAATAGGTGTAAAAAGGCACCAAAGAGAGGAAAAACTAAGACAGGAAACTTTAGATCTGATGAAGAAAATAAGATATATGAAAAGAGATTTGAATAGAAACCAATAAAATAGAATATTCGGAAATTTGTAAAACTATACGCAAAAGTATGAAAAATGAAATTAGATCGTATAACACTAGGAAAATTAAAGAAATAATAGAAAAAAATAGTAATATGAAGATCCTAAGATGAACATTATCAGTTAGAACAAAAGAAAGAGCTGCTGTAAGAAGGAAAAATGGTGAACTTATAAAAAAAAAAAAATAGAGAAGCAATAATCAAAAGATTTCAGGAATTTTATATTGAACTTTATGAAGACAAGGAATGAGACATCCAAGAATCAACCAACTTTGGATAACTCGAGTGAGGAAGAATACGATGCCCCTGAGAGCTTACAAGGTGAAGTGGAAATGGTATTGCGGGAAACAAAGAATAGAAAGACCCCAGGAGAAGATGGAATTATGGTAGACATCTTAAAACTGGGAGGAAGTCCCATCATCAAACAGCTGACCAAACTCTTTAATAAATGTCTAAAACAGAGAAAAATTCCAAAAAATTGCAACAATTCACTCCTAATAATAATTTTTAAAAAAGGCAATAAGGAAGAAATTAAAAACTACAGACCTATAAGCCTACTCCCCACCATTTATAAAGTCTTCACAAAAATTACAAATAATAGAATAAAATCTAAACTTGAGGAAATACAATCCTGTAAACAAGCTGGATTTAGGAAGAATTATAATACTTTGGACCATATTCACACATTAAGACAACTTATTGAAAAATCAATTGAAAACAACAAGCCCTTATATCTGGCCTATATAGATTACGTAAAAGCATTTGATTCAGTTAAAACATCTGCAATACTAAAAGCTCTTGAAACTCAGGGAACTGAGAAACCATATATTGAAACACTAAAACATATTTACAATAATGCTGTAAAATCTCGATGTAGCTTAAAAATAAAAAAAAGGTTTTACATCGATTTTTTACAGAGGTCAAGTCTCATGTGAACTGTTATAAAAATAGTATTGTTTGTATGTATGTATTTTTATTAATGTAGTTAACCCTGTAGGAAGTGAATGTATTTACTGTTTTAATGTCAAAAACAAAGGCAATGCTTTTCCATCAGGGAACTTTGTATATAGTTATGTGTAAGAGTGCAGGAAAAGTTGTTTATTAGTTTTGTATATAAGAGTGGCTTACAAGCACGTAAATACCTCCGGTCAGTCAGAAAGGTTCAAACAACTTTCCAATGGCCGGTAACTTACAATCAAAAGAAAGCGGGCAGAACTTAAAAGAAGATGAAAGTGTCATGCCGAATTCTTTGGAGTTTACTATCCTTAGTGCAAGGTTCCAAGATCAGAGAATAAAAAGGGAATGAGCCTGGCATAAAGGGCTTCCCGGTTCCAGTCGCCAGAAAGAAGAGCTTCCAGGCCAGAGATAGGGCTTCCAGACGTTGCCGAAGAAGGAAAGGCTTCTAGACGCCAGAGAGAGGGATCCCGGTTGACAGTTGACGGCATTTTCAGTTTCTTGGAGGTGGCAGTTCGAGCTATTGGAGACGGCAGTCTTCCAGGCATTTTCGGCGAGCCAAGCAGAGGAAATAAGGCGATGTAAATTACCCGATGCAACTTCGCTTGGAAGATTTTCTTTTTTGCCGTGGGAGAACAACCTTTTGCCGGTTGCAGTCCACAGCCCACTATTTTCCTGATGAGATATTACTGAAGTCAGACATTCCTGAGGAAGCTCAAGATCTGAGATGAAGGAAATGCCATAAGACTGTAGTGAAAGACTTTTGACTGAATGTGCGATGCAGTTTTTTGTAAGTTAAAACCTTTTGTATATTCCTTCTCATAGTAGGTTATAGAAAGACTTTTAAGAAATTGTTCAATACTAGTAAGAAGTGTCATTAAGAGAATCAATTGGCATGTGGGAAGTTGATATAAAATTTGCAAAGAGGTTAGCTAACTCTCAGTTAAGTTTTAGCTAACCTCTTTGAAAGAAAGAAACTTCGCTCATGAGAGAGAGGGAAATCTAACGGAAGTTTTATTTAGTCTTATGCCAATTAAATGATATATCGGTGGTGCAGTCTGACAAATAAATTTCCAGTATTCATAGGCATTTGACTAGTAAATACGGAAGGTGGATAATCATAAAACACAGTAGAGTACGTGAGAAAGCATAAGAGAGAAAAAGCACATTAGAGTAAAGTTATAAAGAATTAGGAATAGAATAAAGATAAAGATAAAAGATATTACATATAAGAAAAATAAAGAAGATATTACAATGCAACTTCTGTAATGAAATTATATAAAAACAGTAAAAACTTTCCAATATAAAAAAGCACCTGGAAGGGTGATACCATATCTTCTAAATTATTTACAGCTGCATTAGAAAAAGTCTTCTTTAGAAGCCTTGATTTTTCAATCAAGGCTTCTAAAGATGATGATGTCCTAATAGTAGATAATCTCGAAGATCTGGAAGAAAGGTTAAATCAACTAAATGAAGCCTCCAGATTAATTGGATTAAAAATAAATATAGAAAAAACAAAAATAATGATGAATAAATACATAAACCAAAGAACTCTCAAAGTTGAAAATCATGAAACAGAACAAGTTACCTCATATGTATATTTGGCCCAGCTGATATCTTTTGAGGACTGCCAAAGAAAAGAGATTGAATGAAGAATTCACTTGAATGGATGGCTTATTGGAAAATGAGAGACATATTCAGAAGTGACATCCCTATGAGTCTAAAAAGGAAAGCTTTCAACCAGTGCATACTTCCTGTCTTAACATATGGAGGAGAAACATGAATTTTAACAGAAGCCCTAAACAAAAAGATGAGAACAACAGAACATCGAAAGGAGAGAAGTATGCTAAAAATAACATTAATAGATAGGAAGACGATATTTAATGTATCAATTTAATTAGTTGTTTAATGTGGGAGAGACCTTCCCATGGGGGGAACCTTCGTCAAGCAGTGGACAGAATCAAAAGGTTGAAGAAGGAGATAAAAGTAGAGACTAGTCCACATAGAATGGTCTGGAAGAGACTATTTTTAGGGCATAGCTACGAGACAGTTGTTTCCATCTAAGTGATAGAGCCAGTTCATTTGCTTCAATATTAAGACCTTGAGAGGGCGATGTGCAAAAGGCACCAGTAGCTATCTGTATACTCTCATGATGGATAGGATTCAACCATCACAGGCTACTCTGCTTTGCAGAACCATAGATACTCAGAATTCACTTTTGAATGTATAAGCACAAGTATGATGAATAAGGTAATAATCAGTTGCACAAAAAAAAAGTATAAAGAAAGCAGGCTAGGAAGGTGACTTAATTCATAAAAACAGCAAAAGTGCATTTCAAATGGTAAGAAATATCTTAGTTTTTTCAATATCTGGCAGGTAGAAGAAAGAATGAGTATGACAAGATGACATAAATGGATGAAAATGATAGAGTGATAACTGTTGCTGAAGACAATTGATTCATCAATGTGAAATCATGAGAAGGTCAAGCATAGAGGATATGGAGAAGACTGCTTACTGGTGAGCAAGTTAGAGGTATGAGGAGTTAGGTAAATCTGATGTCAATAAGGCAAGAGGATTTGAGAACTGTTCCAGGAAGTTTGCATCAGCCTTGGCTAACCTGTTCGACAAGAGTCTTGAAATAGCACGAGTCCCAAAGGTGTAGAAGGAAGGTAAAATTTTTCCACTTCATGAAGTTGTGATAAGGTTAAGGCTACAAATTATTGGCCAATTTGTATATCTGGAGTTGTGGTTTGGAGAGGTTCATGAGAGTTAGGATACAGAGATGGGCTGATAACAGCAGTATTCTCTGTGATTGTCAGCATGTTTGTTAAAGAGAGGTCATGTTTAACAAATTACTTATATATTATAACAAGGTGACGAATGTACTGGACAAGAGAGATACATACACAGTGGTAAACTTAGATTTTGCAAAGGCTTTCAATAGACTGCCTCACAAGTTTGTAACTAAACTGAAACAGATGTGATTGAATACTAGATTAGTGAACTGGATAGGTGACTGGCTATTAGATAGGTATCAGCAAGTTGTGTATGGGAGTGTGGTAATCTGAAAGAAAGAAGTTAGTAGTGGGGATTTTTTTTTAACTTGCATTTTAATAATACTGGAGTGAGTTTAACTAGAAATATGCAACTGCCTGCAGATGATGCAAAACTGAGCAGAAAGTGAAGAGTCAAGGCAGATGTAGCCTTACAGAAGGACTTGAATAGATTGTATAAGTGGAACTATCAGTATGAGTAGAAATTTGGTAGGCAATGATGAGATGCAATATACTTGGTGGGGAAATGTTGAAGGAGGTTGAGGAGACAAAGATATCTAAGTGGTGGTGGACAGGGACCTGAAGTTCAGGGATCACCTTCTTGTGACCTGGCTTACTATGAACAGATGGGAAGAACTACTGACATCTGCCTTGGAGAACATGAACAATATACTGGGCACTATCATTATGGCAAGTCAGGTCTAGCAGACAATGGCTTGGATACCCCTTCACACAGTATCAAATGGAAGAAAACAAAAGTGCTACACAGAAGTCATTAAAGTCAGAGAGATTATTTTTGGAATCAACAGCGGCTTTAAAACATACTCCAAACCTCATCAAGTATGGCTGTATCAATTTACCAAAATTTTTTTTTTTTTTCTCCCTCTTTATCCATGTCTGTTACAATTTTTTTTTTTTTTTAAAGTAGTCCAACTGTTATACCAAATTGTTTTGTATACTGCGACAAACTAGCAAAATATCTAAAATATCAGTTAATAAATATTAATTATTTTCTTATTATTATGTGTTGTAAATTGTGAATCAATACTGTTAAATAAACTAGCATGAACTGCCAAAGCCTTTCTACTCGCTACCATAACTAAAACACTTTTCCCACATAACAGGTTATGAAAATAGACCAGGATCTCCTCAGATGGAAGAACTTCAATTGAAATCTAATTGATTATATACTTATAACAACTAAATATAAAACCTGTATAAACTCAGTAAGAACTAGATCTTTCCCAGATGCTGACATTGAAAGTGACTACAATTTAGTTATAGCAACATTGTTGAAATTTGGATTTAAAACTATGAGAAAAATAACAAGACAAAGTTTAAACTTACACAACTCAAATCCAATACCATTAAAAAATTATTTAAAACAAACTCTTGATCCTGATACCTCTCATCAACAGTTTTTAAGGACAGTTGTTGAAATAACTGAAAATATCCTAGCAAGAAAATGCAGTATTGATAAACCTCGGATTAATCAAGAAATATCACAGCATTGTGATCAGTAGAGATTACGACCAATTTGGCACATTAGGAACAACAATGAACAGTTATCTGAAGAGACGGATTAAAAAAGAAGTAAAGTTTGCAAAAAAATGATTATCTGAAGAATGCAAGGAAATTGAGGATAATCTTCATAAGAATAACCATACAACAGCATACCAAATAATTAAGAAATTAACAAAGATTGCAGCAAAACTGTTACCATCCCATACATTCAAGGCACATATGAAAAGATATCTAGAGTGCACAATAAATATCAGCTATGCACCGTATTTAAACCTTATGTCAAATTGGCAACTTTCATCTGTTCACCTAAAGACAAACTCTCTACTTTATCACATCCAGAAGTTTATGAAGTGCCCTGATCTTGTGACCAGGCTTACTATAGACAGACAGGAAGAACTGTTGACATCCACCTTGGTGAACATAAAAAATACATCTGGCACTATCGTTATGGCAAGTTGGGTCTAGCAGATCATGCCTTGGATACCACTTCACACAGGATCAATTGAAAGAAAATAAAAGTGCTACACAGAAGTCATCATAAGTCAAAGAGATTATTTTTGGAATCAACAGAAGCTTTAAAACATACTCCAAACATTAACAAATATGGCTGTATAAATTCACCAAAAATCTGAAAACAGTCATTTTAAGATATAATTAATATTTGTTTTCTCTCTTTTTCCAACATAGAAGACACCTAATTAGGACTTTAGTTCCTTATATCAGCAAATAAGTTAATAAATTTTATTTTCTTATCATCCTGTGTTGTCATCAATAACATGAAAATCATCATCATCATACGTATCAAGGATTTAGGCCTAGTATGGCTTGTTCCGGCCTTAGAAGTCATCGTTGAATCGTTTAAGAGGACGTCCTGGTTTTCTTTTTCCTAATGGCTTGTTTTGGTAATCTTTCTGTTTTCATTCTTTGAACGTGTTCCATCCATTTGTTTATATTTTTTAATTTTTTCAATTACTGGTTCTTGGTTTAATTCTTTCATAATATCTTCGTTTCTTTTGTGATCAAATAGGGTATACTTTACAGTTTTTCTCATAAACTTCATTTCTGCTGTTGTTAATCTTTGTCTTTTTGTTTTATTGTCCAGATTTCGCTTCCATACATTAAGACCGGTAGGGCTAATGTATTGTATACTTTAAGCCTGGTTTGTTTTTGAACTAGGTTTGGTTTAAATATAGAGTTAATTACTCCTGTTATTTTTAAATATTTTGCAATTTTTATGTTTATATCTTTTTCATTTTCATAATTGATCATACATCCTAGGTAGTTAAATGAATTCACCTGTTCTAAGATCTTGTTATCTAATACTATTTTAGTTCTTGCTGGATCTTGTCCTTTAAAGGCCATAGTTTTTGATTTTTACGTTGATATTATCATACCATAATCTTTGGATATCTCATTTAGATTTAAAATAGCTTTCTGTAAGTTATCTTCAGAATTTGTAATTATTTGGTCGTCTGCAAAGAGGAGAGTGTTTAAGTTAACTGTAGGTGAAAGTTTAATTCCTTGATGGAAATTTTTACTCCATTTTATTATTTCATTTAAGTAGATATTAAAAAGAGTTGCTGAGAGGGGACATCCCTGTCAGACCCCTTGGTTTATCTCTCTTGTATATGATAGCTCGTGATTTAATCTTATTTGTATTTGATTATTTTCATATATACTTGTGACAGCTTTTAGGATATTATTTGGTATTTGTCTTTCTTTTAATATGTTAAATAATATGTTTCTTTTAACTTTGTCAAATGCTTTTTCAAAGTCAATAAATGCAATATGTGTTTCTAAATTATATTCTCTTCTTTTCTCTATTATTAATTTTAGGCAGAAGGCTGGGTCTATACATGATCGTCCTTTTCTAAATCCATTTTGTACCTCTAGAATAAAGTTTTCGGAATATTTCTTTAGTTTGTTATTTAAGATTCTGCTATATATTTTGTAACATGAATTTAGTATACTGATACCTCTATAGTTTTTAGGGTCATCTCTATTACCTTTCTTAAAGATAGGAATCACAATTGCTTTTTTCCATTCTATTGGGGGGATACCAGTTGAGTAAATTTTATTTAAAAACAATAGGAGTCTTCCTTTGAATCTTGTTCCTGCGTATTTATATAGTTCTGAACCTAGCTTATCTTCTCCAGGTGATTTTCCGTTTCTTGTTTCTTTCAGGCTGATTTCTAATTCTTCTTCAGTTATTTCCTTTTCATTTTTGTTAATTGTTTGCCAGTTGTCTTTTTTAAAATATTTGTCTGTCCACAGTTCTGTGTAGTAATTTAGAAATTCTTCTAATTTCAATTCAGTGTTTCATTTTATGTTTTCTTTGGTATCTGCATTTAGGTGTTTCAAAATCTTATATACATTGGGTCTTATTTTATATAAATCATGTTCTAAATTAGAAACAAATTTATTCCATGATTCTCTATGTCTTTTTCTGACTTATCTTTTAGCTATGGCTCTTATTCTTTTATATTCTATTTCATCTTCTAATCTTTTACTGCTTAACCACTTGTGATAGGCTTCTTTTTTCTTTTTGATTATTTCTTTGATTGTATCATCCCAGATCTTCAGTTTTTTTCTTTTATTGAATTTTTTGGTATTTCCTAAGCTTTCATTTGCTGCTGCATTTAGTATCGTTTTTATATTAAGCCATTCTATTTCTATTTCTTCATTTTGTTTTATTTTATCTAGATACTGGTTAATTCTTTGTTCATATAGCCATTGTACATTTGTGTCATTCAATAGTCTAGTTTTATAAACAAATGTTTCAATTTTTCTTTCTGTTCTTGTTACTTGTAGCCATTTAGGTGGTAATCTTAATTTTATTTTAACAAGGAAATGGTCACTGCTTATTTCATATCCTCTGTGAACTCTAACATCTAGTGAAAATTTTGATGTCTTTTCATTTAATATGAAGTAATCTAATATTGATTTCCATCCTCTTGCTGCCCAAGTATATTTATGTATGTCTTTATGTTTATAGAAGGAATTCATTATTTTTAGGTTATTATAAACTACAAAGTCAATCAATTTTTTACCATTTCTGTTTAGAGAGTGTGTTCTCCATGTATTCCTATATTATTATTAATTTTCGTGTTTCCAATTCTTGCATTTAAGTCTCCGGCTAAAATTATGTAATCATTTTTATTTATTTTATTATATATGTTTTGTAGCTGATTATAAAAATCAATATTATCCTGTTCTCTTCCTTCTTCTGGGGCATATAAACCAATTATTGTTAAATAGCCTCTATCTATTTTTATTCTAGCTTCTATTATTCTTTCATTCCATTAACATGAAAATAAATAACACAAAGCCTTTTGTTTGAATTAGCTGAACAATTGAGGATGATAATGATAAAAAAATACAGGGTGTCCACATTGGACCTCTCCAGTTTCAACATGTTACTACTACTACTTATGTGTATAGACCATGGTATCGAAATTGTACAAATGAGAAAGAAAGCTCACCAAGTTTTTGAAAAAATATTCTGAATGATACTTATAGTGTCTATGTAACATTTGAACAATCCAAATCTCACATATTTACGAATTGCAATGTTTTCCCTTTCTTTGAAACTAGGGAGATCCAATGTGAACACCCTGTATTAATAATTATGAAAATATATTTAAAAGATGGTATGATTATTCACGTAAACTATTCAAGTGTGATGATAACTTGAACCAACAAAATTTAGAGGGGAACTATCCCAATGATAACAGAGAATACTGATTACCCATACTTGGAGAAGAAGTAGAAAGAGCCATCTTGTGTTCAAAATTGAGAAAAAACAGCAGAAATTGACAATATTGTTAGTGGAGGGACCTATTGTTAGTGGAGTGCACTAACAATAGGTCCCTCCCCCTACTTAACAGGGGGGGGGACCTATTGTTAGTGCACTCCACAAAATTTGCTAGCAGGTGTGGAACACTGAGACCTTGCCAAAGACTGATATACAATTATCCTTATTCCCATTCCAAAAAAAGGAAACAGCAAAAAAGTGCAATAATTTTAGGACCATTAGTCTCATCAGCCACCCAAGCAAAATATTTTTGGACATCTTATTCTCACACATTGAAGCAAAAATGGAATTCAATTTTTTAGACTTCCAGACTGGATTTAGAAAGAATAGGAGTACAACTGACCATATATTTACATTCTACATCATTCTACAGAGGAAAAAGATGAGTTCTGGAACATGTTAGATGAAGAAATGAGGGAATTGGAAGAAAATGAGATGGTGATTGTCGGAGGAGACTTGAATGGGCACATAGGAAGACAGAATAGAGACTGTGAAAGGGTGCATGGAGGCCACAGAGTGGGAATGATGAACCAGGAAGGAGAGATGGTTGTGGACTTTGCAGTAGCGTTTGATCTCGCAATTGTGAACTCGTTTTTCTACAAGATGGAAGAACATTTGATAACATTTAGGAGTGGTAACAACAGCTCACAAATTGACTAATTTTGACTAGAAGACAACATCTTAAGGTTGTGACAAATTGTAAAGTAATTCCAACAGATCAAGCAGCACAACAACACCGACTGCTGTGCGCAGACTTTAAAATAAGATCAAAGATAAGAACTTCTGGATGCCATGGGATGAAGACAATTAAGTGGTTTCGCTTAAAAGAGGAGAGTGTAAGGAATCGTTTTAGGGAGAGGGTGTTAGAGAGGATTTCGGATGGACTGGAAAGTGTACAAGATTGGTGGAAACATAACTCAAAAGTAATCCTGAGCTGTGCAATCGAGGTGCTTGGTGAAACATCTGGAAAGATTAGAGAGCAGAAGGAGGGTTGGTGGTGGAATAATGATGTACAAGTGGCAGTGACAGCTAAGAGGAAGGCAAAGCAGAAGTGGGATGAGTCAAGAGTGGAAGAGGACAGAGAGGTGTACAAAGAGAGAAAGCAAGAAGCCAAGAGAGTTGTGGCACAGGCGAAGGCCATGGCATATCAAGATCTGTATGATCAATTAGAAACAAAGGAAGGACAGAGAAAAATTTACCAACTAGCGAAATGTAAAAATAAAGCTGCAAAGGACATCTTACATGTGAGGCAGATCAAAGATGCAGAAGGAAGAGTATTATGGAGGGATGTGGACATAAGAAACAGATGGAAAATATACTTTGAGTGACTTTTGAATGAGGAAAATGCAAGGACTCACAGAGGAGATGAGCAGCCTTCTGAGGGGATGGTGCAGAACATCAGTAGAATGGAAGTGAAAGAGGCCATGAAGAGGATGAGGAATGGAAAATCAGTGGGCCCCGACAGACTTCCAGTGGAGGCATGGAAGGCACTGGGGGAAGAGGGAATTGACCTGCTGTGGGACCTGTTCATGAAAGTATGCCAAGAGGAAAATATACCCGAGGAATGGAGGGAGAGTACTCTTGTACCCATCTACAAGGGTAAAGGGGATGCACAAGACTGTAAAAATTACAGAGGAATAAACTTGATGTCCCACACAATGAAGATCCTAGAAAGGATTCTTGATGGTAGATTGAGGAAGGAGGTGGAGATTGCAAAGGAACAATTTGGCTTCGTGCCTGGTAGATCAACAACAGATGCTATCTTTGGGTTACGACAGATGATGGAAAAATATCGAGAGAAACAAAGGGAGCTACATCTGGTATTTATTGATCTAGAGAAAGCATACGATAGATTGCCAAGGCAAGAAGTCTGGAGGTGTCTGAGGGAGAAGAAGGTGCCGGAGAAATATATCAGGATGGTGCGGGAAATGTACAGAAATGTGAAGACAAGTGTTCGGACCTGTTTGGGACAGACAGAAAGTTTTCAAGTAACAGTTGGCTTGCATCAAGGGTCGGTCAGCATTAAGTGCATTTCTGTTTAATATTGTGATGGAGGTGGTAACAGAGGAGGTGAGAGAAGATGCGCCTTGGACAATGTTGTATGCAGATGACATCTTGCTGTGTGTAGATTCAAGAGAAGAAGTGGGAACTAAACTGGAAAGATGGAGAAAAGTACTGGAAGAGAGAGGTATGAGCCTGAGCAGAAGTAAGACAGAGTATATGTGTTGCGCAGTGGGCGGCCAGGAGACAGATCTGGAGCTGGAAGGAAATGTCATCAGGAAGGTGAGAGACTTTAGATACTTAGGTTCAACAGTGGAAGAAGATGGAGGAGAGAAGGAAGTGGGATGCAGGATACAAGCGGGTTGGAGGAACTGGAGGGAGATGGCTGGAGTGTTATGCGATAAGAGGGTGCCAATCAATCTGAAAGGCAAAATTTATAGGACAGTAGTGAGGCCAGCTATGACATATGCTATAGAAACTGTGGCCCTGAGGAAAACTGACATCAGCAGGATGGAAGTAGCAGAGATGAGAATGCTTAGGTGGATGTGCGGTGTGACCAGAAAGGATCGTCTAAGAAATGACTATGTCAGGGGAACAGTGAAAATTACCAACTTAGGAGCGAAAATACAGGAGGCAAGGTTGAGATGGTTTGGTCATGTGATGAGGAGGGAGGACGAATATGTGGGAAGAAGGGTCATGCAGATGGATGTGCAAGGAAGGCGGAAGCATGGGCGGCCAAAGAAGAGATGGAGGGAGCTGGTAGAAGAGGACTTGAAGATGAAGAACTTGGATGTGGTGACAGCTCAAGACAGGAAGGTGTGGAGGAGACTCATTACAAACAGTGACCCCACTTAAGTGGGAGAAGCTGCAGAAGAAGAAGAAGATCATTGGAGAAAAATATGTAGAACATAATAAAGTAATGTGCCATAACTTTATTGACCTAAAGAAAGTCTAAAGTTTTGATTTTATTTGTCATGATGCCCTCTGGAAAATTCTGCAACATTACGAAGTAGACAACAAAATAATATTTTGTCTACTTTGTAATAGAAGGAAGAAGAATAAGCCATATAACGCTTGCTGATGACATCAATGTAGCAGAAAACAAATCAAATCTTCAGGAAATCACCACAAAATTAGCTTATTTTCTAAAAAAATGGCATAACCATACAGGGTGTTCGGGATAAATTTGACATATTTATAATTAATTATATTTTTCCGTAAGTTACATGTATTAACACACACTTCTCTTCATTTAAAAGTTTGGACCCTTCTTCATTCATATACAAGATGTCAGAAAGGATGGATAGCTGGAACCCACCTGAATCATGGAAGAGAATAACTTGTATCATGATGATTCGTGCCCGCCATCAAAATAAGGATATTACGACTGCTGCCCAATGCTCCCTGAATACAGTAAAAACAATCAGGCATGAACTAGAGACTTGCAATGGTGACTACGAGGATGTAGCAAGAAGAAAGATCCCTAGCAGACGACCTGATTGCGTTCGTACAGCAGAATTCCTCGCAAATCTGCAGGAACAGGTGTTGAAGAACCCTGGCATTGGAATTCGGGCTTTGTTCGTGGAGTTGCTAACTGTAGTCAAGCCCTGGATAACAAGGGTAGCCAATGGTAGGCCGTATGTATGGCAGCAGGATTCGGCCCCTTGCCACACCTCTGGGAAAAGTCAAAAATGGTTGTCTGAAAATTTCTACGACTTCACCAGTCCAAATGTTTGGCCTCCAAACTCCCCAGACCTTAACCCCATGGTTTATTTTGTATGGGGCGCAGTTGAAAAAGACACCAATCGCACTTCCAGTAATACAAAAGCCCAGTTAATGGATAAAATTAAAACAGTTTTTGCGGCCCTTCCCAGGGAGACTGTAGCATCAGCTTTTTCGAGGTTCCGAAGCAGAATTGAAGCTGTGATCGATGCTAATGGTGGTTATTTTGAGTAAATCTTGTTGATAGTATTGTAATTAACTCTGCCTGTAATGTTTTTTTGTCAATTCATTAAATTTAATAGATACAAAGAAGATTTTCTTTTTCCTTATGAAACTGTCAAATTTATCCCGAACACCCTGTAAGTACTCCAAAATCAAAAGCAATGACAAGTATATGTGCTTATGACCAAGAAGAAAGTGCTATAGCAGAAACTGAAAAAATCCTACATGAAGATACACCAATAGAAAAGTTGATCAGTTTAAATATGTAGGCAATATCTTTAATAAAGATGACAGATCAAGACAGGATATTAGGACAAAAATTGCAAAAGCAACAGCACTCCAAACAAGGAAACTGCTATGGACAGATAACAAACTTATAATTACAAACAGATTTCACCTTATTGACACGCTAGTTAATTCAGTACTTCTATACAGAAGTGAAACTTGGATTCTCCTAAAAGATGAAAAGAGGTTGCTGGCATTTCAAATAAGGTGCTATAGATGACTCTTAAAGATATCATACACTCACATCGCAAATATTGAAATGACAAAAATTGGTTCTTTCACTAGTCCAAGAGATAATATCATAACAAAGAAGGAAACAACTTATGCAGTTTGGTCATATCAGCAAATCAAATGGTTCTACTAATGCAAGTTCTTGAAGGACATATTCCAGGAACTCAAAAAAGAGACAGACCTAGAATAAACCGGATAGACAAATGTAAAAAAACTGGACAGGTACTTCACTAACAGAGCTCAAAGCAAAGTGTCAATCAAGGACTGATTGGATGATTTCTGTAAAGAATATTTCCTTTCTTAACATCTACTCTATGGTCCTTTGTGGACTATGGGATGAAGACGAATACAAACCATGCATGAATAGCTATTTATTATGCTAACAACTGTCTTTGTTAAAAAAAAAAAAAGAAAAGGTTATTTTCAGATCTTTGTGTATGTTCTCCACTGCTTTTCTTGACAATGCTGTTAGCTAATTAAACAGCAAAACATGTCAATGTTAAAATTAAATTATCAAGTTATCACTTCATGACAATCCATCATCCTAGTGGACATAATTAAGTGAGTGATGAGATGGACACTAACGTGAGGACAGAGGCAGGCAAACTGAAGGGTGCTTAGAATGTTATAAAAATCTTGATGCACACAGTCATGGATTCAATGGAAATATTTACCAGTGTATTATGAGAAAGTGCTAGCAAAATGGTAGTGTCTGTGATCCAGTTGTTTAATACAAGTCTCAGCACTTGCATGGGAATGGAAGGAGGGCATGCTATTTCTATTACACAAGGACAGAAGTTACCAATCATAGACCTGTCAGTATCTCAGGAGCAGTAGTTAAGGTTTAGCACAAGTTGTGTTCAAGCTGAAAGCCAGACTTCAGGAACAAACAATAATATGATATTTTATTATTATTACACCCTCCATGGAATCATCAGACTCATCATGGGAGGTTCACATTCAGCTGACAATATATTTATCATATAGAATCTTACAATGCTTAATACTCCTTGCATTAACAACACATTCTGGTAATGCAAATAGCACAAAAAGGATCAGATGAATGCTGAAAAACATGCTAACAAGGGGATAAGAAAGTTATTGTTACTTTTTTATAAAGCACTGATGGAACCACATATGGGATGAAAATGAGGAAGAGTTAGAGAGGATTCAGAGATGTGTGACCAAGATGATAACATGGCTTTGGAATGCATTTACTACTATAGGACAGATTACAGATTTGCAGGTTGTGACGGCTTGCTGAGAAGAGGGGGATGTGATAGAAATCTGCAAGTTTTTAAAAGGATTTTACAAAACAGATACAGCAGTTTTTCAATATATGACAAAAAAAAAAGAAAGAACAAAAGGGGAGGGGGGGGGCCTTCAAGTTGAATAACAGTGTGGTGAGCAAGGATGTTAGGACTAGGTTTTTTGCTATGCAAGTGGTGAATGAATGGAATGTGATACCATAAGTGATGAGTGCTGTGTCACTGAATGAGCTCAAAAAGGGGTATGAAAAAGTATTATGTGAATAATAGTTATTACAGGCCTCCTACAATGAGCCTCGAAATGCAATGCCCAATTAATTAGAACAATAACCAGGTAAGAATATAAAACAAAACAGCATCAGTGATAATTTTTTAATGTTTTCATGTTATTTTAATATGAAGGAAAATAAATTATCATGAATAAGAAAAGCAAAGCAAAATAAGATTAATATTTAAAAATAATGACAATTTTCTCATTATAAGCATAAATCTGAGTCAGTTTGTACATGTTAAAAAACAAAAAGCATACAAAATGAAGTAAGTCTGTAAGTAATAGGTAAAAATTTCTTTGAAATAAAAAATACTGAGAACTAAGTAATTCAGAAAAGTATATTTATTTCATCATTAAGAACACTAATCTCTAATTCTATAAAATAAGTTAAGACATTTTGTTTTTTCAAGGATATATACAAGTTTTTTTCTAGAAATTTGGGCTTTATATTAATAAGTACATATCTAAATTATTAATACTGATTGGTGGATATGAATTTTCCTAACAACATTTACTCCTATTAAAAGTTATAATAAAAAATTCTAATCACTTAGTTTTTCCTTTCACACTTTTGCTAACATCATTAATTGCTTTTTCTATAAAACCTTTCTTTTGCTCATCTAATGATTTTGGACTCGACTCTGGTTTAGATTCTGACACATCAGAATTTAAATTAGTTCTCTTCTGAAAAGAATGACATATGCGTGTTAGATGCCTGATTTCTGCATCTTGTTTCTCTATTGTGTATTTTAATTCTTCTACTTCATTTTCTAGAGTTACAAATCTTTCTTCTCGTGATGTTTCTTTATCTCGTTCTTTCCTGAATGATCGAATATACTCTGCAGTAATAGAAACAGCAGCTATGGTAAAGATAATAGTCTCTCCCAACAGCTCTGCACCCAACTCAATTGCCATATTTTCATTCAGTTTCTTAACTTCTGAAGGTTTCCCCATATTAAGCATTCGCATTTTTACATTCACCTCTATCCAGTGGTATACTAAAAAATAAAATAGATATCAAAATATTATACAATTTTATCTTTAAAAAATGAAATAAGTGGGTGCAAATGTTCTGGTGTTATATAATTTCTACATAAAGAATTTTTTCATTTAATTCAAAAATACAGTTAATTATTATAAAAATACTCAAAAGTAGCAATATGACAAGGAACAATTCCACACAAGTGGCAACATGTTGTGCAAGTAACACATTAATAATACCTAGTAATAATAATTAATAGGTGACTGTGTTGTCTTGTTGCAACATTTCTTGAATCATAATGCTAGACTATCAGAAAAACCATTAAAGATTTGATGCATCACTGACTCACAGGAACTTTTTCTGACTATTTTTCTGCCACTTCTCAATTTAAGTGATCTTTTAGATTAGCCGCTGTAGAGCCAATTTGAAGCATAGCAGAACCTTGTACCCTTCGATTGGAAAAGACCTGGGTTCGATTCTCATCGTGACGATGGGAATCCTCATATGGGCTTTTTCAGTTGAAGGTAAGTTAGCCGATCTCATACGGTGGTAGCAGGGTTTTTTTTCTCCTGGAAACTTGGGATTTTCATCCCGCGTACAGACAAATCGGCCTTCAGAACACACGCAATTTACAGACAAAAAATACTGTTGTTGGTGATAATGGGCGATAGATGCCATTGACGGTAGTGGTGTCATATTTGGAGAATTAAGTAGTGGAGAGGAAGAGATGTACTTAGCGAAGTAGAGTGGTGTGCCCTCCCACGATGAGTCCTTGAACTCCCTGGAGGTGTCACGTAATAATAATAATAAAAATAATAATAAAAACACATCTCAAAATTATTGACTATGAAACTCACAATATTTTGTACAACAATACAAGAAGGTTTAGGATCATGAGATGGTGGCAAGATGTCTGCTGTATTCTCAAACTAATGCTTGAAAATCATTTATGGGTATTTATGGAATCAACATTCAATGACTCAAATGTTGAGACTAGCTGCCCACCAATTTTCAAAAGTTATTTGGGATAAAAGAGCTACATCTACTCCCTTCAGGGACAAAAAAAAAAAAATGTTAGAGCATTTATTCGTATATAGCATAGATGACGAACCTATGGCATACGTGCAGGTGGCACGTCTGAGAATTTTGCTAGCACGGGAACGATTTACAGGTGATATCCTTTTATATGCTTATAAATTATTTAATATTTTTTTTTTAGTTATTACAATAGGTACAAGTTAAATTTTGTTTTACACGAGAGAGAGCAGATATGAAGACGTGCATATGATTGGTGCAGTATTAACAAAAGATCATGCGACCCAAAGGCATAGGCAACCAACAAGTGTTGAGTTGAAATGCTGATTCTCTTCAACCGAATTCCATAACATCTGAAACTGTCATAACAACATTCACTATATATTTCTTAGTTTTAACACATTTACGACGGGGTATCGTTTATCGTTCCAACGGAACTTCTCATTACCGGCAGGCTCAACTCACACAAAGTTTCAACCCTTGGTTGAATTTTATTCCTGCTTGTTTGCGTTTTAAGCTGGCAGGCAAACTCACACATGCATTATATGTACAGTGACCATATTTTTTTGGAGAAAATAAAGGACAAATCAGAAATTGTGTCATAATAAATAAAAATAAAAAAAACAGGTTGCATTTATTTGTTTCACTAAAACTAAAAAGTTTTATAACTTTTATTGTAAAATATAAGCATATACATAGCATTTTAAACAATCACATTATTACTTAAATTTTTTTAGTTTTGATACTTTTCACAAGAATGAACTTTTTTTAATAAATCAGGTTTGTGTTTTAAAAATTCATAAAACTGTATACAATTCATGTCAAAGTTGCATTTGGTATAAATGCGTGCTTTCAATGTTTTGATTTTTAATTGGATTTTTTCACTGGTCCACATATTGCTCACTAATGAAAATACTCGTTCAATGGGGGGGGGGGGGGCATTAGATCCAGCGAGACATAAGCAAAAGTCAACGATTTTTAAAATGTTTTTCTGCAAAATGTTTAAAATTTTCAACCCATCTACGTCAGCAGGACTTGTCATTTTGTCACCATTCTTCGATCCTTTCACTGGTGACATAACTTTTAATACACGAAATTTCATCAAATAGTTTGCCATCATTTATATTTAAGTTCCAGTGACTGGAAATGAACAAAACACTTTCCTCAATCTTCACCCGCAGAGGGATTTCTCATAGTAGGACCCATTCAAATACTTTCATTTCCACGAAACAGCTGTCCCAGTTATTTAAATAATCAATGCAGGTTTGATAAAATTTATGAATTTCATCTTTAAATATGTTCGCATCAATATTCAATTTACCATTTCAATTCACAAAATCAAGGACAAAATGGCCATGTTAGAAAAAAAAAAATCTCAAGGACAGAGCAGTGAAATAAAGGATTGTCCTCTTAAATAAAGGACGTATGGTTGCTGTCATTATATGACATTCCAATTTGTGGTAGAATTTTATTTGAAGTTAGCCTTTGTGATCTGTCATAATGACATCGAGAATTTCAAATGCAATAAAACAAACACTTACTTCATGTAATTGAAAAATTTACAATAGTTTTTAGTTAGATACTGTATTTCAGTGTAACACATGGTTTTCCTTGAGTCTATACAGCATAATTTCTGTGAGTTTTAAAAGAGGTATACCGTGAATAGACATATCGATACAAAATTAATAGCGGAAAAAACTCACGTACAAAGATTATTTAATAGTATAATTTTCGCCTGTGTGTCACAGGCATCTTCAGTACATTAAGCTCAAATTAAACAATAACTGACAATTCCAAAAAGCACCACCTAAGTAGCTGGTGTAAGATAACTAAAAAGTCAATAAATTTTCTAAAAAAAAAAAAATTAATACAATAAAAAGTTAGGAAAGATTAGCTGATTTGTAAAGTACTATCTCCCATAAAAGGGATAGACATAAGCCGTCGGATCTGTTTAAGTTAGGAGAATGAAGTAGAGTTTCACATGTTTCTTTATAAAGGCGTTCCATGAGAAACTGACTTTTGTGAAGACCTCTTGTCTTTCTCCAATGAACTTTGTGTCTAGTGAAGATGGCATGTTCTGCAAGTCCAGACTTTTCAGGTTTAAAGTATTCAATATAAGATTGGTGTTCTTCTAGCCAAATAGAGGCAGATCTTCCTGTTTGTCCGAAATAAGATAATCCACAAGAGCATGGAATCTGGTAGACACCTGGATGATTAAGATGTGGAAGCTTGTCCTTAGGAGAAGTGAGAAAGGTGGAGATTTTTCTAAACGGTCGAAAGGCAACAAAAATATACCCTAGAAGTAGAATCAAATAAGCAGTTAGCCTTCTAATTCTTCGCCAACCAGATGGTAACCTACATTTCTCAGTTTATAGAAAGAAGACTCATACAGGCCATTATATCCATGCGGAATCTCATCACCATCCCAGTCAAAAGGCAGGAACTATTAAAACACTGGTTCATCGGGCACACTCCTTTTGTTCTTTAGACAATCTTTTACAGAAAGAGCTACAATATAAAACTTCTTCCTTTCTATCTAATGGTTATAAGAATTGCTTCATTAAAAGAACTTTGAGTAGTTTTAATATGTCTTCCTCTTCAAACACAGAAGAAATAACGCACATTACTATCCCTTGTGTACAAGGCATCAGTGAACGTATAGCAAAAGATTTAAAACCACTGAATATTTTTGTTGCCTTTCGACCGTTTAGAAAAATCTCCACCTTTCTCACTTCTCCTAAGGACAGGCTTCCACATCTTAATCATCCAGGTGTCTACCAGATTCCGTGCTCTTGTGGATTAGCTTATTTCGGACAAACGGGAAGATCTGCCTCTATTCGGCTAGAAGAACACCAATCTTATATTGAATACTTTAAACCTGAAAAGTCTGGACTTGCAGAACATGCCATCTTCACTAGACACAAAGTTCATTGGAGAAAGACAAGAGTTCTCCACAAAAGTCAGTTTCTCATGGAATGCCTTTATAAAGAAACGTGAAACTCTAATTCATTCTCCTAACTTAAACAGATCCGACGGCTTACGTCTATCCCCTTTATGGGAGATAGTACTTTACAAATCAGCTAATCTTTCCTAACTTTTTATTGTATTAATTTTTTTTTTTTTTTAAGAAATATATTGACCTTTTTAGTTATCTTACACCAGCTACTTAGGTGGTGCTTTTTGGAATTGTCAGTTATTGTTTAATTTGAGCTTAATGTACTGAAGATGCCTGTGACACACAGGCGAAAATTATACCATTAAATAATCTTTGTACGTGAGTTTTTTCCGTTATAATTTTATATTGATAGTTTCTGTGGGGGGGGGCAATAATAGTGCAATTAGAGATAGCTGGAATAAAAACAGCTCTAACTAATGAATCACTCTGTTTGTTGAGAAATATATTACACAGACTGCAAAAGCCTCTGTACCTTATTCAGGGATACAATAAAACTACACTTGTTTTTCTTGCATCTGCAGTATAATGTCTGTTGGGGAGGGCATGTTGTTATAGGTTGGAGCGAGTTATCATCGCCTTAACGTGAACATGTTTAAACATTTTTCGTGTGCGAGGTAATATGCAAAACTTTTTTCGTAAATCAGGGCTGCGATTTATAAGCGAGGGAAAGTTACATTCGAGTAAATATGGTAAGCATTTCGCCGACAAGTTGACATCCTTCTGCTGCTTACCCTGCTCAGCTGACTTCTATGGTGAGTTACAATGCATAAATATTTTTCTCATTAGTTTTTTTTTTTTTTTTTTTCAAACCAACATCATTAAAATCAATTTAATAATACAATAATAAATTTTACACTGAATAGTATTATAAATTTATATATAAATAAATATAAAATATTATTTATAATATTTTATATTTATAATGATTTGTAAATTTTTGGCATGCGCCAGCACATCAGCAACTCGATATATAAACTTTTGGCATGTGCACATAAAAAGGTTTGCCACCACTGGCATATAGTGTTGCAAGAAAAGTAGCAGTGTGAAAAGAGGACTCCCATTTCAGATTTTTGAAATAATTAATAATATATGAATGCATGTTCATAAGTAAGAGTTGCTGTAAAGGTTGTGCGCTTGCAGTGTTGTTAGTGTGTGGAAATTTTTGTTAAGTTTATTTAAAATTCGTTGAAATTAGAGCATAGTACAGTAACTGACAAAGGAAAGGTGGCAACAGCTTTGTCCATGCAGGAATTCAATTTTGATTTCAGTCGTTTCGTGAAATGTGAGGAGTGCTATATGATTATATAGATAAGTTGTGGATATTTAAGGCAGATGGAAGGAGGGTGTGTACAAAGTGTGAGCTGAATGAGGACTTGAGTGCTAATATGTTGATAACTGAAAGTGTTAGTAGCAAGAATGCAATGAGGAGGAAGAGTGCTCGTCTGATAGAAAAGGACTTTGTAAAACAGCAGCGAAAAAATGTTAAAAGTTTAGAAAAGAGGGACACAAGGATTGAGGGTCTTGGATTTGATCGTCTCATCAGAAGATGTTATTATAGATGAGGTCAAGTCACCCTCCAGTTAGTGAGAGTGACCATGAAGCAATCACCTGGGTTGTTGCCAGCAGTGCAAAGGACCTTGTGAGAAAAGGGTATATTGTGGAACTAAAGGCTGGTGATTATGAGGAGCTCAGGAAAAAGCTTGCAGTTGTAGCATGGAATGAGAAGTTAGCTGAAAATGAGATCAATGCAGCTTGGGGGATATTCAAGAACCATCTAGTAGAAGCAATGTTTATATGTATTCCAAGGGTCAGAAGGTTAAATAAAGTAGGTGGAAATGGATGAATGCTGAGATTAAGCATGTGATACAGAGAAAAACAAAAGGCATTATGGAGGCAGAATAAGAGAAGTGTTAATAACCAATTCCATGAGGATTACAAACACCAGGCAATGAGGGCGACTTGGTTGGTAAGGATAGCAATTTTTAGCTAATGAAGCCAAAAAGAATCCTACGGAGTTCTTTCAATATGTAGCCAGAAAGAAGAAAAAAAAAAAGAATGATTATGGAAGGATGACATAGTTAAGGACAACTGCTGCAGAAAATATTATTATTATTTGACACCTCTAGGGAGTCCAAGGACTTATCGAGAGAGGAGCACCTGCTCTACAACTCCGTCTCCATCATTCAATCACCAACGCCATCTGCAGCTGATCACCACTAGTATTTCCACAGACAATCACAAACATCCATGCTCACGGTGAGATTCAAACCCACAGTCTTTTGGCTAGAGAGTGAATACGCTATCCACTTGGTCAACCAGTCTGGCAATATATTGGAGATACTTAATGAGCAGTTCATAAAGGTCTTTCATTCTTGTGAATGTGACATCATGGAGAGATTGAGAGCAGTTGATGATGGGGAGGAGAGACTGACTGTAAGTGAGCAAGAGGTGTATGGGGAATTGAGCAAACTTGATGTTAATAAGGCTGTGGGACTTGATAATATATCACCACATATTCTGAAGGAATGTGCCAGGAAGTTGACATCTGCCTTGACATATTTTTTTTAATATGAGTCTTGCACTGGGTCAAGTTTCAAAGGAGTGGAAGGAGGGCAAGATTTGTGCTGCTTCATAAGGGAGCTCATAGAACTCAAGCATCAAATTATAGTGTTGTGGTTAAGTTTGTGGAGAAACTAGTAAGAAATAGGATCCAGAATTGGGGTGAAAACAATGGTATTATCTTTGATGGACAGCATGGATTTGCTAAAGTGAACTCATGTTTTAGTAATCTACTTATTAAAATAAGGTGATGGCTTTCTTGGACAGAGGAGAGGGATACACAGTAGTATACTTTGCTTTTGATAGATTACTGGATGATAAGCTGATAGTCAAACTAGAGTGGATGGGGGTTGGATATTAGATTAGTGCATTGGATCGGAGACTGGCTATCTGATAGGTATCAGCAAGTTGTGTATGGGAGAATAATATCCCGGAAGAGGAAAGTTACTAGTGATGTGCCTTAGGAGTCTCTTTTAGGGCCACTGCTGTTTAACAATGTATGTTAATGATATTTGCAAAGATTTGGATGGAATATTAAGTTGTTTGAAGATGATGTAAAGCTGGGACGAACTATGAAGAGTAGAGAAGATGTTGTGGCCTTACAAGAAGAGTTGAATAAATTGAGTTAATGGGCATGGGAATGCGAGTTGAATGTTGCAAAATGTAAGGTTTTAAAATTTGGGAAACAAAGGTGGGATGTAGAACTTACGCTTGGTGGGGATATATTGTTGGGGGTGGAGGAAATAAGATCTTGGAGTGATAGTAGATAAGGATCTGAAATTTAGGGGACACAACATTGCCAAAATTGTGAGGTGTGAGGACAACACAAAGAATTCTGGGAATGATGCAGAGGACACTGACTTGTAGAAGTAAGGAGATTCTTGTTCTATTGTATAAGTCTTTGATTAGGCCACATATGGACTGCTGTGCACAGATTTGGTCACCTGGTTTTCAAAAGGATGAAGAGATGTTGGAAAGGGTCCAGAGGCGACTGACTAAGGTAGTTTCTGATCTCTGGAATGTCGAATATGAGGTAAGGTTGAGAAGATGCAATTTACGGAGTCTAGTAGGAAGAGGAGTGATATGATAGAGACTGTCAAGTTAGTAAAGGGTTTACAATCCATAAACTACTAAGATCTCCAAAAGATAACCATCCTTTCTATAAATATGATGGAGTTTACAATATTCCATGCTCATGTGGTTCAAGTTACATCGGGCAGACATCAAGAAGCCTCGAAATTAGACAGAAGGAGCACATTGGTTAAGTCAAAAACAACAGACAAGACATATCAGGCCTGTCATCTCGTTTTTCTATAACAAACCATGTCATTGAGTGGGACAAAAGCTGTTCCCCTTATATAGAAGAAGACTACCACTCCCGAATATTTAAAGCAGCAGCTACAGTCACTCGCTCTGCTGATAACCTTAACAGGAACCAAGGTTTAATACTCCCAGAGATATGGAAAACCCTAATTAGATCTCTTAACACACAGGAAATGAACTTTAATGCAACCTACAGAACGTTCCTTAGCAACTACTAGTTAATCATGTACACGCGATACATGTATCACTCATGTTCAATGCTATTTCAGTTTGCAACTATAATCGTTAGAATTTTACAGTTATTCATATTTGTGTAATGTTTTTTAACCTAAGTGCTTGTACCCTGAAGATGACAAAAGCTAAAGTTTGGTGAAACTAGTAGGTTTAATAAATATTTATTAGTTAACACTTGATCTATTGTCCAAATAATTACTCTAGTTTGATGATCAAGAAAATAAACATTCATTAGTAAAAGGTTGTTATAGGGTCTATGTTGGAGAGGTTTTACAGAAAATGGTGGGATATCAGAGAAGAACCAGAGGTCATCCCTAGAAGCTGTATAAGGAGGGCATGAGCAAGGGGGTGAGAAGAAGGTTTTTTTGCATGCAGAGTTGTGAATGATTTGAATGCCTTGCCTGAGAGTGTGGTGTCTGCAGAGAATATGAGTGTGTTTAAGGCACAGTATCATGAGCTGAGTGTATGAGAAAAGGGGATAATAATAATATTAATTTTTATCAAATTATGTTGTGCTTAATTACCCTTAGTTTAAAGAAAGGGGGAGAATAATGAGGATATGACTGGATGTTATTTTATGCAAAGAAGATGGAAAGGGAAAAAATTTTTTTTTACTATCCTCTGTTTTCTGCTTCTTAACTCACACTTCCTATTGTAGCGTAATACTTAAAATCTCACAATGAATATTATCCCTAAGATGAGGAGAATAAATAAAGGCAGGATGACATGAATGAATCATGGAATTATGCAAGACAGAGGATGTTAAGAAAGAGGAATAAAGAACAAGATGATATTCAGTAGCATGAGGAATATAAAGGAAAAGTCAGGAATGTCTAGTGTAGTTGGAAAAGAAAAATTGGAATATGAAAGGAGACCTGACTAAATGAAACAGCAAAGAAAAATGCTAGCTACACAGACAGTAGAAAAAGGGTGAATGTGGAAGATGATTTTAGTTGCTGGAGATAAAACACAGATCTCATTTGCAGAAGATACAGTGTAAATGATCAATAAGTATTTTGTTAGCGTATTTCATGTGGAAGGGAAAGTGGTTCTAAAACAACTGGAGAAATTTAGAATTTTATATAAGTCTGATGTTAATAGCACTGAGAGACCAGATGGGATATTAATATACATTGTAAAATTGTAGAAAGTTTTTCCACTTGGTTACAAAGTAAATTATGCTTACCAAGAAATTATATTCTTGGTTAATCCTTGTGGAAGAAAATAGAGTTCGCACGTGAAGTATCTTCATGATGAAGTAACTTGTATACAGAAGCTTTTCACTTCACATCAATTGCCAAACCATCCCATAATGCAAATGACGTTTCCTTTCTGGTCTAGCTTCCACTGATAAGACTACAACAGGGTAGAGACTGGTCTGAGTAGTATCCTTTCCTATAACACACAGCAAAACATACGCGCCCAATATACATACACTAGAGGACTATATGGTGTGTAGCGTTTGTAGAGAGCTCCTGAAAAGATAAGTATTATTTTAAGTAATAATTGGTAAATTTGCTTGAATCTTAAGTAGCATTGTTTACTTTTCGTATCTTAGCATATCTGTGTGATTTTTGTGTGTTTTCTGAGTTATTTCAATTATTAATTTGATAGATACGATTAATAGCATGCACATGGTGCCGATAAGAAGGAATACAATGGAGTACAGATTGTCATCTTTGTTCAAAAATTTTAATATAAAGGAATTTATTCAGTATACAGTTTGTGAGATGTATGCTTTGAGGAGAGCGGTTGGAGTCTGGTTAGACAATGATAGTGGAGTGAATATGTGCAGAAAGTCTAAGGAATGTGAGCATTTAAAGTGTGTTTCAGGTCGTGAGAGTGATATCATTGTTGAAAGTCAGAATGTAGAAAATAGTGATATGAGAGGTATGAATAGTGATATTTGCGAGGTAGTACCAGATAGCTGTGAGAGCGGCGTTGAAAGTGAGAATGAAGGTAAAAATATAGAATGAATGAATGGATTAACGGATAATAAAAATGATGAGACAGGTGCAATGAGTGAGATCACACGACTGCGTGGAGTGATACATAGGGCGAATCGGCAGCTGGAGGAGTGTTGGCAAAAATGTTTACCGAGCATACTAACTAACAAACGGCAAAAGTATAAGAAAAATAAGAGTATGATTGTGAGTGTAAACAAAATGAAAGAGCGAGTGTTGTATGGAGATTCTTACTAAGAGGTGTGATAGATGACAGTTTGACAAAATCGTACCAACCTGGGCGAATATTAAGGATCTAAGCGAGTCTATTAGAGCGCAAAAGCAGAGGGGTGAAAGAATTGATAGTAGTAGCAGGAACGAATGATTTGAAAGGAGACAAAATGGTTATGAGAGAGGATTTGAAGAAATTACTTGAGGTAGCAAAAGAGAAGAGTGAGAGAGTTAGGACTGTGAGTGTGTTGCCACAGTATGACAGTGAAGAGTATAGGAGGAGGGCCAAAATTGCTAATGACTTTATGTGTGGATTATGCAGGAGGAATGGTGTGGAATTCGTGGACGTGTGGAGCGAGTTCGATGGGCGAAAGGATTTATATAAGATGGATGGTTTGCATTTGAATGGATTTGGTGTATGGAGACTTGAAAAGGTGTTGTTGAATGAAGTGGATGTGCAGAATCAGGGAAACTAGAGTTATTAAGGGAAGGGGGGGGGGGAGTAGATATGCAGACTTTAGGAAGATAGTTGAGTGTATGAATGTGTGTAATATGCCCGAGCGAGTATGAAAGACAACAAATCAGAATGGGATAGTTAGTATAAGGCATCAAAATAGGGATGGGACAAATGGGCTTCTGCAATTCATATGTACTAATGCCAGAAGTATTAGGAACAAGAAGGAAGAATTTTTGGCCTTGGTTGGCACTTTCCAGGCCACAGGTTATTGGAATGAATGATGATAGCTGATGAGCTGCAGCCAAGGAGAATAGAAGTTGAACTGCAGGATAGAGAAAAGGGCACATTTGAGGCTATTTGGTGTGAGATTGAAGCTAGCAGAACAAAATATACAATTTGGTGCTGCTATAGACCAGGAGATGGAATAGATGGAGATAGTATGCATAAGCAAATAGAAGAAATGAATGGAAGGAGGGTAATTATTATGGGCGATTTCAACTATGGTAACATTAACATTGATTGGAAGAATGAGAGGACGCATGGGAGGAAGGAATTGGATTTTATGGAGTTATTAAGGGATAACTATCTGCGACAGCATGTAGTGGAAAATACTTGGGGTCAGAGAATGCTTGACCTAGTAAATGCACCTGAGAATTTGGCTGAAACAAATATGACCATGTTGCCACCAATTGGTGAGAGTGATCATAGGGTCTTGACTTGGGAGATGGCTAAAGGTAAGAAATTTACAATTAAGACAGGGTACATGTGGAATTATCGGGCTGGTAAGTATGCAAAGCTTAGGAGTTTGATTGGTTCAGTGCCATGGCATGTAAAGCAAGGGCTGGATGTTGATAGTGCAGGGGAGGCAGTTAAGAAGTGTTACCAGGGGGCAATGGCTGACTGCATACCTAGAGTCCGAATAATAAATCAAGTAGGAATTAAATGGATGAATAACATCATTAGGCTTGAGCTGCAAAAAAAGAAACAACTGTGGACGGAATTAAAGGAGAAAGGTGACCAGCAGGTACATGAATGGTATAAAGTGCAGGCCAGAAGGGTAATGAGTGTGGTAAGAAAAGCAAAAGCGGATTATGAAAGAACATTAGCCATGCAGGCTAAAGAGAATCCCAAACAGTTTTTTCAATACGTTGCAAGCAAAAGAAAAAATGTATATGACAGAATGATTTTAAAGAATACCGAAGGAAGAGAGGTAACCGAATCAGTTGATATACTGGAATTACTGAGCAAGCACTTTGCAAGAGTATATCATCCAGGTGGTGACATTGCAGGAATGAAAGAACCAACAGCTTATATGGGAATGAATTGTAGTGAATGGAGGTCAATAGTCTATTACAAAACCTTAATGTCAATACATCTGTGGGATTGGATGGTATACCAGCTCATGTTGTACGTGAAGTGGCTAGAGAATTGCCAGTGCCCTTGACCATTTTGTTTAATTTGAGTCTCGGGTCTGGGTTAGTGCCAAGGGGGTGGAAATAGGGGAAAATAGTTCCACTGCATAAAGGAGGTTCCAAGACTGCTGTTGTAAATTACCGACCGATCAGCATATCAGGAATCGTTGTCAAGGTCTTGGAGAAAATAGTCAAGAGGAAAACACAGGATTGGATAGATGAAAATGGGATACTGTATGGGGGACAGCATAGTTTTGTGAAGGGTAGATCATGCCTCAGTAACTTGCTCACGTTTATAACACTGGGACGGCTGAACTGGATAATGGTAATGGGTTTACAGCGATTCTACTGGACCTTGCTAAGGCCTTTGACAGAATACCACATGGAATTCTAATCAGTAAACTGCAGCACATGGGGATGGATATAGGGTTGGTGAGATGGATAGGAGGGTGGTTGATGGAGAGATATCAGAGAGTGGTTTATTTAGTAACAGAGTCCAAAAGAGGACCTGTGACTAGTGGTGTGCTGCAGGGCTCTGTTCTTGGACCACTGTTATTTAATTTGTTAATTAACGATATAGTAAAGGATCTGACAGGAACTGTTCATTTGTTTGCTGATGATGCAAAGTTGGGTAGAGTAATAGTGAGTGCACAGGATGTAATTTTGCAGGATTATTTGGACAGTTTGGAGGACTGGGCTAAGGAGAATGGATGGCAATTTAATGTGGCAAAATGTTAGGTTATGCATTTTAGGGTGAAAAGATTAGCAGCAGTATATTACATTGGTGGAACTGTACTCCAGGAGATTGACGAGGCCAGGGATTTGGGAGTGTTGGTGGATAGGGAGTTGAAGTTTAGGGGGGGGCAAATCGCAAAAGTGGCTAAATCAGCTCATCAAATCACTTGGTTGATGAAAAATACTTTAACAAGCAAAGACAAACAGGTTATTGTTCCTCTGTATCGAGCCTTGATAAGACCCCATCTAGACTACTGTGCTCAGATATGGGAGGCAGGGTTTCTTCTGGATGGGGAGGAGGTGGAGAGGATCCAGAGACGAGTGACCAAAATGATAGCAGGTCTATGGAATGAACCTTATGAGAACAGGTTGAAGATTTGTGGGTTGCAAAAATTGGTTGATAGGAAGAAAAGGGGTGATATGATTGAGACATTCAAATTACTGAAGGGTTTCTATAAGATTAATTCAGAAGATATTTTTGAGAATAGGACTGGTGGTGGGAGGACTAGGGGCATACATGGAAGCTGGGCAAGAGTGTGTTAGAGATAGGTTTTTTACTTGGAGAGTGGTGAATGAGTGGAATAAGCTGCCAGAGTCTGTTGTGGGTGCCATGACTGTAAATTAGTTCAAGTCGAAGTATAATAGATACTGTGTGAATGTCGAATAATTGTTCTTGACATGATGTTAGGGCCTCCCTTGATGAGTCTATGGATTCCTTGGAGTTGCCCGTAATAATAATAATATGAAGCATGCTTTGCATTATAGGATACTGAAGCAAGTGATGTGAAGTCCACAGCCTCTGTATACAAGTTGCGTAGTTGTGAACATTCACATGGAAACTTTGCCTCCACTATGGTAAAGGTTTAATCAAGAATATAATTTCTTGGCAAGTATAATTTACATGTATATTAAAGGAGTGTGAAAAAGAGCTGGCAGGTTCCTTGATTTGGTTGTTCAACGAAAGTCTAACAGGAATAGTCACAGAAAGGTTCTTTCCAAGGGCCACTGTTGTTTAATTTAATATATTAATGATATAGTTCAGAGTTCAAGAGGGGAGTTCTGATGTGATGTCACAAGATTTGAATGTGTTGATACTTTGGGCTGAAGAATAGGAATATCACTTCAACAATGTTACAATATAGAACAAGATCTATTATACTGGAGAAACTTTGCCCCAGAAGGTGAAGGCAGCAAGTGATTGGGAAATCTAGATGAATAAAGAACTGAAGTTCAGGGAAAACAATGCAAAAAAGATTTAAGGTTACCCACAAAAACTGCTGTATAATGCAAAGAATCCAACCAGTACATGCAGAAATTATTTATTTATTTAGCATATGGATAAAAATACAAGAATTAATGAGCAAAACTACATGCAGATTACTAAGTTAACTAATTGATGATACTATCTCGGAGTAAATGCAACCTGAGGCATCCAGGGAAGGAGTGAGTGGGACAGTCATCAGTGATATGATGCTAAGTCTGCACAGTGTCACATACATAAAAGGGTGACTGTGAAATTCCCCACAGATGTAATAAGTGGGCACAGCAGTTATGTGCAGTCCTAAATCTTAGAATCACTATTTTCCGGTATCAAACCACTCACAAAGAAGTCAAAAAGACAACTTTTGTTTTAAGTTGACTAGTTTAATGAAAAAAGACTTCATCAGGAAATAGCACAAATAAATTAAAAAACTACAAGCAAAGTAATAACAATTAAAACATTTCTGGTGGGTGAAGAATATTTGAAAACATTTAAACAATAGAAAGTGTGCATTTGCTGATATATGCTGGCTTCTGGTAGATGGAAGTGTATCATGATGGATTAAGGAAGACCAGATGTGATGTAAAATCATCCCTTGCATCAACAAACTTGTATCTACGAGCAGTATACAGCAATCCATTAACCAACAGCCAGCGTAACAGCAAATGCATGCTTTCTGTTGTTTAAATGTTTTCAAATATTCTTCACTAGAAATATTAGCTGTTATTATTTTGCTTGTAGTTTTTTAATCTATTTGTGCTATTTCCTAAAAAAGTGAAACAAAGTTTTTTCACAAAACTAGTCGAATTAAAACAATCTCTTTTTGACTTCTTTGTGAATAGTTTAATACTAGAAAATAGTGATTCTAATATGTCATTTCTCCAAAGAAGCCTACACAATGAGGTCCTAAATCTGTTTAGCTGGCTCCAGAGGTGTTGAGGTAGTTGTTGGTATGATGCAGTTCTGCCAGAACCATTCCCCAGGTAATCTCCAGATCCAAACACAACCATTAGAATGAAACATTTGGAAGAGTGAATCATTGCTCCACTGAACCCCTTTCCAATCATCTAAGGTCCAGGAATGGTGAAACACCAGCCCAAACATCATTTGGCATTGAGGGCATGATGTGTGGCTTGTTCACAGTAGCTCTGCTATGGTAACCTAAAGCATGCAACTCTCTGCAGACAATTCTAATGCTGACAGATGTCCTCCCTGCAGCATTTTTCCAGGTTCAAGCATCCAGCACATGCAGGATGCTTGAACATTCTGAGACAGAGCTTGTCGATCTCATCAGTGAGTGTTGGTGGCATCTGGCATTTTTTTACTATGGTAGCACCATCAACTTTCCATCTATGAATGATAAGCAATGGTGAATTTTGGTATACTGAGATGGGTAGCAATGTCATGGACAGAAATCACTGATGTGACACCCAACTATCATCTCACATTGGAAGTCTGTTGGTTTAGCTGAATGTGTCATCTTTGACATCGAGGAGAGTACAAAACATGCAGCACACTTCACCTTTTATTACCAGACTTATGCAGATACTCCCTGAATATTTGCATGTGGTTGGATCCAAAATTTACATAGCATATAAGGTGTCCAAATACTTTTTTCAACATAGTGTACATTCTGATGAGATAGTCCATATTTCATTTATTACTTCTGTCAACATCATGAAATGATTTTTACAGAAATATTCTTCGTTAAATCTTTGTATGTAGCTTACATCACAAATAGACATTATGCAAAACTTACATACCAAAACTCACATACTAATCATCATTCTCCTTTTACTGACCATAAGAATATATTTCATCAACAGATGAATAGATGGATTTCATTGCCCAGTGAGACCACTGCCGTGTTTATTGGAGGGCTGAAGTAGCTTAAAAAAGTTCCATGTTTGGTCTCTAGAGTAGTGTTTCTAGACCAGGTAAAAAATGAATTACAAAAATAAAAATAAATTAAGAAACTGAAAAAAAAAATCCTCAGCCTGCCCATGGCATGTTTTGTAGGCTTACAAACCTTTCATGTTGAAGTCTCATAAAAAAATAACACACACAATGTAAGAGCTCACTAAGATTTCCCTCTTATCTGTCTGGATGGCTTACTTTATATTCTAAATCATTATGCTATCCCAATCGGTTTTGTATAATTTATTACTTGATTTCTCATAAAGTGGAACAAGGAGACAATATGCTGAAACAAAACTCTCATTATTGAAACTTAAAATTTCAAAATCATTAGCATTAACAATTTATGTTAAAAGATTCATCATGGAACTGCCTGTAATTCCAGACCAATTCACCTAGTCTGTGACCTCTTATATCCTTATTCTTTGCATCTAATAGGCATTACTGTGTGTTAAAAAAGACTCTTCATCATCTCCTGCCTCACTGTACTTTCACAGAATTTCTAAAGACAGCCTCTCTACTCTGAACTCTGTTCCAGACTGATCCACAATTAATCTCACTAATATTTATGCTCTGTTAATGAATTTCTCTCTCTCTCATCTCCATTCATAGCCAATGGATTATGTGGTTAGTAAAGAATACTCTGATGAGCAGAGACAAGCAGGTCATTATACCTCTTTTATACTCGTTATAGTGTCATTAAGATCCCATCTTAACTGCACGGATCTGTTCACCTGGGTTTGGGATGAGGAGGAGCAGATCCAGAGGAGAGTGACAGATGGTAGCAGGGTCTATGGAATGAACCTTATGAGGACAGGTTGAAGATTTGTGGGTTACACAAATTAAATGAAGGCAGAAAAGGGGTGATATGATTGAGACAGACAAATTACTGAAGGGTTTTTACCAGATTAATACCAAATTTTTCAGAACAGGTCTGGTAGTGAGAGAACTAGGGAATCATCCTTGGAAAATGAGCAAGAGTGTGATTAGCAGAGGTGTCAGGACTTGATTTTGTGCTTGGAGAGTGACGAATGAATGGAATAGGTTGCCAGAGTCTGTTGTAAGTGCCATGCCTGTGAACAAACTCAAAGCAAAGTATGATAGATAATGCAAGAATGTTGGAGAGTGCTTGGTATGATATCAGGGTGCCTCCCTTGATGAGTTTAAGTAATTGTCTATATAATAATAATAAAATTTTTCATTATGTTATTAGTCTATCAGCTGATATTCTATCTTGGTCACTAGGGCATTTTCATAGGCACAAGAATAATAAATATGCATGTGCAAAGGCATAATGGGAAGGCAAAAGGCAAACCAACTGAGTTCAATATGGAATGAATCTACACCCTAACTCAATGACAGAATGGTCAAGATCCCCTCACTAGGCAGGAGGGGATCATTCTGTTGATTCTGTTGCAATGACAATTTCTCAGATTTTTGCTAGAGTGAAGCGGCTAAGTTTATACCGGTTACAATAATATTGTAGTTTTGCAGATTCTAAAATGTCTTTCAAATTTATATTTACATATGAATAATAGGGTGGTTTCCTCTCACTAGTTGGTTGGTTGGGTTATGATTAATGGTGCAAGGACAGCAAAAGTAACAAAGAGTGGTAAAGAGATAAAAAGGATGGCAGTAAATAAAATGTTGTGTACAAAAAGCAAATTTTAAATAAATTAAGTTAAGCTATTCATTATCTAGAGATAAATAGAATTTATAATCAAATGTGTTTGTATAAATCAATTCTTTGTAAAAAGTTAAAAGCTTCAAGCAATTTGTCCTAGTATCATAAGATTTGTCTGAATGTATATGGCTTGGCCAGATTAGTAAAAATTTTGTTCCTTTCTCATGTGAAGTGCTGACATCCCCATCAAAATATGACAAATGGAGCAACACATGCTGCATTTTTTTCTCTCACTCACACACACACACACAGAGAGAGAGAGATAGCTGGGTCATCAAGCCTTCAGTAAATATGAACATGTAAGATGACCAAGCTATGCAAAGCCTAGCAAGAACAACTTCCTTTTGCTTCTACCATGAGTAGACTGCCAATGCTTAATATCATGCAATTTGTCTGTCAGTGTTCCAGTCATGATGACTGCAATTGAATGATTGGCTTGGATCTTAAAAACTGTCTGTAGTGATTATATGGGACCGTCAAACATAAGTGTAAAAAAAGGATGGCAGATCATTGCTTTTAATTCCAATGTAATTCAGAATCCAACAAAACTGAATATCAAAATTAAACATCTTCATTTTATACAAGAGTTGTAGAACCTCACAAAGCACAACATGTGGATTGTGTGCAGGAGAGATGGCCCATAAAGAACTCAGTGAATCTGTATAAATGAAACACTTATTATTATTACATAACACCTCCAGGAAGTCCAAAGACTCATCGAAGGAGGGGCACCTACTCTACAACTCTGTCTCCACCAAATGAAACTACCCTCATCATCTAGACCAGGGTTTCTCAAACTTTTTCTACGACGGAACACTTCACAAATCCTGAAAATTTCACGGAACACCTTGGTCATTTTGTAATGTATTAATTAATAATTAATTAAACATCGATTAAAGTTTAATTTAATTGATGTTTTGATTAATTTAATTAAAATCAATAAACCATCATTAAATTAATTTGTGCTGTTTTCATTGACATATTCTATTCTGATCACCAAATATATTTATAATATTATTATAAGTACTTACGAGTGAATGCACACTTTTCTCCTGTGTGCTGGTAGTTTTCCCCTCCTTTTGTACATCCTGGAGATCTTTGTAAGCTTGAGGTAGATGACTCACTATCTGTTCTGTCACAAACATCTTCAATAAGAGATTTCTTAATACCAAAATTAAACAAAGTACCTTGTCTCTTATTCATATTAATTTAAATCTGTATTCCTATTACTTTTAAAAAAATCACGGCTCTCCAGTTTCAGAACAAGCACTTACACACTGCAATACGAACTTGCGAAGAAAGTATTCAGTATTATTAGATTTGAGAACCTGATACAGACTATCTTGATCTTTAATTTTAGTGGAAAAATTTTCTTTATATTTCTTTGCTGATTGGTCACTGACATTTGCAACACAGATGTTATTTCGTTCAGTTTTGAGAACAAGCCACCCATTATTGTATCGGCTTGCAGGCAATTTTTATGATCGGTCATAAATGGCGGTATTCTCTTTCCTGATTGTTGAAAGATTTCGATGTGTGAAAATTAACGATAATTCATGAATATTTCCATGTTTAAAAATATGGCACTTGGTTACTGACATTTGCTACACAGAAGTCATTTCCTTCAGTTTTGTGAACAGAGGATATGCCACCATTGTTATAATCTGCTTGCAGGCAATTTTTATGACCAGTCATAAACGGTATTCCCTTTCCCAAATGTTGAAAGGTTTTTGTGTGTGAACATTAACGTTACACAGATGTTATTAGGCATTCTGGGTCTGAGCTTTTTGACATATTCACGAATATTATTCTCCTTATATATTTTATTTCTACTATAAAATATTTATTCACGAAAAATGCTTAGAAAACTAAAATGACAAATTCCAGAACTTCTCGCGGAACACAGTTTCAGAAACCCTGATCTAGACCAACGTCATCTACCGTCAACCACCACTCCCAGAAATCTCTTTTGGTAGTGGTTTTCTTTTATGTGCACAGGTGAAACTGACCTACATGAAACTCTATTATATAATTACTGCAATCAAGTGAGATCTGATTGGATATAATAAAGGTTAGGAAACACAGCAGCACAACCAACAGAGGACTCAGATTTTAAGCAGTCAGTATAGATGAGAAAAAATTCAGAGTGAGCTGCTTTCTGTGCATTAAACAATCACAGGCAGACAGATGATGGAGTATGAGGCTTCTGTAGTTGACATAGTGAGAGGTGCAAGATAGAGCGCAACCTGTCATGGAGGAATGCTGTAAAGTTTGGTGCTGGTAATGTTGCCAACATATATACTAATAGCTTGCATAAGCTCTTCATTCACATATGCACACACCAAATGAACATATGGCAGTCTGTCATGTGTGATATCGAGCTTCCCCCCCCCACACACACACAAAACGCACTGCTAGACGTTCCAGAAGAAAGTTTATTTTTATGACATAGTTAAGAGACAACTCTTTCTATCAAAACAAAGAGCAGCTTCATTTGCTTCAACATACTCCTCAACATAAAGATTTTGAATAAGTGATGTGCATAAACCACCAGAAGTTATTCAGATAGCCAGATGATGGATAGGGTCCATCCACCTGAGCATGATTTCCCTTGCAGAATGGTAAATTTGGGATCCATAATCAAGCTTTGACCATGCAAGTGAATGATAAAGGTAGAGCAAGGAATACTGATCTGTCTCTTTTCTGTAGAGGATGGAGTGTGAAGGATGTTCACTGCTTGTTTACAATTTTCTCTAAGTTGATGAATGGGTGTAATGCAAGCTTTCTGTCAAGATGAGTTCTGAAAACTTGGCCTCTGATGCTACTGGAATAATACTTTTTGTTTTAATTTTTTTTTTATTATTATTCTTAAATCAGGATCTGGAGGAAGAATACCTTTTCAGTAAAAGTGTAGACACACACACTTTTTTTTCCTGCTGAAAACCTAAACTCATTATTAAGAGCTCATGTAGTGACATGATTATTTGTTGAAGTTGTCTTTCAATTACCCTCATATTGTAAGAATGACATAACTGTGATATCATCAAAATAAGGATTATTGTTTACTGAGACAGGAAGCTGTTCAGTGACTGAGTTAACTTTGAGACAGAGCCTTAGGAACACCCTCTTCTTGATGATATAGCTGAGACAATATGCATCCCAGTCAGACTTAGTACTCAGTTAGACAGAAAGTCTTTAATAAAAGCAGGAAGGCATCCCCTGAGACCAAGATTAAAGAGGTCTTTTAATATGCCATACATCCAAGCTGTGTCAAAGGTTTTGTTTTCTTTTTTCCATGTCAAAGAACACTGAAACCAGATGTTCTCATTTCAGGAAAGCATATCTGATACATGTTTCTAAAAAGACCCAATGGTCTAATGTTGAAGTGTGTACGAAAGCAGCATTGTTTTGGAGAGAGGTTTGTTGCTTTCTGAGTATTAGAGAAGACTGGCCTTTGCCATTTCTCCAACAGCCTTACAGCTGGTCAGAGTGATAGTTCAAAATTGTTTGCTTGTGCTAGATCCTTCAATAAGAGTCTCTTAGCTCAGTCAGTATAGATGAAACCCATTGGTCAGAAAGACCTGGATTCAATTCTCGTCCATTACGTCAGGAAAGTTTATCTGGTCTCTTTTGACTAAAAGTGAATTAGTTGGTTTCATATGGAGGTAGAGGGTTTTTTCACCCAGAAACTCGAGTTTTTCATCCCTCAGAATGGTCAAACCAGCCCCATGAACACAGATCTACAGTCATAAATACTTGCCCTTAGGGGGGGAGGGGGGATGCAGCAGAGGAGTGATGAGCTGGCTGCATTAATTCATCATGAACCCCCTCATTGGGGGACTCAACTTGTTTCTAAGGGATGGATGAGAAAGGAAGGAAGATCCTTTACTGGTTTAAGGATGGCAATGACAATTGACTTATGTCAAGAACTCATAAACTCTTCCTCTGTAAGCATTCTGTTGTATGGTAAGAGAAGTAGATCCAGAGAAGATGATGCAAGATTTTATTATAGTGTAATAAATGTCATTAGGTTCTACTGAACTGAGATGAGAGAGTAATAATGAATTTTTAGTTTCAACATTCTCTAAAATGGCTGATTGTATGATTCTAGCCCATTTGTAGAAAAGTTTAGCCACTATTTATCTTATTGTTCTTTCAATATTAAAAATTCAGGAGGATATGAAGCTGTTGCTGAGATTCTCCCAAAATACTTCAATGGCACTGAGTTCAGAAACAACACATCTATATATAGATATACAACACACCTGTTGTATATCTCCCCTTCGTTTTCTGGATTTTATCCTATACAATTTTTGAACTTGTAGACTGATTAACAGATGAAGTAAATTGGATCCAGTCTGCTTTTGACTCTGACATCTAATGTAATATGCTCTGGCTCAAGCACATTTGAAAGCTATGAGATTTGATGTGGTAGGGTATTTATGAAATATATCCCCCCCATGCAGGCCCGGCTGGTGGTGTGTGCGAAGTGTGCAATATACACAAGCGCCGCAGAAGAAAAGGTGCCTAAAAGATGTCAAAAAATATGAAATAAGAGTTTAAATGAACAACAAATGGTACATATAATTATGAATGTATGTCGTCTTCCGTTCAGGTCCCTTCAGATCTTCCCAGAAACGAACAGATAAATTAACATCATAAATCAACTTATGAATAATTGTTGAGTTCCATGTAAAAAAAAAATTGTATAAGCAGGACTAATCCATAGGTAACATTATACTGTAAAGTGGTTTTCATTTCCTGTTCGTTTTATTCACACTTTATTCAAAAAAATTTTTTTGGAAAGGCACCGACCATTAATTGCACACACAAGAAAAATACTAGGTGCCGGTGCTGCCCACATGCTCTGTCCTGATAATTTTTGGCTGCTTAGTACTGAGGGTTCCACCAAGGTTTTGGATAGAATGGAAACAAGGATGATGTTTTTGGAATTGCTATTTTTGCTGCATAGACGATACAATCAGTTACATATGTGACTGCTTCAGCATTAAACTTTGCAAGATGGGGAAAAGTATTCCATTCAGTCTGGCCAATTTTCCACATGGACATCAGTATAGGAGAACATGATTCCTGTGAGGACATAGTGCAACTGATCCATAATGTCCTCTTTGACACCCCCATGTATACAGAAGAAGAATGGCAGGAGCAGATTATAAGATCTATCACAGAATATGATGTATCATGTTTGTTATTAAGAAGGTCATTACTGTCAATATTCTCAATGCTATTGTCTCATTCAAATGCTAATATTGCTTATAGTTGCAATTAAAGCATTTAATTGCAACTGCCTGAGTAATATAAGCAATATATTACTTATATAAGCAATATATTACCTGAGCAATATAAGGTTATCAAGGTCAATCTCATTTAACCCAGAACATGGAGATAAATGGAACATACTGTAATTAGAAAATTCACAGATGGGAGAATAGCTACTACTTCCAGGATAAATGATATACTAAGATAGCGATCCTGCCATGAGCAGAACTATCTTCAGTTCTGTTCTTACAAACAACAGTGAAATGCCTTAAGGTGAAGTCCTCACCAGGTTTTAAATATATTTCCTGCACACAGAAAGCTTTTTTTTTTCAGCAAAACTTTGATATCAATATTTTTGGCAGAATCAAGGGCAGTTCCACTGTAAAAATGTACCTATTCTCTCAGTTTTATAGACTTGTCCAATTTTTGAGAAGTTTAGGACTTACTTTTATTAAGCATATATTTATTTAATGATTTAAGTAAGCATGGACAGCCAGTGTCTATCTCTTACTTTTGAAAAATATTCAATACATCATCAGATAATGTCAGGATTATTTGCTAAATTTAATTTTCTTTGAGTGAATATGGAAGTATCCATTTTTTCTGTGAGGGGATCTGGTGGTTTATCTTTCACAGATATACATAATGAGTCTTTTGACTCCATAGAGATCTGGTTAACAATACTAAGTTTCTTCACAATTGGGTTATCATGAAATGGTATTCTTGGAGTTGTTTCAGGAGCGAGACCATACATCATTTGACTGATGTGCTCCACAGAGGAGCACTCATGACCATAAAGTTCAGATATGTCAAAATTATCAGGTGGTGAAACAAACATGTATTTCTAAGATAATTTTAATGTTTTCTTAGCTGTCACCTTCCCAGTATAAGAGGATTTAAGAAGCGTGGTGTTGATGGCTAATTTCTTTTTTGCATACTGATATGATACATTATGTTCTGATTTTATCTTTTGTATTTCCTTTTCATCCTTCTACCACTGACATGCACAGAAGTAAGCTGAGGATCTCCCTGACAGTTAGCATATTTAGTTTTCTTGTCAGATTTATTATTATCACATGCTTTACTGACACATTGAGCACAAAGAGTAGAACCACGACAAGCAGTTTGGGCATGCCCATATTTCTGACATTTAAAGCATCTTAAGGGATTAGCAGCCTAATGGGGTGATTGAGTTATCCCGCCTTTACAGATGTTGGAGGTTTATGTGTATCAAAAGTAAAAACAATATTCCTGGTCAGAAACAAGTGACCATCTCTATGCATCAGGATGTGCCTCATACCTGTCAGTTCATTAAGCTCTGAATATATCTCCTCATCTGAACATCAATGAGATCACACCAATCCTCTAGAAGAATTAGTGTTTTATGAGGAGTTACAGTAATCGACATTCTATCCACTGATGTTGCTCTGAGTTGCATTTCTGAGTGTAAGTGTTAGTGGCATGATATTTTCACAAAAAATATCACCAGAAAATAGTTTCTTTACTGTTTTGGGAGAACCTGCTGGTCCTTCTACACCCTTTTGAATAAAGAGGAATGACATTTTTCTAAGTGGCTTTACACATATTGCATGGATGATGAGAAACACTGCTACATTTATATTGATGTCATATCTTTTGTTTCTAATTTCTGTTATCAAATAATGTATCTATGGTATCAGTACTTGTTTGGACATTGGGAGCACTGCAGAAAAATTTGAGGATGAAGAATTCATGCTCAAAGTTTTTTTTTTTTTTTTTGTTTGGTACCAGATTTCCTCTCCACCATGAAGTAACATATGGACAGCCACTTATCCAGCAAACAATAAATGTAGACAGAAGTGGAATACCAGAGTTACCCTGAATGTTATACCAGCACCACAGCAAACCTTTTGGCTCACATCCCTGAACCATGGCGTAGGAGATTTACTGCAACACTATTTACCCTTGCAGACAAGCCCACTAGCCAATTGATCATGACTGGGTCATCCAGAAAAGCCTGTCTTGTTGAAGCAGAAGCCAAGTAGTGCAAGATTAACAGGATTCTCCTTTCCAGATGTCCACAGATTGCACTGCATACCAAACATGGCAGTAGGGCATTGGATCTCAATGATGGTCTCAATGACATAACAGTAAAAAATTCAACAGAAGTAGAGTGAAGAATACAGGAAGAAAAGTAAAGAAAAATGAAAAAGACCAGTACCATCACTGGGAGTCCTCTCCACCATGAACAAGTGTCCCCAAGAAGAAGGACTCCAACTGGATCCAAGAGTCCATGTGTTGAGGCTTAAGTGCTGTGAGGACATCATGTTGGAGGCTTAATGGAATGTATACAGCACACAAAAAGGATTAAAATACATTTAATACTTCCAATATTTCGTCTCAGTCACTGACACATCTTCAGGGATTACAAAAAACTAATGTAACATACACTCAAATACTTCACAATACTAAGCGAACCACATGGGTATCTAGGTGGTGCACCCTCTATGGGCAATTGTAGGTGGCCTAGAATGTAAGGTGGGATCTCTGATGATTAATGTTTTCCAAATTTTCGAAAGTTTAATGTAACCATATTTATTTAGATTTAGTTGATTTCTGAGAGCTGCTGTAGATTCTAAAAACAGTTTTTTTTTTTTTTTTTGAATTTACTGTGGAGCATGGTGGTTTTTTCCCAAGAGATCCTGTAAGTTGTATCCAAAACATGGTCTACCAGGCCTGACTGACCATAGTCGCGGTTTCAGATGTGTGACTTGTGTTCTTCTAAGTGGATGGTTGCTGATCTACCTGTCTGTCCAAAGAATGCCAACATACAGGAGCAGGGTACTTTATAAACTCCAGGCACTGAGAGAGGAGGGAGCTGATCTTTGGTAAAACAGATAAGGGTAGCAAGTTTGTGGTGGGGCTTAAATGCTGTGTAAAGGTTGTACTTTTTTAAAATCTTCTAAAAAATTTTTTTGATGTGCCACAGATGTAGTGTATAGTAATGGCATTTCTGAACTCGTTCTGAAGAAATGACCGGGGAATGGGGGAGGAACTGATTTTTTTTTTTTTAATACTATTGCTATAGCCATTCAACACACTCAATTTGTGTGAAAGAGAACCAGATGAACTGTGGGAAGAGATTAAAGATATAATTAAAACAGAAGCAAAGAAGAATATTCCAACAGTTTGTAAGAAGAAAAAGAAGTTTAAATGGCTGTCAGAAGATGCCATCAAAACTGCTCAGGAAAGGAGGAAAATGAAGGCCGCAGGAAATTTGCAGGAAGTACGGCATTTGAATGCAGTTTCAACGACAAGACAGAGGAGACAAGGAAAAATACTTTAACCAGGAATGCCAACAAATAGAAGACCAAAACAAGAAAGGAAAAACAACAGATCTTTTCAAAAAGATCAGAGAACAGGGAAGTTTAGTGCCAAGGTGACAATATTGAAAAGTAAACACAAAGGATATCTTACAGAAGCTGCAGACATCAAAGAAAGATGGAAAGAGTATGCAGAATCCCTTTACAGAAAGAACTCCAAAATTACTGAGAAATTTGAAGAGCAGGATTATACACAGGAGACAGTACCACTGGAGAGTGAAGTGAGGTGGGCACTGCAACAGCTATCCAGTAAGAAAGCACCAGGAGGAGATGGAATACCTATTGAGTTGCTCAAAGCCATGGAAGAAGAGGCAGTTAAAATTTTAACAGCTCTATGTCAGCGAATCTGGATCACAACTACATGGCCTAGGGAATGGAAAAAATCAGTTTATATACTGATTGAAGAAAGGCGATGCAAGAGAGTGAGAAAATTACAGAACTATAGCATTGATATCTCATGCAAGAAAGTCTTACTTAAGATCATTCAGAAAAGACTGGAACCATTCATGAAGAGAGAAATGCCAGATGAACAGGCAGAATTTCCAAAATGCAGAGGAATCTGCATTTTGGAAATTCTAGATAATAGAAAGGGCACAGGAATATCAAAAGAATGTCTACCTTTGTTTCCTTGACTATAGCAAGGCTTTTGACTGTAGATCATGTGAAACTGTGGAATGTGTTAAGAACAATGGGAGTACCAGAGCATTTCATTATCCTTCTGAGGAATCTTTATTATGAACAAGAAGCTACTGTCCAAACAGATCTTGGAGAAACTGAGCATTTCACTATAGGTAGAGGTGTGACAAGGATGTATTTTATCTCCATACCTTTTTAACTTGTACAGCGAATACATTTTAAGAATGGCAGGGCTGGAGGAGTCTTCAGTTGGAATTAAAATTGGTGGAAGAAATATTAATAATTTGAGGTATGCAGATGATACCACCTTGCTAGCAGAATGCAAAGAAGATTTGGAGGAACTTATTATGAAAGTTAAAGAAGACAGTGCTAAATATGGTCTTAAACTTAACCTCAAAAAGACAAAAGTTATGGCAACGTGAACATAATGATTTTGAAGTAGATGGGGAGAAAATGGGAGCAGTTAACAATTTTGTGCTCCTAGGATCCTGAATTGATAAAGATGGTTATATTGTACTGAAGAAGTTGGAAGAAGATTATTACTCAGAAAGAAAGCAATGACAAATTTAAGCAAGATCTTTAAAGATAAAGATATTAGCCTCGCAACAAAAATCAGAATTGTGAAAGCAATGGTATTCCTTGTGGTACTGTATGAATGTGAAAGTTGGAACCCTGAGAAAGAGTGAAAGAAGGAAGATAGATGCATTTGAATTATGGGTTTGGAGACTCACTAAGAATATCATGGACTACAAAGCAAACCAATAAATCAGTGATAGAATAAAGCCAGATTGCTCCCTTGAAGCTATGATCATCACGCAAAACTTGTCATACTTCGGACATATTATGCGAGCAAATGACAGTCTCGACAAGACGATGCTTGCTAAAGTTGATGGAAGCAGGAGAAGAGGAAGACCAAGAATTAGATGGGTGGATGGAGTTAAAGAAGCAACTGGAATGTTGCTTCTTTAACTATTTTATCGCCGAAATTGTATTATATAAGTCTATTAACAATTTCGCCGGTAAAATAGCCTTTTGGCTTTTTAAATTTGTAATTTACATTAAATATAGGAGTACACCACTTCGACAATTCGATAGTAGAGGTATATAAGTTCATGTTCACTTAAAACCTTGATATTCCAAGTCTACCTAGTCACTGATGAGACCTCAAAAAAGGTTGAAACCAGTCTGGGTAGTGACCTCTTCTCATAATGTAAAAACAATATATATACATCTCTTAGGAGCTGGCTTTTACATTATGAGAGAATATTAAAGTTAGTGAGGGAGCTTGCTCCACCTTTGCTCGGAGTTGCTCTGGTGTGGTACTACCCAAGTGATCATTTACACTTGGGCCTGCCGATAGTTTTTCGGCATGAAACTATGGATTTCGATCCAAGTTTCGTACCCGGCTTTTAAAACATAAAGGGATTTATCATCCCCCTTTCTATTAACAATTTTTGCCGGTAAAATAGCCTTTTGGCTTTAAAAAAAAAAAAAAAAAGAAAGAAAGACTATTTTTAGAATCTGCAGCAGCTCAGAAATCAACCAAATCTAAATAAATATGGTTGCATTAAACTTACGAAAATTTGAGAAACAATCATCAGAGATCCCACCTTACATTCTAAGCCACCTACAATCGCCCATTGAGGGTGCACCACCTAGATAGGACTTGAGAGTCACGCACGTGGTTAGCTTAGTATTGTGTGGTATTTGAGTGTATGTTACATTATTTTTTTTTTTTTTTGAGTCCTCGCAGTTTAGCCTAGTGGCTATGCGCTTTGCAACCATATGTCTGGGGAAGGAGTGTCCTGGTTCGATTCCCGTCGCCGACATGAGGAACAAGGATCTTCCTTAGCCATAGCCAAGTTCATCTGGGGTTTTTCATTCCGCAAGCAGGCAAACCAGCCCCGTGAACACATGGATCTACAGTCATAAATACTTAACCCCCCATGAGGGGGCTCAACTCACCCCAGTAGGGATCGGGAGAGAAAAGGGAGGAAACTCCATATGAATAAATAAATAAAATTAGTTTTTGGTAATCCCTAAAGATGTCTCAGTGACTGAGATGAAATATTGGAAGTATTAAATCTGTTTTAATCCTTTCCGAGTGCTGTATACGTTCCATTAAGCCTCCAACATGATGGATCCAATAGTCTGTGTCAGTAGCATGATTGGCTACACCAAAGTTGCTGTTGTGTAGATATTGAATGCATTTTCTAGGTTCATCTTGTTGAATATTGACTGTTCTTCCAATTTGTCCAAAATGGCAAAAGTGAATAAGGCAGAAATATCAGGGGAAAGAAGGTCAGAAAAAGTTCTTTGATTTCTCTCTCTTTTTTTTGGGGAGGGGAGGGGGCATCATTGAAAAGGGAAGTGATATCAATACTGACCACAGTGAAGTATCTTTGAGGATTATGTCTGATAGGCTCTCTCTCTATCTCAGGAAGCACCTAATTTTAGATGGTACATGAATTTTATTACTCAGCAGGAGCCATGGCATTGCTTACTGGAGGACTGAAGTAGCTTGAAAAAGTTTCATAGTTTCTACGGCAGCTTTTCTGGATTAGCTAATCCATAACTTACACACAGTACTAATACTGATCTAATGTAGGTCTAGATCCTTTTATGGGTGGGATTTCATATTAAAAACTTTTGCAAAACTATGTATCTTTACTTTTAACCACCCCTCATTTCTGTCCCAAATTATAAACTCCTTGCAAACATTACATAAAAAAAAAAGTGGTAATCTCCATCCCCAGGAACCACAGTTTTTACAAAATGAAATGTTATTTTAATATTGCTGGCCTGGTTGGCCGAGTGGTTAGCGTATCTGCTCTCCAGCCAAAAGGCTGAAGGTTCGAATCCTTTGTGTGTGTGATTGTGATTGTCTGTGGAAATACTAGTGATGGTGGTAGGCAGTAGATGGTATTGGTGTAGTTGCAATTAGTTGTAGTTGGAGAGTAGTAGATTACGTACCCTCCCTTGATGAGTTTTTGGACTCCCTGGAGGTTTATGTAATAATAATAATAAAAATAATATCACAGCAACCCCCCCATCTCTCTCTCTCTCATTCTACTCAATGAAAAATCTGTGCACCGATCTCCTACAAATCCTTATGTCTCATCACTCCATCTCCTATCCACCAGAATCTGCAGATGGAACTCCCTGAATCTGTCTTCGGACCTAATATTCCAGAGACCTGATACTTTTAGATATTCTTCTCTGGACTGGTTACAATATTCTAGATCTCATCCGGAATATTTTAATAATAATATGGTGATAAAACAAGAGGCCATCACTGGAAACTGTATAAGGAAGGGTGTGAACAAAGGGGCAAGGAAAAGGTTCTTTTCATGGAAGATGGTTAGTAAGTCGAATGCATTTCCTGAGTGTGTTGTGAATGTAGACACACTGAATCAGTTTAAAGCACAGTTGGATGAGTATTGTGCGCAATATTGTGCAACTCCCACAATGCGTCTCTGACTCCATGGAAGTCAGCTGTTAATAATAATAAATCCTTTTGCTGCTTGGTCTGGTCCCTCCTCTTCTTTTCATCTTACTCCTTCTCCAAAATGCTATTAGAGGATTTGAGTATTACTGAACTTTCTTCACTGCAGTGAGAGTCTACCTTTTCTCCAAGTATAAGTAGGCAAATATGGCAGAAGAATGACAGGCCAGCTACATTAAACTCAACTGCCTCAAACCCACATGGATTATATTGTTAAAAGAAGCGGCTATAATGTTAATGCATACAGGGAAGCTGGGATGGCAAATCTTGCACAACAGAGATATGGTGAAAAATTGGTTATGTGGTCAGCAAAATCTGTTCACTATATCCTCACTGTAGACATTCTGACATTGTACAAACCTGAAAAGATGTATTTGATGGAGAAAGAGCTGGAGAGATTTAAATGGAGTGTCATGGGTCTTTTGGAAACACAATGGACTGAATAAGGCCATATAAATCTAAAACAATCCATACTATATTACTCATTCAGGTATGATTTGGCACACAGAGGAGCAGTTATCATGGTCTATAGAACACTTTTCCACAGTACTGTAGATGTTAAACCCATCTCCTCCAGAAGCATAGTCGCTCCAGGCAAAAGAAAGAAAAACTTTTATTAAAGTAATACAAACGTATGCTCCTGATTCTTCACGTCCAGAAGAACATACTAATTTCTATCAACAACTACAAGAGGAAATTGAGAACATAAAAAAAAAAAATCTGCTAATAATTATGGGCAATTTTAATGCCAAAACTGGACAATATTCAGATGACAAGCATGATGTAATTGATAAATTTGGAATAGATAAGAAATAATAGAGGAGAGTATCTCCCTGATTTCTGTAGGGAAAATCTATACTAGCAAATACCATGTATAACCATAGACTTGTCTGCAAATACACACTTGGACTTCACCAGATTCATATACTAAAAACTGCACAGAACTGTAAAAATTCTTTCTTCTGAATATCAAAATGCTTCATGGTGAAGAAGTGAATACAGATCAAAACTTATATCTGCCAAAATCCAATTAAGATTTTGTTTAAAAAAATTTCCCACCTTACTAATGATTACCCCAGCAGAGAATCATGAAATGAATGTGGTATACTCAAAAGTGCCAGGTTCATCATGAAAACTATAAATTTTACATATTGATACCATTTTATGCCTGCATTTTTTTCTCAAGGCAACAACTATCACCGTTAACGATGAGAAAAGGAATTCGGACAAAAAACTTAACCTTCTTCATAGGGTAAGGAAAGAACTGAGCCAGGTACTGAGAATATAAGGATTTGAGAAAGAGACTGATTGCTGAAACTGTAAGAAGGAAGGCGCTAGTGAGAGGATTCAAATGATGGTAGTGAAAGGTAAGAATGCAAAACAGTGTTGTATAGCAACTCCATGCTGAAGGATGTAAGACGTGGCAGGTGTGTGTGTGTGTGAAAGAGTGACTGAGGCTGTGAGAAGGAGATAAAGTGTAAAAGAAATGACTATGTGGGTGCTATGAAAGATTTACAAGAAAGTGTAGAGGTGGCACAGGATTTGAAAGTGTTGTTACAGAATGAAATAGAAGAGTGCAAGAGGGACAGCTGTATCTTGCCAAGATAGCTAGATAGATAGCAGAAGCTAAAAAGATGAACAATGATATGAATTGCATAAACAATATGTAGGAATATGGGACTTGAATGTAGATGTATGGGATAAATTTGAGGGAAACAGAAAAAGAGATCTGTTAGAGAGGGTCTGCATTTAAGTGAGATGGCAATGTGAAGCTGGCTAGATTGCTGTTGAGAGAAGAACATTCCTTCAAGGAAAATGATAATCAGATAGTGGGACTGTGATTGCAATCCACCCAGGAGAGGTATGAGGTAGCTGATAGTGATAGGAGGGACAGGGCTTCAAGGATGGCCTCATTAAAAGTGAAGTTGTATTTTGTGGAATGATACTGTGAGGAATCTGGGGAAGGAAATAGCTTACACCTTTGGCCAGGTGAAAGCTATTATGCTTATATAAGCATAATAGCTTTCACCTAAGAATCAAGGGACAAAGTTTGTGTATTGATAAAAATTTGTCATTCCACAAATCATTGTAAGTGAGACATGTTTGAAAGAGAATGTTATACTAATGGAACATAATGGATATAGCATTTTTTTAGGAAGACAAATTTTTTAGGAAGATGAAAGAAGTGATGGGATATTACTGATGATCTCAGAAAAGTCATGTCCCCACTGAGTGGAACTTCAAGGAGTCAGTGATAATAGCTTCAAAGCAGTATCTGATGTAAGGCTGAGGTGAGCACAAATTTTAGATATTTGTTAGGGTGACAGGGAATGTAGAGGGGAAATGATTCTGACATGTTCATACACATGAGACTAGTGGGTGACAGGCAGATAATAATAATGGGTGTTTTTAATTGTGGAAGCACAAAAGAGCATGTGTGGATAAGGAGAATGAATTTCTTGAGTTGTTTAGGGATTGCTACCTCATACAGCATCTGAAACATGAGTGTTGGATTTAATAAGGTCTCAGTGATAACAGGCCATCAGTCATGAGTGATCAAGCAGTTTGATGTGGAAAGTAGTCAGACTGGTTCAAGATTCACTGAACAAATGACTTGTGGAATTACAGAGTATCAGACTATGACAAAAGGACAAAGACTGACGACCCACCATGACAGTCAGTTGAATTGAGAGAAGTCATAATGGCTGGGTTTTTATTTCAGATCAGTTACTGGTGGCAATGTCAGATAGTATTCTAGAGGTAAGAGAATAAACACAGTGGGTATGAAACATTAATCATGGAATTATGCAGGAGTTGTAGAGAAAAATGTTATGGAAGAGATATAAAAAATGTTATACAGGGTGATCCAAAAGTCACAAACATCATAAAATAAACTTGAAATTTTCAAGTGACAAAACGTTTACAGAACTAAATTATTACAAACAAAGCTTATAACGTATCTTTACAAAGACAAAAATAAATAACATTACTAAAGCAAATTTTCAGGCCTATGTAGCTCAGTGGAATTGGAGCTTGGGTCCTCTGCGCTTGGCAGCTCGAAGTTAGATCTCGGTTCAAATCTAGTCGCTGACTGGAGGAACTTTTTCTAAGCCTATCTTCAACCAGTTCCTGAGTTAGTCGATCTCTGGCATGGACAAGCGGGTTTTTCCTCTTGGAAACATTCCGTAAACTCAAGAAAATTGACCATAGTACTTGCATTATTTCAGTCAATAACATATCCTGTTAGGGTTAGGTACCAAGAGATGGTAGCACGTGTTTGGTGGTCTCTTCATCAGTAGCCACCTATAATTAGTGATAGACATGTGGCTACCAGCCTGTAGCCTCTGATTGGCTACCGGTGGAGATTGAACTGCCCACTCAGTCTCCAAAAGCTAGATAGGGTATAAAGGCCTCGCCTACTCCCTATTAGGGAATAAAAGGCATTAGCTGATTTATTTTTATATTTATTAGCAAATTTTCAAAATGGCTGCCTTGTTCTTGAATGCAGGCACGATTTTTTTTTTTTTTTACCGACTGGAGGTAACTCTTTGAAGCATGGAATTACTGACTGCTCTGATTGCTTCAGTGATGTTTGTCTTCAGTTCATCAATTGTGAGAGCATTATTTTTATACACCTTACCTTTCAGGTAACCCATAAGAAGAAATCTGGTGACCTCAAGGAGCAAAGTCATTTAGACATCAATCTGTCACCAAAAAACCTTTGCAAAAATTGCATTGTTTAATTTGATGTATGGCAAGTGGCATCATCCTGCTAGAACCAGCAATCACATTCTTCAATCTCAAGGAGAGCCACAATCTGGATGATGTCTTGGTGCAGCACTGTTCCATGTCATCTCAAAGAAAATGGGTCTGATACTGCACACTCCATTCATTTCACAGAATGCAAAGGAGTTTCATGGAAAACATGAGTATTTTCCAATGACCAAATTCTGTTATTTTGGCTATTAACACATCCAATTAGGAACCGGAGTTTGAAAGATGCATTATAATAGGATGCCATGTTGCAGGCCTATCTGTTCAGCAAATTGTTGACAAATTCGGGCCATCCCAGGTCAACAATTACTGATAGTAAACTAAGACAGAAGTGCAGGGAGTCAATTGCAAGTGCTACCCTCAGTGGACGACCCACCAAACATGACTGTAGGGTGCTATGAAGGATAATATGTAAAAACAACCATTTGCCAGCCAACACATTGATTGCAGAGTTCCGGGCATCAACTGGAACATGAATCGGCACAAAAACATTCAGAACCGAGGCTCACAACATGCATTTCCATGGTAGGACTGGAATATGCAAGCCCCATGTTACCCGAACCAACATGCTGCGTCATCTTCAGTGGGACATGGAAAACTGTACTATGAAGCAATGAACCACACTGCACCCTATACTGAGTAGTTGGATGGAAGTGCCAGATGCCTGGTGAATGTCTCTTACCAGAGTGCGTAACCCCATCTATGTAATTTGGAAGTGGGGGTGTGAAGGTATGGTCCCATTTTTCTTAGTTTGGTCTTAGGCCTCTGTTTGTGGTGCCACGAACACTGAACTCTGAGAGGTATCTGAACGTTCCGGACAATGCAATGCTTCCTACTTTGTGGCATTTCTACATAACTGATCAGTGTCTCTTTCAGCAAAATAACGCACCATATCATGAGGCTGCTGCAACTGCACGATTTGTCTACATGGGAGCCTGATCTCCACCATATTGAACATCTGTGGGATGAACTGGGCATTGGGTGAGGTCAAGGGATGTCTACCCCACAACAGTCCAGGATCTCACTGCATGCCCACAGGAAGAATGGTCCAACATTCCCATTGATTGCTACTGTATGCATGGGGAAAGTATGCCCCATAGGATTGCTGAAGTAATCACAGTGAAAGCAGGTCCTACATCTTAAGGTCAGCACAATGGCTGTTTGTTAATCACACTATGGTGTCTGTTCATTTCTTTCCAAGCAATGTACATAATATATAATGATAATGTAAAGAGATCCACATTAAACATGTAGAAATGTTTAATCGTTATTTTATTAGTGTATTTTTTTGAAAGGAGTTGGATAAAATGGGAAGGAAGAGGAATCACCAGCAATTCAGAAAGTGACATTTTTGAAATTATAAGCAAGATTGTTGCTTATAACAAAAGGGGGGGGTGACTAGATAGGAGATCACCATGAATATCAAGGGTATGTACGAAGGAAGCTGATGGGAAAATCCAAGTTTGTGGTGTCTAGGCAGTGCTACTGGTTTATTAAGTGGAGGTCTAGCTTTAGGAACCCAGTATATGGTGATAAGTGTACTTGAACAGGACTAGGAACATTTATAATTTTTCTCAATTTTGAAAAAGCATTTGATAGAATACCAGATGCCAAACTTCTGTTGAAACTGGGTAGGAAAGAAATAGTCAGTGATAGTCTAGTTAAAGAGACAGTTGGTTGATAGGAGGACATGAGTTGTGTATGGAGGTGTACTTTCTTGAAAGGGTATTATAGGTTTATATTCTTGGATGGGTGTTGTTTAATCTCTATATCAATAGTATAGATCAAATTGTTGAGAGTTTTCACTTGATTATAAATGAAATTAAAGATACCAAGAAATTATATTCTTGTTCAATCCTTTATCCAAATGTAAGCAAACAAAATTTGCATGTGAACTATCTTCATGACTGGGCACTTCACATATTAATTCTCTTAGTATCCCATAATGCAAAGCACATATCAGTTGCGAAGATACTTCACTCACAAACTTTGTTTGCTTACACTTTGATAAATGGATAAAGGATTACACAAGAATATAATTTTTTTTGGTATCTTTAATTTGTATAGTTCAAGGTGTGAGAGGAGATATTCAGTTGTTTGCTAATGCTGTTAAATTGGAAAAAGCATTAGGAAGTTCTAACTGTTATTTTACAAGAGATCAATAGGAATGCCAGGTACTTGGGCAAAAAAAATGGAACAAGATGAATTTAACTGGATAAACTTCACTCCATGAAAGTGAAATGAAGTAATGGATTTGGTAGTGTTGGTGGATAGGAAGCTAAAATTCAAAGAACACACTGCACAAGTTGAAAAACTTTCATTTAAAAGAAAACTGCTGCCATAATAAGGAGAACATTGACAAATATGGATAAGGAGGTAACTGTTGTGCTGTGTAAGGCACCAATCAGACCATATCTGGATGTTGTGCATAGATGTGGACACCCTGGAAATATGGGTGAAAACAAACAAAAAAAAAAAAAAAAAAAAATCAAGAGAGCCCAAACTAAGGTTAGCAAAGTCCTAAAACTCCATCACAATATGTGGCACATCCAGCAATACCACAGCATGAAATTGCTGCTGGGCACGGTATTTTCTCTTTCCTTAGAATTTTTCTTAAAGAACCCTTTGACATGGATAGGTGGAACACAAATAATTTCTTCTTGAGTAGAAGAAACAGGAATCCAATAGTTGTTGAAAGGTTTGTTAATAAAGGTTTCATTTAAACCATTTGTCAAGAAGTTCAATTAGATTTAATGCAATTCTTTATGTAGTAAGTTATCTGTAGAACATAAAGCATGATTAAGATGCATTAACATGTTCATGCCAGGATTCTTGAGCAGGATTCTTGTCACCACCCTAACCATAAGGTGGGGAAAGAGAAAACACAGTGCCCAGTGGCAATTTCATGCTTGTATATATCGCTGGACGTATATTATGATGGTCCTTCAATTATAACCAAATCTTCTTGTGTAGAGAGGGAGAAGGAACTAATGTTTGTTTTAGGATTATTATTTATTATTATTATTATTATGTGACACCTCCAGGGAGTGCAAAGACTCATCAAGGGAGAGTGCCAACAGCATCGAATGATTGATCCCCTTCCAACTACTAACCACGCTCAAACTTGCTAACTTTTTTCGTGAGCCATTAATAGCAGAGGTTCTACCAATCGACCAACCTTTGCTGGCTATATTAGATAGGATATATTAGAAAACAATAATTAAGAAAAATGCTATATTTGGTTGATATATCTGAATTACTAATAGGATTAAATATGTGAACCATCATTAATGAGCCATGTGAGAATAGGAAATATAAGGGACAGAAAGAACAGGTATGCATAGAAATACTTTTATTAGTGGCAATTTATTAATAATTAACATTTGTGGCTGCATGGAGCAAATAACATGTGATACTATAAACTCTAGACATAACGAGAGCATATATATATAACTTATGAGGAGAGTGAAAGAGATTGTCAGCAAAATATAAATAACTAACCAATAATAAACAGTGGCTGTATAAACTTGGTAGTTTAGTAAATAATTACAGAGCGGGACTAATCCAATGAACTAATAATACTGATCAGGTGATTTATCTAGGCATGGCAGGAATATGTGTGGGTTGATGAAGCAGCAAATCATCTTATAAAATTGTTGTGCTTGTTCTGTGTATTTCTATGTTTTATTTATATTTTGCTTGGTTTTCTAAGAAGTTTATTTTATTCACTGATGTCCAATATACACTTTTTTTACATAGTAATATATACATGAATAATTTCCAATCATCGTTGGAATTATCTACCTTGTCACAAATTCAAAGTTCATTTACATAACTGTTTTTCATATTTCTGTCTCATGAATAATGGATATCTCGCATATGCTAGTATTTTATTGGAGTTCAACAGACACAGCCCACTTCTTATAATACATAGAAGACTTCATTTTCATTCAGGAATAGATAAATTTTTACTAATGTCTGTTCTTTAAGAAAACTGGAAACATTCCATTTCTGACAGATACCATACCATAGATGCAAGAGAAACAAATAGTTTTATTGCATCACTAAATACAGTCTATGCACTACATTTAGCAACAGTTACTGTAATTAGAGACAACTGGAATGATACTTCATAATGAAAAACACTCCCCTCCATTGCATGCAAGCAAATCAGATTTACTATAGCACTAAAATAGTAGTTAACTAAAGACATTTGTCCTAACATAATATTTCAATTTTCAGTTGCAGAAAATACATGTAACAGTTGTTTATAATGCAGTCATTGGGCACAGAAAACACAATTTATGTAAAGCAAATTTTCTGAAGAAAATAAAGATGCATATGATGTGTGTATGTGGATAATATAGTTTGAGGACAGATGGTCCAAGATTTTTTTGTTCTTTTATAAGTTTGTCCAAGGGAACACTCGTCCAGTCAGACCATTTCATCCAATCTCAATTTGTCCAATCGGTCATTTTGTCCAACCTCAATTGTCCTATATATCACTATGTCCAACCTAGATTTTTCCACTCAGCAGTGAAAACGCAAGAGTGATTCTGAGCCACTTGTTTTAATTTGTACAAATTTCTACAAGATATGAATGTGAGCATTTAATTATAACAAATCAAATAAGGAAACAACAGAATTAATTTGGAAATTGATGTGAAACGGAATGCGAAAATGAGATAATGGATTTTGAAATCTGTGGAGTTCGGAGAATTTAGTCTGGGTTCACCTTCAACGATAAGCGATTGACCGCAGGTACGTGTTGAGTCTGTTTTCTGCCTTGTACTGAGGATATTGCTGTACTAGGGTGAAAATGTGTTCTTGGTTATGTAGGTACCAACTATTCACAGGAGCCCTGATGTTTCTTTGATCTCCAAGAAGTCATGTTGGAGGTTTAATGCAATATTATCAGCACTGAGAAAGGTTTAAAACTAATTTTAATACTTCCAGTATTTCGTCTCCGTCACAGAGACATCTTCAGGGATTACAAAAAAACTTTTTATAACAACGCACACACAAAATAATACAATAGTGACTGAAACTAAAGTCCTATCTAGGTGGTGTGCCCTCTATGGGCATTTGCAGGTGGCCCAGGATGTAAAGAGGGATCTCTGATAATTAATGTTTCCCAAATTTTGGGAAGTTTAATGCAACCGTATTTGTTTAAATTCGGTTGATTCCTGAGTGCAGATGCAAATTCAAAGAATAGTCTTTCTTTTTTGAATTTACTATGGTGTTTTTTTCCAGGAGATCCTGTGGGTTGTATCCAAAACATGGTCTGCAAGGCCAGATTGACCATAATCGTGATTACAGATGTATGACTTGTGTTCTTCTAACTGGATGGTTGCTGATCTATCTGTCTGTCTGAAGTAAGCCAGTTTACAGGCACAACGTAACCTATATACTCCAGGTACTGAGAGGAGGGAGCTGGTCTTTGGTAGAACGGATAAGAGTAAGTTTAAGGTGGGGCTTAAAAGCTGTATGGAAGTTGTACTGTTTTAATGATCTAGCTATTTTTTCTGATGCACCACGGATGTAAGGTATGGTGATGGCATTTCTGAAGTCCTTCTGAAGAGATGGTCGGGGAATGGGAAAGCACTTGATTATTTTTTTAATCCTGTAGTCACTCTAGCCATTGGAAAGGAAGGTGTTGTGTATGTGTTTGAGTTCAGTTGAAAGGACAGTTTCACTGGAACAAAGATTGTGGGCCCTATTGGTAAGAGTTTTAATAATGCCATATTGCTGAGAGGGATGGCGGGTGGGAGAGTTTGTGAAAGTATCTGCCTGTATGAGTAGGTTTTCTATATACAGAGAAAGAAAGGCTACCATTAGGAAGGCATGTTACTAAGGTGTCTAGGAAGGGTAAACTATTGTTATTTTCCTTTTACATTGTAAACTGGATTCTTGGATGCAGACTATTGAGGTGATTGAGGAAGGAATCTAATGTGTCTGGGCCATGAGGCCAAATAGAGAACGCATCATCTACATATCTTAGTCAGATAGAAGGTTTTAGAGGAAAAAAAAAAGGGGGGGGACCCAGTTCCCTCTATCTGTTTGTAGATTTTGTTCTTCGAAGAAAAATAACCAGAGTTGATGGCAAAGGAGCTCCAAGATATCAGAAGGAAAAAAATTTTTTTCAAGAGTGTTAAGGTGTCAATTAGGGGAATATTGGTAAACAATGAAACAATATTCCCCAAATTTCACCTCGTGGAAAGTGAGGGTTTTTTGCCCCTCTATACCCTCTGACGTAAACACGTTCAACATACTATCATTCCTTCCAGGTCTTCCGAAACACTCTCTGCAATGTAGTCAAATACCTCAAGTATGTCATCGATTAGCACGAATGGCAAGCCGAACAGCATTGATGCTTTTTCACGTAGAGGGATTCCTGCAACTTTATATTGCTGTGACAGACCCAAAGCTGCCAGATGTCACCAAAGGGCCTGAGAAAAGTGAAATAGACAACGTTTTATATTTGCATTAGGAAATATCTCCCATGCAGCATTCATATTCACCAGCTCGAAATCCATCATAACAGTATGTGGATTCACAATGATTCCTGCTTGTTTTGCGGTGTTGACAACATGCTGGTATATTGACCGATATGTAGCCTCATTTTTTGCGGAATTAGAGTGTACACCAGAGGCATGACATGCTCTCGAAATATTCCATGCATAGTAAACTGAGCAAATTATAAGGGTGCAGTTTTAAATGTGCCATCTGAGAAGATAATGTCACTCACTCCAAGTAATCTTAGGTTCTCCGTTGTGGATAAAACAAGAAGACGATCCTCGTCCTGTACACCAGAATCATAAAAAAAAGAAATCTGTAATGATTTAACATTACTTGATATTCTTCCGGTATCTCAACGCCAACCAAACTTGCGAGAGTAGCATGAGGCCCTGCAGTGTTCTGCCATCTAATGACTTGCCTCCGTAAACCATTCCTCTCTGGCAACATAAGTAATACTTCATCTTGCTGAACTTGTCCTATAACCATACGCATAACGTGTGAAGGTAGACAATCCGTATTGTCTTGTGCCCTTCTCTTTAGATTATTTTTAACTTTCCTAACCTCTCCGTCCACGCCTGATTCATGTTGGTGATCATCCTTGCCATCTTTGTACACCACGATGTTGTCTAAACTGGCAGTTGCGATGCACCTAGCATTGCAACTGTCACGAACCTCGCATCGCCAATACTGTCTAGTCTTATTCTTGTTATGAGAGTGAAAATGATAACAATTTTGTAGATAAAGCATTGGCTTACCCCTGTCACTCATCACAATTTCCACCATATGCCAAATTTCAAGGATAAATTACAAAAAAATTTTTAATGTCAGCTGACTATTATTAATGATCACAAGTTACTTCTAACTCCTTGGACTAATATGAAGAATTGGACTAACAACCTTTTCATCTGAAAATAATTGGGCATTTCGTCCAATTATTTTCGAATCGAAATAGGATTGGACGAATAACTTCAAACCCAGGTGCTTTCAGGGAATTTTGTCCAATTATTTTAAAGTTGAAATAGGATTGGACGAATAACCTCAAACCCAGGTGCTTTCAGGGCATTTCATTTCGTCCAATTATTTTCAATTGGACAAAGAGCATTGGACGAATAAGACTGGACAAAATGTCCTACTGGACGAGAAAAGTAATGGACGAAAATAATTGGATGAACTACCCTGAAACCATAATATATCTTGAAATCAGTAATTGCATTTGCAATATGATTAAGACATTTCACAAATTCTAATTTTACAAATAAAATTCTACTGAAAAAGTTGCAACTAACATGCCAATAAGCTTTCTGAACTGTGACTGCCTGATGTAGAAGCAGCATACACATATGCTAGAGCTAGTTCTTGCTGATGGTATCCACATGTGCAGACAATGACTGGCACAAAGATGCTAAGATCTTAACAGTGCCTAATTTTTTTGACCAGGATGATGTGACTTGTCATGAATATAATAGCATGTGCATACTATCTGGTAGCTATGAATTAGTAGATGTAAAAAGGCTAATTCTGCTTGATATCTGGAATATCCGAAGATACTGTGAAAATTTTAAAACCTTCTTGGCATTTCATCCTTCCAGAAACTCTTCGCCTAAAGACAAGTTTCCTCCATTTAATTTTTTCAGGTGTCTACCAGATTCTTGCTCTTGTGACTTAACTTATTTTGCACAATCTGGAAGGTATGTCATTGTCCACTATGAGGAACATCGATCTTATATCCAGCATATCTTGAATCTGAACAACATGGCTTTGCTGAACATGCCTTCCCTGATAAGCACAGAGCTCTGTGGACTAAGACAGAAATCCTACATAAAGAAGATTCCTTATGAAATATCTTTATAAAGAAACTTGTGAAGTGTTACTACATTGTTCAAACTTAATAGATCTTCCATAAGGGAAGTATCGTCTTCCCTTATGGAAGACGGTACTTTTTCAATCTGCTAACTTTCTTAATTTATTTATTTTCTTATTTTTATTTTTGATGAAGAAGAAGCTGAATGTTTGTTACCTTACTAAAACCAATGCAGCAGTTTTTAGAATCTTTCTGTTAACTGTATATGTTTATAAGTAGTCTCACACTACATAGAAGAGTATACCAAATGCATGAGGGTAACTTATTCATGTCTATACCTAAATGCCAGGAGAATAAGGGGGGGGGGGGGGAAAGGAGCTGAGTTTGTTACTTAGTGAATATGTTGTAGACTCAGATTATTGGCATTTGTGAGACATGGCTCTCAGAAAGCAGATGTACTAACTGGTATTGAGTGTAAGGGGATAGAGTCTTTTTAGGAAGGATAGACAAAATATGAGAGTGGACAGTAGGAGGTGAAGCTTCACAAAAGCAATAACAGCTTTTGCCAGATATCTGGAAAACCACTCTCACAGAAAATTCTGTTGAAAAGGTGCAGCAGTAGGTAAATGGCTAATGGCTGCAGATGTCTGACCATCTCACATAATGAATGTTATCTGGTACAACAGAAGTTGTGGACCAAAAATGGTGCCCCAATTAAAGGGAAGCATTTAAACAAAGCAGCTTTCGTTTCTTCTTTCGTGAATGGCCTGTTGTATTCTTCAGTACTGTTCGAAGAAAACAGAATTTGTTGTTTTTGTTTTGCATTTTTTGGGAAAGGAACTTTGGTAAGAAGATATTGCTGATGTTTTAGTAAAAATCTCCCCAAGTGTATCGGCAATTGTTGCTGGGTAAGCAACTACAAATTCATCATATTCAAGGACAGAGAGCTGATGGGTGATGTACATGCTGTACATTTTCCAGATTCCATACTTCCTGGCTCTTGTTATATGTATACTGGATCTAAGATTCCTATCTAGCTCTGAGTGCTGATGTGTCTTGTTTAGGCTTGAAGTGGTGAGGATTGTTGTTATGGGGTACTGTGGAAGATACTTAATGTTTTCTTCTAAGCCTCCTTGGTTGTTGTGCAATCATCATTCCAACATAAATTGCGAAAGTAGAGGTGGGACAATCAGCTTGCTCAATTTTACATCATGATATCTGTGATGTAGTATGGTCGCCCATTTAAAAGGTTGATATCACAGGGAAATGGCCACTCCCATATAAGTTGTCTCCAGTTTCCCACTGCTGGAGTGGGAGGAGGGAGGGTGGGCACACAGTTAAGTCAATGTTTAGGCAGGCAAGTGAAAGAGGGTGTTTGCTTGCAGTGTTCACTGCAAGCAAACACCCTCAACAACTTTTACTCTGATGTTTGTTTGGACACAACCCTAGTTTTTTATCCATTTAAATTCGCCATTAAAAGTCATAGGAACGGTAACTGCAGTATGACATTATCAAAGTCATCCTGGGAGATATCTGTTGCAGGAGGAAGGGAAATACAGCATACTGTTATAAAAATTTCAAATAAGAATCAGATAGCAACTGCCTCTACGTTTGTATTAAGTAGGACTAATTGGAAGAGGGTGTGGTTTCCCCCCCCCCCCCACTAGGATAGTGACTCCTCCATGGGCAAGCCCATCCCCTGTCGAGTACTTATGAGTGATATTTATGTTTTGTAATGCCAGATCACCAAACTTCAAGTTTGTTTGCTGCTGGCAGAAGCATATTGGTTTATACTTCTGCAAGAGAGCAGTGATGCAATCAATATTTTGTCAGAACACAACAATTCCATAGTAGAAATGTTTTCGTAATTTCCCTCATCATCATCATCAAATTACTGATATGTACCTTCAAGGGGTGTATGGGATATGATAGTACTACATGAAAAATTTACATCATTACTAACTTCCTATCTACAATTTTCCTCCAAATCAGTCTGTTACTTGTCAAGACTCCAACATTATCAGATCTTATATTTCTATCATCTAAGGCATTTTGTACCGTATCAATCCACCTATATCTTGGTCTTCTTCTGGGTCGTTTTCCTGCCAACCTGGCAGAGAACACTTGTTTTGCTAAATCTTTCCTCGCCCATTCTGTTTAAGTGACCATACCACCTGAGATTAGCTCTGCCAACACATTCCTGGATGCTAACAATGTCAAGTTCTTTCCTAATATCCTCGTTTTTAATATGGTATTGCCACTGATGCCATCTGTTCATGCCTCTAATCTTTCTCAGGACTTTCATATCTGCGGTCTCTAGTCTTTGGTCAAGTGTTTTAATTCTGACCCAGCTCTCAGATCCACAAGTTAAAACTGGATTGAACACTGTCTTGTACACAGTTAATTTAGTGTTCCGACTAATTTCTCTCTTATTCCATGTGAATTTATTCAATTGACTTCCTACCATAGCAGCTTTATTCATTCTGTTGTCTATTTCCATATTTAATTTACCATCTTCACTAAAAATCGTACGCAAGTAGCTGAAATGTTTTACTTGTTCCACAGGGTCTGCGTTCACAGTAGACAATTCTACCTATTTTCATTGTCTTTGTCTTTTTATTGCTGACCTTCATACCATATCTATTACAACAGTTATTCAATTTAGTCAGGGAATCTTGCAAACTTGTAGCAGATTTATTTAGAAGCATAACATTGTCCGCATAAAGCAAAGAGCTGACATTAATATCTCCAATTCTGATATCATGTTTAATACCGCTTTCCTTCATAATGTGATTCATACAGATAATGAATAACAGAGGGGATAATGTACATCCTTGTCTCACACCAAATTTAACATTAAACCATCTTCCTGTACTTCCTTCAATTCTAACTGCTGACTTGCAACTCAAATAAAGACTAAGTATTGCTTGATATAATGCCCCATTGACACCATATAACTGTAGCTTATTGAATACTATAGCTACTCCTTCTTTTCCTTGATTGTCATTGCCTGAATATAACATTTTGTATTTATTGCTCAGATAGATCTCACCAGTTTTGGTCTTTTTTGTTTCAGTCACCCCTATTATGTCGATCTGGTACTTATCTAATTCCTCAGCTAGCTCCATTTCTTTGCCATTCAGACTTCTTACGTTGATAGTACCGATCTTTAACTCTGGTGATGTTGAGTTGGGGTTTGTTTTCAGATTTGTTCAAGTAGCTGACTTTTCGCTGTTCGCCCTGGTTCCCTGGCGAAAACAACGGGGGCCTTGTTTAACCGGGCGATGCCCCAGCTGGCATGAAATTTTGTTATGTTGTACCATCATTTTTTATTTTGGTTTAACCAATAAGAATACAATTTGGTCGGCTAAATCCCAAATTGCCAGTCCATCCTCGTTCGTTCAGTATCAAAGTAGATACCCAACAGGGTGCACCACGAGAAGGTGAGGATTGGACATTAGGTCAGAAGCCCTGGTCGGTTCTCTGCATTCCTTTAAAGGCTATGTGGAGGTCTCCTCTCAGTTATACAGCTTTGACCCCACCCTTGCACTTATTAACATTGAAATGAAAATCCCAGTCATCATTTGCTTTAAGTATTTAAATCTTTCTTAAAAAAAACCTATATCTTCTCTTAGAAAATATTTAGTGCCACTCATATGGAATGGCACTATTTTGCTTTCTTTCCATTCCTTTTTATTGCAAGATTTGTTAAACAACCAGACCATGAGCACACCCAACTCTCTTGCAGATTCCGGAAAAATATCACAGGCATACCCTGGTTATACAATATGTTAGGTTCCAGACCACTGTCTTCTAGCAGATTTCATCATATAGTGAATCACTGCCTTTTTCTTTCCCTCTTGTAGATACACATAATGGTTTAATAACATTTTTAAGCAGTCACATGTGCATAAATGGCATAAATAAAATTTATTGATGTCAGATATGTAAATAAAAAATTTGAAATAATTTTCACAAAATAAAAAGTTATTCTGAATAGCTTGTCTTAACCCGTTAACATACAAAGACGTCTGTGACACGTCTTTTGTTTATTGCACCAAAATTGATTTTGACATATCGCAGACGTTACGAAGTTCGCTTCAATTTCAAACGAATTTAGAGTTTAAAATTAATTTATATGTCAAAGGGTTAAGGGAATATGCTAACGTTTGGTCATCAATCTATACTTTTAAAAGTTTTTATATTTTGGTAATTAGATTGTCATGTTTATGAATAATTGTGGTATTATTTAATCTTTAAAGGTACCTGTGGCATGACTATAAACAATAAATTACACAGTAACCACAGTAATTAACTTTACTGTGACTTTGCTGTCACAGTAAAGAATATAGACTTTGTCTATATTTTTTGCATAACATTGAACTCTACACTAACAAAGATTTTGGGTTGGAAAATGCCATTTTTCTCTTTTGCCACACATTCTCCAACCAAAATTTCATAACCTCAGAATTTATCCAACCTTTATCATTAGCAGTAACAATAATATCTTTGGAATCAACCTTTTGGAACAGTCTTTCTTTCGAAAATTGCCATCGGTGGCAGTTTGGAACCATCTGCAGTTACGCAGAGAACCACAGTAAAGTTAGACCTTTCATGCACTGTTGTAGCAACTGAAACCTCTTTTGCTCCCTTCAGATTCAAAGTCCTAGAACTCAGCATCTCAAAACCTATGGGAACCTCACCCATATTCTCAAAGTGACAAGCATCAACCCCACATAAGTTTTCTCTCAGAAACAAACAAAATTTAGCTACTTTCACTAATTTTTTCTTCGAGAAGTACTTCTGTCTTCCATGTCGACCACTGCTACTAGCAATGCATGTGTTTTTAAAGAATTCCTCCGTTCTCTGTCTGTACTTCCTAACACTACCGCTAGTTGCGCATGACCGTTATCTATACAGCAAAAGGAGTGATGAAAATGTTGGGGTGCGCATTATCTATAACCCTACAAAAACGCAAATTAAACAATTAAATAAGCTGCTTGATGAAGTTATTAGTTGGGATTAAAATACTGTGGACAAGCTGCACACTCATTTTGGAAGAACTCCTCGTTTATATGGCCTCCCCAAAAATTCATAAAGAAGGTTATCCAGTAAGACCCATCATGAATTGTATTAACTCTCCCACCTATAGAATTACAAAGATTTTTGAATTTGTTATAGAATCAGGATATTTCAGCTGGAAAAACAAAACTTATAGACAAGTTGAAGGAACTGCTATGGGTAGCCCTCTGTCTCCACCTTTGGCAAACTATTTTTTGGACCATCTGAAAGATACCTTGTTCTCATCCATTCATCCCCAACCCTCTCATTGGTTTCTTTATGTTGATGATGTCTTTGCTGTTTGGCCTCATTCTGAAAATGAATGAGTCCAAACCACTTTCTTGTAACAGATCAATAGCCTTCACCCATGCAGTGAATTCACTATGGAAAAAGAAAAGGCTGGTAGTTTACCATTCTTGGCCATCCTTCTTACATGCACAGCTTCAGCTAATTTATCAACTAGCGTTCATCGAAAACTTCACTGTCAGATACATTCATCAAAAGTCTGCTCACACCTCTCAAAAAATTAGTGTTATCAAGTCTTTGATTAATAGAGCACAATGTGTGCTCCTCTCTCTCTCAAGCTTAAAACAGGAACTTCTCACTATCAAAATGTTAATGGAATTTAATGATTACAACCCTAATCAAATCCAGCAGATAATTGACTCCTATGTTCCAACACCTCAGGATTCTTCAACAGACCGCAGGGTTCCAATCCCTTATATTTCTGGCATCTCTGAGCCAATTGGTAGAATTTTGAAGAAGTATCATAAGACTGTACTGACCATTTTTGTTCTTATTCTTTTTTCTATGCTTTTCTTATTGTTTTCTTTGCTCTACTTCTCCTGAGCCTTTTTCCTATCTTACAGACTGCCATTACTGGGATCTAGTGCGTTTGCAATTCGATAAGAGCTGTAGTCATTCAGAAAGGAGGATTCTGGTAGTATTGCACAACTTTGGCAAGAGAAGCAGTTCTGCATGACTCAGCCAGGATCACTTACTTAGTGGGCATGCATGCATGCATGCGTGCGAGGGCCGGCAATGTTACAGTTAGTCTCCTCCATGTTCTCAGACTATGGTGCTAGTATGTGTGCAGGATAACTCGGACATTCCACTCCAAGTGCAGTTGCTTGTTAGAGAGTGGGCATCTGTGTTGTTCCATGGTAGGTGGGAAACTGGTGCTGAATCAAACCCCGATTAAGAATGAATAATTTTTCAACCGGATGTTTATCAGATGGCATAAGTAAGTCCCAGTCATGTTCAGAAACCATATAAATATTAACAAAGTCAAAATAAGAAACATCAGAAGTTGCAACAAATCTTGCATTCAACAAGAAAAAATTCAATTTTCTTATTGAATTCAATTCATCCAGAAGAAGGGTTGGTAGGATCTCCAAAGGATCTTTAAAGAAACTCCTTTCAGGAGATGTTCTTATTGAAGCAGCAACATTCACACAATCCCAAAAATTATTTCTTACATCTGTTAAAGAAATATCAATTATGACTACCCCCCCCACACACACACACATGTAAAACCTTACTTTTCCAGGATGGGGGCCTCTTTACTGTTCCTAATGAGATCTGTTCTGAACTAAGTACCAAAGAGTGACAACCATAAGAAGGATCCTCATATAATCCTTCTTCCTGCATCTGGTTCCCACTAGGAACATTATCCTTACCTTTAGCACTCCAGAACCACCAAAACAGGTTACTTCTGCTGCCCAGTAAGGCTGTATATCCCAAACACTTTGCACTGCTTTAAATGTCAGAAATCTTTTTCAAACTTCCTGTCATGACCCTGCCAGCTTTGCCTGATGTGGCTAAAGATTGTGGAGAATAAATACTGAAAGAGCAAAACATCAAAATGCTCTGTGACAGCAACCACCCAGTGTACTTCCAAGTATGCCAAAGGCAGAAGAATGAAAAGGAGATCCAAAAAATAAAAACAGAACTATGCATCACTTATTAAGAGGCAAAGAGTCAGTATACCACAAAAGTAGCAACATCTGGTAAACCCTCTTATACTAAAAAAGGCAACTGTAAAGAATGCCGGTAGGGATGTTGACACACATGTCAATCCTGTCTTCTAACTACAACATTCTTGAATGGTGTGACTTGCTTTGCTGTCTCATTAGAGTGAATAAAAACGAAAAATCAATATGGATTCACTCCTGAGGACATGCCAAAAATGGTCCTGCTACATGAAAGTCCTCCTATTAAAAAAATAATGGAACATTCACCACAGTGGATCAAAGGCATGCCTCCAGACCTTTTAACAGATGGTCTGTAAACAGATAGCATAGATACCTCCACTTCTCCACAGAAAGATAAAACAATTAATATATCTATTGCCTTAGAGGGAGTCCAATTTCACAATGTCTAGGATAATTTCTCGATGAAGAAATAATAGGCATTGCCTTCTACAAATCTCCAATTAGAAAAAATCCAAGGCTAATGAAAACAAAACCTCTCAACATAGGAAGCTAGATTATACCACCAAAGGGAAATAATGAGGGGGGTGCTTAAGGGTCAAAGCTGTTTAAGTGAGAGGAGACCTCCATATAACCTTTAAAGGAATGCGGAGAATTGACCAAGGCTTCTGACCTAATGTCAAGTCCTCACCTTCTCGTGGTGCACCCTGTTGGGTATCTACCTGGATACTGAACGAACGAGGATGGGCTGGCAATTTTGGATTTAGCCGACCAAATTGTATTCCTATTGTCTTAAAGCATATACAAAATGATGGTACAACATGACAAAATTTCATGTCAGCTGGGGCATCTCCCTTTTAAACAAGGCCCCCCCCCCATTGTTTTCTCCAGGAAACCAGGGTGAACAGCGAAAAGTCAGCTACTGGAACAAATCTGAAAGCACACCCCAACTCAACATCACCAGAGTTAAAGATCGGTACTATCAACATGACAAGCCTGAATGGCAAAGAAATGGAGCTGGCTGAGGAATTAGATATATGTACCAGATCGACATAATAGGAGTGACTGAAACAAAAAAGACAAAAACTGGTGAGATCTTTCTGAGCAATAAATACAAAATGTTATATTCAGGCAATGAAATCAAGGAAAAGGAGTAGCCATAGTATTCAACAATAAATACGAGGCTAATCTTCTTGAATGGCAGTCAGTCTCAAGTAGAGTAATGTGGGCAAATATGAGAATGGGGAACTGGACAATGAGACTTATTTGTGCCTATGGTCTCACAGAAGGTTCTACTAAGGTAGAAGTGGAGGAATTTTTTGAAGCTTTAGAAAAAGCAACTGACACAATGAAAAAGGAAAAGTTGGTCCTTGTTGGGGATCTAAATAGCAGAGTAGGAAATGATTGTGAGACATACAAAAATATTTTGGGAAAATTTGGAGAAAAGAGCAAAGCTAATAATAATGGCAAATATCTGTTGGATTTCTGCTCAGGACATGGACTGGTTATTACTAACACCATGTTCCAACATAAAAATGTGCACAAATTCACATGGAGAGAAGAGGCTAGGAATAAGAAAAGTCTCATTGACTATGTTATTGTTGATAGTGATGTTTTCTCCCTGGTGCAGGACACCAGAGTGTACAGAGGATTTGAAATTGGAAGTGATCACTATTTAGTGTTGAGCAGGATAAAATTGAATTTCATATTGAAAAGAATAACATATAAGAAAGTTTTTAAAGCGAATAAAAGTTGAGCAGCTCTCAGATGTGAACTGTAGACTAAAATACAGAAAGATTATTGAAAAGAAAATGAAAGAGTTTGAGAACAGGAATCAAACCTTGGCGATTCAGTGGCAAACTCTGAAGAAAACATTGATTGATTCTGCCAGAGAGGCATGTGGTGAGGTTGTCTGCAAGGATAAAAAAATCAGAACTCCCTGGTAGACACAGGAAGTTAAAGAGGCAGTGAAGGAAAAGAAAGCATATCAAAAGTTCCTGGCAAATAAGTCAGCTTTTACTCTTACAGAATACAGAGACAAATGTAAGAAAGCTAAACAGTGTGTAAAACTAGCTAAACAAAAGTCATGGGAGGACTTTGGCAAGAATATAGAAAATAAATATCAAGAAGGTGGCAAAATATTCTGGAGGTTGTTGAAGAAGCTTAGGAATGGAGGAAAGAGTGCTGTAAAAGGAATTAGAGATGATAAAGGTGACATGAAAACAGGAGAAAAAGATATCCTTGAAGTATGGAGTAATTACTTTGAAAAACTGCTAAATGAAACAAGCAGTGATGACAGCACAGTGATAAAAAACACTGACCAGGCATGCAGTCAGGAATACATATCCATACTTGAAGTAGAAAAAGCCATCAAAGGCTTGAAATGTGGAAAGGCAGCAGGAGTAGATGATATTCGACCAGAAATGCTGAAGTATGGTGGTATAAGAGTCTTACAGTGGCTGCACTGCATAGTTCAGAAAGCCTGGACAGAGGGACGAATTCCCGATGATTGGAGTAGAGCTCTCATAGTACCCATACATAAAAAGGGAAATAAAACTGAATGTGAGAATTACAGAGGTATTTCCCTACTGAGTGTTCCTGGCAAGATCTATGCAAGTATACTTGAGAAATGGTTAGAAGAATTGTGGAAGAAAAGCTTGGTGAAGAACAAGCTGGATTCAGGCCAAATAGAGGCTATCAGGATCAGATCTTCACTTTACGACAAATAGTCGAGAAAGCATGGGAATATAACAAAGATCTGTATTTAAGTTTTGTCGATTTGAAAAAGGCATATGACAAGGTGCCAAGAGAGAAGCTATTCCAAACGCTACAATTATATGGTGTCAATGGGGCATTATATCAAGCAATACTTAGTCTTTATTTGAGTTGTAAGTCAGCAGTTAGAATTGAAGGAAGTACAGGAAGATGGTTTAATGTTATTGGTGTGAGACAAGGATGTACATTATCTCCTCTGTTATTTATTATCTATATGGATCATGTTATGAAAGAAAGTGGTATTAAACATGATATCAAAATTGGAGATGTTAATGTCAGCTTTTTGCTTTATGCGGACGATGTTATACTTCTAAATAAATCCGCTACAAGTCTGCAAGATTATCTGACTAAATTGAATAACTGTTGTAATAGATATGGTATGAAGGTCAGCAATAAAAAGACAAAGACAATGAAAATAGACAGAATCATTGAAAATGTCAACTGTGTTGTGAATGGAGAACCTGTAGAACAAGTAAAACATTTCAGCTACTTAGGCACGATTTTTACTGAAGATGGTAAATTAAATATAGAAATAGACAACAGAATCAACAAAGCTGGTATGGTGGGAAGTCAATTGAATAAATTCATATGGAATAAGAAAGAAATTAGTCAGAACACTAAATTAGCTGTATACAAGACAGTGTTCAAACCAGTTTTAACTTTTGGATCTGAGAGCTTGGTCAGAAGTAAAACACTTGATCAAAGACTAGAGACCACAGATATGAGAGTCCTGAGAAAGATTAGAGGCATGAACAGATGGCATCAATGGCAATATCATATTAAAAATGAGGATATTAGGAAAGAACTTGACATTGTCAGCATCCAGGAATGCGTTAGCAGAGCTAATCTCAGGTGGTATGGTCACTTAAATAGAATGGGAGAGGAAAGATTAGCAAAACAAGTGTTCTCTGCCAGGTTGGCAGGAAAACGACCCAGAGGAAGACCAAGATATAGGTGGATTGATACGGTAAAAAGTGCCTTAGACGATAGATCTGATAAGATCTGATAAGATATAAGATCTGATAATGTTGGAGTCTTGACAAGTAACAGACTGATTTGGAGGAAAATTGTAGATAGGAAGTTAGTAATGATGTAAATTTTTCATGTAGTACTGTCATATCCTGTACACCCCTTGAGGGTACATGGCAGGAATTTGATGATGATGATGATAAGTACAAGGTTTTGTATCCTGGAGAGCTTAAGTATAAGCTTATACTGTATTAGAAATAGATGAAATTTGAGATCTGGGTGTGTGGGAAGATGAAGGTTAAGAGAGATATAGTTCAAAGAGTACACTACAAGAGTTGCAAAGACTGCACAATATGTTGTTGCTATAATAAAGAGATCACAGACAAGTGGATGCCCTAATGGAGTGAGGCCCTAATAATAATCTCCAAGTGTCCTTATTTTCCAATAATATATAAAGCCAATAAGCAATGCTCCTTGAATTGCTATCAAATCACTAATATCATTTTACACCCTTTAAATGTTCCACTTGTTGCAGTTCAGCCATTCATTTTTGAAATGGGGGTATAAAAATTTATAGTTAATATTAAACTGTTTTTTTCCATTCACCTAACATTATCATTGATCTGGTCAACTGCTATGTAAGGGAGATTATGCAAACTTCATTATTTACACTCCCCAAAATTGCATCATTTGCAGCCTACTGAACATCTTCCTCTAAAACAATTGCAAATATCATCAATGTAAAGGATAAATTGGCAGTGATCAAAGGTTGGTCAGAATGAGAGATTTCAGCAATTTAACCATGTTTTATAATAAAATTTAATTATTTACAAAGAAATTTAATTATTTAATAATATAATTACTGGACAAGGGAAATGCATATAATACAGTAATACCCCACTTTACACAGGTATTCAATTATGACCAATGCCAATTTAAATGATGCTGCATTCGCTCACATGACAATTTTAGCAACATAATGCTCCCATGAATCAAGCAATGCACAGTCATGAACTCAGTAAATTTATTTACGATGTCATTGCATGTTACATCTTTCTATGTTCTGGAGTTTTGCTGTGAATTATAAACTCTTTATAAATATTATTTTATTGTTAGTAATCACTGTTGCTCCAGTGAAAAGAAGATGCATAAATTTATTACATTACATGTTAAGATGAAAATTATTAAATTAGTGAGGATGGTGTATCCAACACACAGACTGCACAACCGTTGTTAAAAAAGATAAAGTTCTAAACAAAGTAAAAAAAGTGCTAAACAAGGTAGCACTACAGTTATCTGTAAATGCGACAATCTCATTGCTAAAATGGGAAAAACTTTTAATGGTGTAGATTGATGACTAAACTGGTTGGCATATTCCCTTAAGCCAAGCTATTCAAGAAAAACTTTGTTTGTGAAAATGATTCTATATTTTTCATTTGTATATCTGACTTTAAAATATGTTATTTATGTCACTTACTTACTTTTGTGACTGCTTAAAAATGTCATTAAACTATTACATGCATCTGCAAGTGAGAGACTGCAAACCTGATGGTTTGATAGACATCAATAAGCTATGAGGGAAACAAATATTTCAGAATAAAGAAGCTGTTATGAAGGTTAGCCTGTTAGAATTTGTATACTAACTCAATGTTTTGAGTTAGTACACAAATACCAATAAGGTATTTGTGTACTAATTGGTACCTCATACCAATAAGGACACATTCATCTACTATTTAATTGCTTCAGAAATCACATTTCTAGCTATTTGATAAAGATGGATGTTCAGTTTCTGTAACAGTACTTCCACGCAGGACCGGCTCTAGGCTTAGGCACCGGCCTAGGGATGCAATAGCTTTGGGGCATCAACATGGTAAAAAAAAAAGTAATAATATTAAAGAGGACCAGAGCAAAGTGTTGGTGGTATGAGCAGCGCCCCCCCCCCAAATTATCTATACGCACTTTTTTTGGAAATAACTATAAACTGTTTTTAACAATTTTTTACTAAATAATTTAAGGAAATTACAACGTCAACTAGGATATACATTAAAATAAATTTTAATATACTTCAATATTTCGGCAACGTCACGTTGCCATTTTCAAGAAACTTAAGAACAAGACGTGCATGCAAGCACAACAAAGAGTAAGTGAGGAAGAAGCAGGAAGCTGTTATTTCTCCTAAAGTCCTGATGGTGCCCCTAGTGGACAATGTTGGTATTCTTGGGTGATTGGGCTGAAGGTCTTCTGATGTAGGTTTCCCAAATTTGAGGCAGTCTCATGCAGCCAAATTTGTTGAGGTTTGGATTGTTTCTTAGGGCTGAAGCTGATTCCATGAAAAGCCTTTCATATTTGTATTTACTACGGTATATTATCATGGCTTTCTTCCACTGTATTCTATGGCAGGTATCCAGCGCATGGTCAGCAAGACCAGAGTGGCTGTATTGGTGAAACCGGATGTAGTCCTTGTGTTCTGAAATTCTGATATTTGCTGTCCTGCCTGTTTGGCCAAAGTAGGACAGCTTACAGCTGCAAGAGACCTGGTATACACCAGGTAGGTCTAGCAGGAGAAGGTTGGTCTTTAGTAGAGCAGATAAGGGATGCCAATTTTTATATGGTCTGTAATGAGAAGTTAAGTCATTTTTTTTAGGATTTTTGCAATTTTTTCCGAGGTGCCTCGGATATAGGGTATGGTGATGGATTTAGAGTAATCCTTGTTGTGAGGGGGGGATGGGGGGTGTGGTTTACTGGTTTCAATATTTTTTGGATTTGTTTTTGTTGGGGGGGGGGGGGTAGCCATTGGCTGAGAAAGTGTTGAGAATGTGGTTTAGTTCTGTGGTTAGAGCATTGTCATTTGAATAGATAAGTTTAGCCCTGTTTTGTAGTGTCTTAATGACTCCGTATTGTTGTGAGGAGGGGTTGTGGGATTGTTGGTGAATGTACCTGTATGGGTGGGTTTTCTATAGACTGAGAAAACCAAGGTTCCATCAGGCTGGCGGGTGACTAGTGTGTCTAAGAAAGGAAGGTAGTTGTTTTTTGATTCGTCCAGGGTGAATTTGATTCTGGGGTGTTGGTTGTTTAAGTGTGTTAGGAAGGAGAGGAGTGCATCGAAGCCATGTGGCCAAATAGCAAACACATCATCAACATAGCGAAGCCAAACGGTTGGTTTTTGTGAGGCAAAGTTTAAAGCTTTCTCTTCAAAAGTCTCGATATAAAAGTTGGCCAAGGGTGGAGAACCCATGGCAGCCCCCTCTATTTATTTGTAGAATTTTCCTTACCAAACAAAATAGCCTGAGTTCATTGTGAACTGAAATAGGGCTGTGATATAGGGAGGAAATTTAGCTTGGATTAGCTCTAAGGATTCTTTGAGTGGGACATTTGTGAATAAGGAGGAGACATCAAAACTGACCTAATGTTTGAATGTAAGGTTTTCTATGCTGGCTTTGAAGTGGGCTGAGTTCTTTTATGTGTGAAAGTGTGTTGCCAGTATTGTGTGAGAGAGCTTTGGCCAAATGTTTAGCTAGTTTGTATGTGGGGGGGGAATCAATGCCATCCACTATGGGACGTAATGGCACATTTTCCTTATGTATTTTTGGGAGTCCATAAATACGGGGGGGGGGGGGGGGGGGGGGGGGGGGGGGGGATGGAGTTAAATGGTTTTAATTTGTTAGTGATTTTCACAGGCCAAGAAGTGACCTCCTTAAGGAGCCTGTGGAGTTTTCTAATTTGTGAGTTGGTGGGATTGTACTCGATAGGGAGGTAGGTATTAAGTATAAAGAGCTAATAAGCTTCATTTCGGCAATGAAAACATTACTAAAATTAAGGGGATATTAGATCCCACATAGTTTTAAAACCGAATAAGAAACTCAAAGATTGGAATCAGAGAGTTTCTTGCCCGAATATAGTAAACTATAAAGTATCGGCGAACACTAGCGTTAGCCAATGCAAGTGATCCTAGTACGTAGTACAATCTTGGGCAACTCGTTGCAAAGGTGTGTAAAGTTCAGATCGTTATTCTTAGGTATTTTCCATAATGTAAAAACACATTTCCTAGGAAATGTAAGCTGTTATTACATTATGGAGGGAGGTCACTACCCAGACCGGTTTCAGCCTTTTTTGAGGCTTCATCAGTGAGTAGCTAGACCTAATACCGAAGTGTATAGCGAAAAGAACTTATATACTCTGCGAACGAGTTTTCCAAGTAGGTGCAACCATTAAGTTACTTAAGTATAAAGAACTAATAAGCTTCATTTCGGCAATGAAAACATTACTAAAATTAAGAGGATATTAGATCCCACATAGTTTTAAAACCGAATAAGAAACTCAAAGATTGGAAGTAGGTAGGTAGGTAGCCCGATCTAACAATAGAGCTTTCAGCTTACCTGTGTAATCCTTTTGGTTAAGCAATACTGTGGCGTTCCCTTTATCAGCTTTGGTGATTATTATTTTCTTGTTTTTCTTTAATTCTAGTAGAGATTTAATTTCTTTACTGGGCATGTTGCCTTTTGGTGGTTTAGCTTTGGTCAGAACACAAGCCACATCCAGTCTAATATCATTGCCGACGTGGTTTGGAAGGTATCGTATCCTGCATTCAATTCGTATCATAATATCTTCAGCAGGTATTCTTCTGGGTGCAATGGCGAAGTTGTGGCCACGTGCGACGGTGTCGAGTGCTTCAGGTTTCACACTAAATGACAAAAGGTTTCAACAGTTTCGGTAGGAAGTTGTGGTTTCGAGATAGAGTTCTTTTTTAAATTTTCAAATTTTTTGATGTGTCGGTCTCGTACTTTTTTAAATTCTTTCTCCACTGTAGTGCACAAGATGTCATATAAAATAGACCAAATTTTGTGGCTTAAGGTGCTTGAAAGGTCATCTTCGAGTGCCTGGATAGCTAAGTTAGCATCATTCAGGAAACGGTGAGTCGTGGCGATTTGTTCCCTGAGCAAGGCTTGGCTGTAAATATGAAGAGCCTTTATAAAGAGCGGTTATAAATATGAAGAGCCTTTTGCGAAGAGATACGGTGCTTGAATTTCACAGTTAGGAATTACCTGGTTATCCCAGCAGCGTTTTAGGAAGGCGAGACGATTCAGTTGTCTTGATAGCTTTCACTTCATTTTACCGTAATGGCGTGCTTTACGTGTGATATCATCTCCGTGGATTATCGTAATTCTCGTGGAAAGGCTTAGACGTTGGTTATGCATTTTTTACTAAATAATTTAAGGAAATTACAACATCAACTAGGATGCTTTTAACAATAAAGAATTTTATGATGCCTGTCTTGTCTTACAATGTGTTGATAAAACTGGCCTAGGGGTGCCACATACCCTCGAGCAAGCACTGCTTCCATGCATCATCACAATGCTTGATATGGCTTTTGGAAGGAAGAGAAAAAATGAAAAGCATTTTCTCATTTACTAATGAGTTATCCATAGAGGGAAATTTCCTTTTTGCTTTGAAATAGAAGGGTAAAGGTGAAAGAAAGAAAAAAAAAAGTGCTATTGGATTTGAATAAGTACTTTTGTAAAATGTGTAAGACAGGAGGTTGTTCCAAATGACAGTGGCACAAGAACTTGAATGAAGAGGTAGAAAAATTTACACTGTAAGTTTGGAGTGAAAGTATGAAAAGATGTGTGCTAATTATTAATGCAAATTCTGATGAACAGCATGGAAACATCTGGAGGGAAGTGACAGAAACTGATCTTCTTGTGAAAGAGCATGGAGTAGACTGGTGATAGACAAGTACTGTTCTGTACTGAGTTCAGAATTGTTGGACCACACCACTCTAGAACAGTATTTAATAGCAGATAAAATCAATGGCATATAAAGTTATTGTTTAAAGATAAAGCAATGTTCTGAACAAAAGGAAAAACCACATTTCTTTGAGTCGAAGGATGTGATACTTGTGACAAATTTACTAAGAAAGGCTTAGTTAAAGGCAGTGCTATTTTTTTTTTCTTTATTTGAATGAGTACCAACAGGTGTCAGTACTAATTTTTTGCTACTTGCTAGCAAGAAAAATTAAAAGGATATGAAAAGAAAAGAAAAAATTATTTACTCATATTTTTACTTCATAGTGTGATCCTGTTTTCAGAATAAGAACAGCAAATTAAGAATATAACACAATTTATTAAGTAAAAATTTATGGTACAAGTATATAAAAATAAGTAAAATATGTATGATAATTTTTAATAAAAAATTTAAAAAAGCACGTATCTTAAAAGAGATGAAAGATCTAAATTTCACCAAATAACTTGGCTTATCTGCATAATAGTCAGATGTATTAAAATGACTGAGTATTGCAAATTTCTAAATTCACTGCATCCATATATCATCACTGTTAATAAAGGTGCAGATATATCATACCATCCCAAAAAAAGGCAATGGTTAAAAGGTGTCCTAAGTAAGTGTCAACTACTGAATACTATTTTCCCATTTGAAGTGGTGCTCCTAAGAGCTTCCTTAAAATCCTTGATTCGGTATACAAAAGAACTGAGATTGATTAATGATGACTCCTCTCAATCTCTTACCAATTTATTATGCTCGTGTTTACACAGATGTTCAGTTTCGACTGCTCACATTTTCTACAGATATTTCCACGGTCATTGTTCATCAGAAATAGCATTAGCAGTTCCCTTTTTTCTAAACAGATTAGAATAAATGAAGACTTTTCTTACTCATTTTCATTCAATATATCTACAGTGGCATTATGGAACAGCTTCCTTTCTCATCTACCTCATGAAGAGTATAGTATAGTATAGTCCACAGGGATTTATATTCAATATTAACCAGTTTTATCTTTCTCAACCAGATAATGTCCATATAACATATTAATGTACTATATGTGAACAGCAACTTGCATGTGGAATTACTTCTAAAAAAAAACGTCTAGAGATCTAGTCTGGATTTGATCGAGTTAGAGAAAATATTTATTTATTTTATTTTTTTTGCAATAAACAAGAAAATAAGACAGGATCAAGTTTTGAAAACAATGAAGTTAACAAAATTATCCAAGCTTCATAAAAAAAGAATGATTTTTTAACTCAGTATTCAAGATTGGAAAAGCATATATTTGTTTGATCATTTGTGTGATACAAGGTTTGTTAAGAAGATTGCATACATAATCAGAAAACTTTTGTTCAGAAGATAAATGGAATAAATCACTGATATGCAGAAGGAAAATAGTAGGTTGAAAGAATGGGACATTTGTGAAACCTCAGCATTAAGGTTGCAGAGTTCGAGGATAAAGATCTGCATGACATTGCACATATATGAAACATAAGAAAGAAGGCTCAGATAACCTACATAAAAAAATTAGGAAAGCATACTGAATAGGTTTTTGTGCCAAACCAATTAAACAAATTTGCAATAAGAACTGAAATGAGAATAAGAGATGTGATAAGTGGATGGTAATTGTTTATTGGCTTTCTCAGGAAGAAGTTTGATATATATATTTTTATGTTGACCCCACACATGGAAGGTCACAAGACCTATAACACTACAGTGCCATGTGTTAGCAAGTGATTAAGGAGAATCATGCAACCTGTTGATATGTTTCTTAAAGAGTGATAGGTTGCACTCAGTGAGGAAAAACAGTATGGGGAGAATGTGTCAAAGAATAGCAGTGGATGGAATGTAGGAAGCTGATGAAAAGTTAGTTCAGTGTTTTCAAAGCTGGACAGTGCATGGGTGTTGGCCAGTGGCTGCTCTACTTCCTCTATGGTGAGAAGAAAGTGGAGGAATGGTGGTAGCCAATTCAAGAGTAGCAATGCCCATGAAAGTACCTATAGAAAAGGCACAGAAATGAAACAAAGAACCTATGATAAAGTGACTGCAGGGAGTCTGTGAGGAAAGGGTAGTCTATTAAGGGAATTGCCCTCTTCTGAATATCATCAAGAATTCTTAGAGAGGTCATGGTGTAGAAAGGAGGCCATAAGATGGCAGTTTTTTCAGGAGACCTAAGTGCCAGACATGATCTAATGCCTTGGAAATATTGAGAGCGATAACATGCATTTCTCCAAATCTTCCAATAGCTGAGTCCCAAGGTAGGTAAAATTACCAAGGAGGTCACTTGAAGAATGAGAATGGCAGAATCCATATTGGTGATCACTAATTAACTGACGAGTCTCCAAGTAATGAAGAAGAAGATTGTTAATTGTTGAAAAGAAGAAGATTGTTGTTGTTCTCCATCATTTCGAAAGTACTGAGGTGAGAGTAATAGGATGATAATAGTTGATGGCTGACTTTTGTTTCCCTTTTTGAGTACAGGGTTGTATGTGGGCTTGCTTCGATGCTGTTGGGTAGATGCCAGTAGAATATGAAAGTTTATATAGATGATACCAGATGGTCATCAATTCTGAAAAACAAGTCTTGAACACAACCAGAGAAATACCATCTTCAGAGGAAGCATGAAGTGGGCAATTTGTGGAAGTACAGGAGATGATTTACTTTGGTCGTTCTGGATATGAACTAATTTCAAGCGGGATAAATACTAGTGCAACAGAAGAGCGTGGAAATATGATGTCAAATAGGAGCTACTGTCCAACCAAAGATCCGAGAGCCTAGTCTGACAACCTGCCAAGAAGAGTCAATTCATGCTGAAGGGGAAAAAGAAATAAAGGATGTACAAATTGGTTACCAACATGCAAAATCACGTGCTTTATACGTAAAATTTTCCAGCTGTTATACTAGCAAATTTAAAAACTACAATGTTCATAAAAGAAAAGTTAATTTTCCGACATGCAATACTAAACAACCCATCCCACAAGACGGACTGATTACCCTATTATCGGGATGGATACTTCTTCTTTTGACATGCGCAGAAGTGTCGAAGGGTCTTGCATCTGTCGGTGTACAGTAATGACAGAGCACAATATTTTGCATTCAGAACAACTGAAGAAATGCCATCAGACCAGGTGAGTTTTTAATACTGAAAACAGGTATGATTTAGCTATCTCTTTCTGGCAAAAAAATCAAAACCAGCATTTGAAAGTTGAGTTTGGAATAGAGAGGGCATTTAATAACGTCAAGAAATGACGAAAAAGTAAGAGGCTAGAAGACCTGTTTTCTTAATGGATAATGATGGAATAGGCAAAAAGGAGTTGAGCATATAACTGGAAAAGAGAGCAAGAGCAATGGAAACTGATAGTTGCAAACTAGAGATGAAAACTGATGGTAACCATTGAGGTTTGAACTGATACCACCGCTTTGTGAAGAACATCAGAATTTGGATGTTTTTTCCTTCTCCTCATTCCACATGTAATTATTTTGCTCTGCTTGGCTTTTCACAGCTGGTTAACTGTAGAACATCGCATGAAAACTTATCAAAATTACCATTACTGGAAAGTTTTATTTAAAAGAATGCATGGTATTTTTTTTTCTTCAAAATTTACAAACCCATTACTAATAATTAACATGAGGTCTGGATTTGCTCTTTCTGCACACACACGCAGCATGGTTGCAGTCAATGGCAAATATATTTCAGAATCACACTTTTCTTTTAAATGTTTCTAGCATAGGTACATTGTTTTTCAATGGGTGACAGATATTCACTCCATCATGCTACCTGTATATAAGAAATATTAAGGGAGACCTCCAGAGAGTCAGGAACTCATGAAGGGAGGCCACATGCTACCCACACCAGATGTCATACTTGCTCTTGAATTCATTCACACTACTTGCACACACAACATCCAATGGCAATCCATTCCAATCACACACCACTCCATGAGAGAAAAATCTCGCCTCCTTCTTGACAGCAATCATTCTCAATTTCCAAGGATGCCCTCTCATCCTTTCCCCACCCACTCCATAAAATGAAAACTTCCATCTTCAGAAATCCTGTATGATCCTTTCAAAGGTTTGTAAGCCGCAATCATATCACCTCTTTTTCTCCTGTTTGCAGTGTCTGCAATCTACAAATTTTAAATCTGTCTTCATAATCAATCCTAATATCATTTTTAACACTCTCCTCACTGTATCAGAATCACCACAGAAAACAGAAGACCAGACATGTGAACAATAGTTCAAGTGAGGCCTTATCAAAGCCTTGGAAAGAAGCAAAATGACCTACTTATCTTAAACATGTCAAGGTCATTTCAGTATTTCAATTATTCTGTGAGTTGTATTTGCACTCTTTGCTATATGGCCCTTGAACTTCAACTTCCTATTTTTTTTTTTTTTTTAATCGGGTCTACACACAAAAGGTAACAAGACTTATAGCACACTAGTGCCATATGTGGGCAAGAGGAATAGAAGAAAAAAGGAGTCTGTTCACATTTTGCTTGAACAGCTAAGGGTTGTAATCTTTGGGGGAAGGCAGAATGTGGGAGACTGTTCCAAAGAACAGAAGTAGATGGAATAAAAGAGGAGGCAATGAAGTTGGTTCAGTGAGTTTTAAGATGGACTGTAAAAAGGTGTTGGTTAGTAGTGGCTCTTGTTTTAATAATTTTGGAGAAGAGTGGAGGAATAATAGTGTCCAATTCGGCAGAGCACTGTCCATGAAAATATCTGTAGAAGAGGTACAAGGCAGAAACTGAACATCTGTGCGAGAGGGATTGAAGTGGGTCTGTGGAAGAGGGATCTTTAATTAACCAGATTGCCCTCTTCTGGATAGAATCAAGCAATCTTAAAGAGGATTGTGGTGCACCACCCCAAATATGGGAGCAATATTCCATGGCAGGGCAGATTTTGGGTTTGCATAGAGTTCTTTCTTTTAAGGTTACATGGTAGTCAGCATTCATAGTGAAGAATTTATGGAGACAACACACGTGTTACTTTACTTAACATTAAGCAAGTAACAATCGACATTTCGACCTCTGTATCGAGATCGTCATCAGGAAAATATACATATGTACAAGATACAAGCTACATGACGCTGCATTATACAAAAGTAAAATGAATCTAAATGCTTGTTAATCATTTTATCCTAGACTGACCTCTGGTGAGGGGGGAAAAAAAAAAAGGAACTACATTAAACAATTTCTAAAGTCCTTTCGTATTGAGATTTTCTTTTGTCTGGGGTTGTTCTGATTGCTACACAGGTTGAAGATGGGTCTTTCACATTCTTGGAATAATTAATCCATTTTTGTTCATATTTGGATGATGTTTCAGCATTTCTTCACAAGCTTCTTTGAATTTTCTTTCAAACCAGGTTTTGGTCTGAATAGTGACTTGGTGCCTTTCCAGTCAATTCTGTTGTATGTTAGGCCTGTTTTACCATAGTGGAGGTATTTAAAGTGGTGTTTGTGTTTATCTTTTCTGATTGGGATTGTGCATCCTGTTTCCCCTATGTAAGGTAGGTCACAGGTACATTGAATTTTGTAAACCCTTGGGTGGTTAGTGTATGGAAGAGGATCTTTGGAGGAGCTAAGTAAATTTCTTAATTTTTCCATGGGTTTGAAGGTTGTCTCAACGTTGTATTTAAGTAGTGTTCTATCTATTTTTTCTGAAATACCCCCTAACGTAGGGTATGGCTATGGCATTTTTTATGGAGGGTCCTATGAACTGTTTTTTTTTTTATTATAGCCATGTTTTACAAATGTTTGGTTAATGATTTCAAATTCTTGGTTCAGAGCTTGTTCACTGAAGTAAATTGTTAGGCTCTGTGTTGATAGACAGTGAAGGAAAGGCAGCTTGAAGGAAGACATGTGACCAGTGTCTAGCAAAGGAAGAAAGTCGTTGTTTTCGATTTCAATGGTGAATTGGATACGTTTGTGTTGTTTGTTCATGTGGTTTAGGAATGCATTTAATGTTTCATGGCTGTGTGGCCAAACGGTGAAAATGTCATCCACGTATCTGAGCCTGACTTTGGGCTTGCCAAAACTAGAGCTTGTTGCTCGAAGTCTTGTGAAAGTTAGCTTTTTTTGTGGGGGGGAGCCCATGCCTTCTCTTTGTAGGTAAAAATTATTATGTTTACAAAACATATTTCTGCCCAATATGTTTTGTAAGAGAAGAATAATATCATTGATCAGGACATTAGTGAAAAGGGCAGTTATGTCAAAGCTGATTAATAAATCTTTGTCACTGAGTGCGATGTTTCTAGTTTATGAAGTACTGTGTATTTTTTATGTAGGAGGGGGAATGACCTACCAACTCCTTGAGTGTGGCTGCTAATTTCTTGGCTAAGTGATAATTAAGGCTGTCGATTCCTTCAACTATTGGTCATAGTGGTGTATTTGATTTGTGTATTTTTGACAGGCCATAAATTCTGGGAGTGTGGGCATGATGCGGTATAAGTTTTTTTGGTTGTTTCCTCTGGCCATGTGATCACTGATTTGATTAATTCTGTTTTTTTTTTAATGTGGTTTTTAGGGTTGTAATTCACCATTTGGTACATGTTGTGGTCGGATACCAATTGGTTCATTTTTTCCGGGTATGCTGTCTGATCAAATACAACAGTAGCATTACCTTTTACATGCTTTTTATAATCACGATGTCTGGGTTATTTTTTATGTTGCAACTTAGTTGTTTATTAGAATTTAATATGCACGATGTTTCCATTTGTATTTTGTTGGCTACATTGAAGGGGAGGTATTTTAGACCTCTTTAGATGTGATAAATAAAATATAATTTGTTAACTGACCTTGGAGCAATGGCATAGTTCAGGCCTTTCTCCAGAAGCAAGAGTTCCCTGTCATTAAGGTTGTAGCTGGATTTGTTGATCACTTTGGCCATGGTCCATTGGTGGTCAGTTGCTCCTAACTTCACTCGTAGGTGATAGGCTCCTCCTTGTATCACTGGTTTGTAATTGGCTGTTCCTCTGATTATGGCATTCAGATTGTCTGTTGCTTGCTTGCTTTTTTCTTAGTTTTTCTTTGTTCTTAAGTAACATGTGCTTTGCTGAGTCACTTGTAATCCTCTCAAGAATATCCCAAATATCGGGATTTAAATAGCTTGATATCTCTGAATTTTGTTGTAAAACATTGGCTTGAGTAACTGCTAAATTTTAGCAGTTATTCAAGCTGAGTAGCAACTAGAACAACCCCAGACAGAAGAAAATCTCAATACGAAAGGATTTTAGAAATAAGTTCAGTTTTTTTTCCTCGCCAGTGGGCAGTCTAGGATAAAATGATTAACAAACATTTACATTCATTTTACTTTTGTATAGTGCAGCGTCATGTAGCTTGTCTCTTGTACATATGTATGGTTTCCTGATGATGACCTCGATACAGAGGTCGAAATGTCGACTGTCACATGCTCAATGTTAAGTAACTATTCTAATGTGTGTTTTGTCTCCATAAATTCTTCACTATGACTGTATACAATTAGCAGCTGCGAACGTGTGAAGTAATGTTTTGTGCAAAAAAGTACACCCAAGTGTTTTGGCAGCTGCAGATATTATTATTACATATTATATCATACTCCAGGGAGTCCAAAGACTCATCGAGAGAGGTTACCTACTCTACAATTCTCCGTCTCTCCACCAACTGCACTACCTTCATCATTTACACCAACACCATCTACTGTCGACCACCACCACTAGTATTTTCACAAAAAAACATCCACGCCCACAGTGGGATTCGAACCCGCATTCTTTTGGCTGAAGAGGGGATATGCTAACCACTCAGCCAATCAGGCCGGCTAAATATGGTTGTGCCAAGAAAGATCAAAGGTGCAAGTCAGTCCAAGAAGAGAAATCTATTTGGATATCTCAGTATTACTAAAGATAAGAAGGAGGGATGCGAGCTCAGATAGAACTGAGTTTTGGTGGTATTGAAGTTTACAAGGTTCTCCTTGTCCCACTGGGATATAGCTATGAGATCTGAGTTCAGGTTCCTGGTTGTAGGAGATCTTGAGGATTCTAATACTTGAGCACTAACAGGTTTGTCAAATGAAAAGGAGGAATGGAGTGTACTGTCATCAGCAAAGTTATGGATAGGAATAGAAGTCTGTGAGAACAGGTCATTTATATACAAGAAGAAGAGAGTGGGTGAAACAGAACCTTGGAGTACCCCTACATTGGTGGAAAAATTATGAGGAGAGTAAGCTATCCAACATGAAATGTAGTGAACAACCAGTGAGAAAGTTGGTGATGTAGTTGCAGAGTGGAAAAGGGGGATCACAGGATGGCAGTTTGGTGAGTGGGGCACTGTGCCAAACCTGATATCTACTAAAACTCCAAGATCCCTATCCTGATCAGTTTCTTCTAGCATAATCCTACCAATACAATATGACAATGGATATCTTATCACACCAAAGTGCATGAGTTTACATTGACTAAAGTTGAAGTGACAGCCATTTTCACGTGGCCACAATTCCAGCATAATCAATTCATTCTGCAAGTACTGTATATCAGCTGCATTCCTGATTAACCTACCTATCTTTGCATCATCAGCAAACAGATGTATGTCATGTGTCAAATTCTTCCCAATGTCATTAATGTTGAATAACAATGGACCAAAGACTAATCTTTGTGGTATGCCATTGGTTACCATAAATCTTGCAGAATCACCCTCCATATACTACTTTTTGATACTTGTCAGTCAGCTATCTTCTTATTCATGCTACTATTTTATAACCTAATCCCGATTCAGAAAAATCGAAAAGTATCCACATATCCATTCCCCATGTCTAACTAAATGGAAACATTATTACAGAACGTGAGTAAGTTGCTCAAACATGACCTTCTCTTAGTAAACCCTTGCCATTCACTGCAAAGCAGAAATTTTCTGTCAACCCATTTCTGAATGTGAGCCCTTACCAACTTTTTCAAAATCTTCACCACCACCACTCCATAGATACTGACAGGTTGATAGTTGGATACATCGGTCTTTGCACCATGCTTATGCAATGAGATAACCAAACATTATTTTCACTCCTGAGGAATCGTCCCTGTTCTGATGCCCAAATTATATAGACTGATACAGCCAGTTCAGCTGAAAATACTCTTTTAGCATCCATGGTGATATTCCATCAGTCGCTACTGGTTCATTTTTATTCAGTATATGCAACAGCTCTAATACCTCCTCTTCATACACTTGAGTTTCTTCATCCAGTGAAGAGGTAGCAGTGAGCTCAATGCTCCATACACCAGGTTAATAGCTTTTAGCAAAATAGGCATTCATTAGTTTAACAACCTCCTCTGCATCGGTCAACCATACACCATCTGCATTCAGTAGGATTATTCTTTCTTTTAGTTGCAGCATAAAGATAGAATTCTTGGGTGTTGTCTTTAGCTTACAGATCCAGTTTCTTTTCACACTCAGATTTAACATTCTGTATAACAGTTGTGACTCTTCTGGCCTGCTGCTTATAATTTTCATAATGGATATTATCCTTATGCATCCTTATGTGAAAGGAATACATAAGATATGTATTCCTTACATCATTCTTGTCTTTCGAATCTCTTGCTTGATAAGATTACACATCCATTTAACTCCTACCCTATTTATTCTTCGAACTCTAGGGACACATTCCAATACTACCTCATTTTGGTATTTTTTAAATGCTTCCCATGCATTGTCAATATTCTTCCCATCCAACAACCACTACCATGCTGCAGGATCCACTATATCCCTCAGTTGCTCATAGTTTCCTGCTTTGTAGTTTGTCATGAAACATTCATAAACTTAGCCACTTCCCAAGTACCACACGATCACTGTCACCAATCGGAGGCAGAATAGTTATGTTTTTAACTGAAACCCCCTCTGACACAATCAAATCTAATACTCTTTGACCTTGAGTCCTAATTGCAACAGCTCAATAAATTCATTTTCATTCTTCTCATGAAATTTTACTGCTACCCAATCATTGTTTAGATAATTAAAGTCTCTCATTATGATTACTCTTTTAGCACCCATTGTCTTTATTTGACGAAGCATTTCTTTGTCACCGCAACCAATCCACTGGGTCAGTAACAACACCCCATTATATTATTATCATTACATCCTCCATGGAGTCAGCAGACTCATCATGGGAGGTTCATTCGACTAACAACATATTTATCATACCAAATTGTAAAATCCATAACACTCGTTACATTAACAACGTTAATGTAAGGAGTGTTAAGTATTCTGGTAATGCATTCCAGTCAATGAAAATTCTCCATGTAAAAAACTAATCCTTACACCCCTCTTCACCATATACTCTTACACAACTTCCAGGGATGGCCTCTGGCTCTTCCCTGCTACTCTTTTTATAATCCCCTCTGGATTAATCTGATAAAATCCTCTCACTAACTTAAACAATCTCTAACATATCAAATCTTTTCCTTCATCAAACTCTGCAATCCACATTTCTTCAAACTCTCTTCATAGCCAGCATTCCAAAGTCCTGATATTGTCTTAGTCACTTGTCTCTGGACCTTCTCCAATGTTTTCCACATCACAATGAAAACCAGGTGACCAAATCGGAGTACAATAGTCTAAGTGTGTTCTGACTAATGCTTTATACAGTGGCGCAACAACTCTCCTTATCCCTACATGTTAGGGTACTTCTTATCATAACATCACTATGATGTGCAGTCTTTGCAACACTTGCAATATGCCCTCAGTCTACTAAGAGCATATGGCATATAACTTCAGAGCCTCCAAGCAACACCTTGCACTTACTGCCACTCCTTTGTCTAAGTCAAAAGTCTATTCAAATCTTCCTGAAGGGAACTAACATCAGCAGTGCTACTTTCTACCCAATTTTGCATCATCAGCAAACAACTGAAGATCCCCCAATCAGTCAGTAACTTGTTTGTAAATATATCATTTACAAACAAGTTAAACAGCAGGAGCCCAAGAACAGAATCATGGGGGACACATCACTGGTTACCCTCCTTTTTTGAGACACTGCTCCATCATACACAACTTGCTAGTATCGTTCAGAGAGCCAATCTCCAATCCATCTAAGCAATATACTATCTATTTTCATTGTCTGCAGCTTGTACATCAGCTTACCATGTGGTAATCTATCAAACTATACAATTTCTGAAATCTACATTACCCTTACTAGTTTCATGTGGTCCTAGTTACACTGATAAAATCTGAAAGGTTTAGTCACTGAAACTATATTTGTGATTAACTTGTGATAGCTTGGAAAGTAACTCTCAACGTAACGTTTGACATTATACAATGTTGTGAAAGGAGTGTGTTAAATATTATGGAATACAAAGAGCAACTTGATACTCAAGTGCATCTGTCTATACAAGTAGTGTAGTTGTGAAGACATTTCACACACAAAGATTTGTTAGCTTACACTAGGGTAAAATGCAGATGAAAGAAGAATATAATTTCTTCTGAAGTATAATACAGTAAAATTCTTTTCACATGTCAAATCATAATTTCTCATAAATTTCCATTATATAAATGCAGATATGTACATAACCCCAATTAGTCTTCAGACCTCATGGAGACTTGAAAGTAATGCTGATAAGTTTCAATAGGAGAAAAACATGCATGCAGTGTGTAATGAAATGACACAAAACCTTTTATCAATATATCTCAGCTGCTGATCCATAGAAATGTAGATTATGCAAATGTATATTTTGTAGACTACTTTTACAGTTGCCCATAAGAGGTCTGCTTGTTGATGCAAGGAACTTGAGACTCCTGGCAATGTGAAAAGAAGAGGCTGGTCCTTAAAGGATAAAGTTTAAACTAATATTTAATTAGTCTGATATTGGTAGAGTGGTTAGTCAAATGGATAGCATCACTGCTCTTCAACAAACAGGTTGTGAGTTCAAATCCCAGTGCAGGCATGGGTGTTTGCAAATTTCATTAGATGGAAGATGAATTTCGTTACTTGATATGAGACCACCACACTGCTTACTGGCAATATGAAACAGCTTACAAGTTCCTGGTTTGGTCCTTAAGCTAAGACATCACAGCAGTAATAATGTAGTATAGGTTTACAACCTTTTGTGAATGGATTGACATTTAAAAAAACATTCCCCTATGGCGGCCTTCCATTAAATCTACAACATTGTTAACATGAGTTACTCATATGTAAGAACTTACTGCATGTAATAATCAAATAATTTAATTTTGCACTGAACTTTAGAGTGAGTATGAAGTGTATGTACCCATCCCAGCAAAAAAGCCATAACACAATTTCTGATAAAGTCATCAGGTAGCATGGCTAGTAAATAAATTTTTGATGATGCAGAGGACATTAAATGTATTTGTAAACAGACAGTGCCTGTTTACACAGCCATAACAGCAAATGTAAACAAAAACAATCGCAAATCACATGCAAAACATACACCACTGTCTTTGATAGCCATCATAGTTACTGGCGCACGCACATACACACAAAAGTTAAATACGATAATAGAGATTGCATGATTTTCTCTCTGTCCTTTGTTTACGTTTGCTGTGCTGGTTTGATAAACATAAAGCCAACATCATACAAAAACCAGAAATGTGTTATTAAGACAAGCACATCACGAGGATAAATGGAAGATAGTAAGAATTAAGAAGACAACAAGAAAATCAGTAAAAAAAAACTATGAAAATCAGCAGGAATATGAAAAACATAACTGCATTCTCAATGGATAACCTAAAGAAAAAACATTTGTGGAAATAGATAACAGAATAAGCAAAATCTGATATGGTGTGGAGGAGACCAGTGAAATAAAAGTTTCTGAAATAAGAGAAATGAACAAAACACTAGTATACTGAACTGGTTGGTTAGTATACCCACTCTCCAACAAACAAGCTATGGGTTTGAATCCCACCATGAGCATGGATGTTATGATTGTCTTTAAGATTATTAGAGGCTTCAAAATTGCTCCACGTTTTGTCTCTAAAGCAAGATTTCTGGATTATGTGACAAATAAAAAAAAATAAAGTAATAAAAATAAAAAAATCCTTAGTCACTCATAGTACTAAATGTACTATGGGTAGGCTAAGGATTTTTTTTCCATTTTTTATATGTAACAATCACATAAAAAAAGTCTTCAAACCAATTTTCATTTATGACCAACTCCCCTCCCCAACACACACCCAACATTTTTTCATATAGCACTGATGTGCAATTGGTTCAAATGCATAAAGTTAAAATACACAATAATCCCTCAATTATCCACCCATTGCAGGAAATCAATTTCCAGCTCAGACAACTGAAAATACAGTGACAGGGTGCTAAACTAGAAGTCAGTTGACACACTGACTTATTCAAGAGAATGGTTATTGAAATTTGTTATTGAAAGATCAGATAAATGAAATATTACTGTACATAACATCAACAAATTGGCCTTTAATCTGTCATGTTTTCTGATAGAGAAAACAAATATAGCTCAAAGGCTATGATTTTAACATCTCTCTTACAATTATTAAGTTATGATCTCCATGGAGACAAAGGACTCATTGTGGGAGGTTCACATGCTCTCAACTGTGATCAAAACCAATTCACAGTTTCCACACTGCTTCACTTTCAGGCAATGCTTTCCACTCACCAATCAATCTCCATGCAAAGAACATGCTTCTCTCTCCCCTGCATACCTCCTTATATAGCTTCCAGGAATAGCTGCTTTGGCTCTCTCTATTCTACGAAAAATCTCCTCTAGGAATTCAGAACTTAAGCTGGTCCCAATGTCATTAACATACACGTTAACAATAAAATGGTCTCAAAACAAATCCTTGCAGCACTTCACTAGTGGCCATCCTCTTTTGGGATATCACTCTCCATACACAACCTGCTGATACCTATCTGACAGCCAATCAGATATCCAACTCACTAGTCTGTTGTGTAATCCCGTTCGTTTCAATTTAGCTATTAGCTTGTCATGTGGTCATGTGGCAGTCTATCAAATATCTTTGGAAAATCGAAGTGCACCACTGTATATGCATCTCCTTTATTGAGTGAATTTGTCAACTTGTAATATGTATGCAGATTAACGTCTGCTTACATATTACAAGAAGGAATGTAAGACATGATAATTAAGTATCATGTCTTACATGATTACAGCCTTCCCGTGGCTTCCCCCCCCCCACCAGTAGTGTTACCTTGTGGTACATTGCTGGTGCTTCAAACAAAAGAATTTGTTGTTTCAAGGATACTTGCGACATAAGACTGAATGATATAATCACGTAATCACAAGAAAGATATTTATTTAACCAAATATTCCCTCTGGAAATAGCAGACCATCGTCAGTGGTATTACAAGAACAGTTTAAAAAAACTGTTTAAAAAAACTAAAAGCGAAACCCTCATCCTGTCAAAAGGGCATGATTTTTTTATTGTTCCAAATAAAATACCATATCTAGATTTCCCAGTTAATATTGAAAGGAATCTTAATCATCTAACCAGTGATAAAGCTAATGCTCTTCGCCTAGAAGTCGCTTCGTCTCTACTTAAGGCTAAACTTCCTCCTTCCAACATATCTCCTTCTGAAATGAAATCTTTACAGTCCTTGAGAAAAAATAATCACCTCATTATCACTAAAGCTGACAAGGGAAAAGCAACAGTAGTTATGGACTCAGCAAATTACAGAAGAAAACTTTCTCTTTTGCTTCGAGATTGCTCCACATATCAAGAAATTGATTATAATCCAACCAATAGACAACTAAAGAAATTAAATTCTCTCCTTGATGAAGTCATCAGTTTGGATAAAGACACAACTGAAAGACTAAAAACTCATTTTGCAAGACCTCCTAGATTTTATGGCCTTCCAAAAATCCATAAGATTGACTATCCTCTTCGTCCAATAGTAGATTGTATTGATTCTCCTACTTACCGTATAGCCAAATATCTAGCTAAATTATTGAAATCTTACATTGGCAACTCTAATTCTTTTTAAAAAACTCCTCAGATTTCTTAGAAAAATTAAAAAATGTCTCATTACAACCTACAGATCTTATGGTTAGTTTTGATACAGAATCTTTATATACCAATGTACCTCTCAAGGAAACTTTAAAATTACTTGCTGACATCTTTCCTCAAGATATTATAAAACTATTCGATTTCGTAATACATTCTGGATATTTCATATGTCAAAACAAATTTTATAGCCAAGTAGAAGGAACGGCCATGGGAAGTCCTCTTTCTCTGGCTTTAGCCAACTTTTATTTAGAACATTTAGAAAAGGTCCTCTTCGCATCTATTTTCCCTCAACCATCTTTTTGGGTAAGATATATAGATGACATATTTACTATTTGGCCTCACAGCAAAAACGCTTTACCTTCCTTTTTAAACAGTATTAATTCCTTGCATCATTGCATAAAGTTTACTATGGAATTAGAAGAAAACAACCAGTTATCTTTTTTAGACGTTCTCTTCATCCGATCACCTTCAAATATTCTTACAACTACAGTACACAGGAAACCAACATTCACAGGTCGTTATATTCTTAAAGAATCAGCCCATCATCCATGTCAAAAAACAGGAATTATAAAATGCCTCATCAGAAGAGCCAAAACTAATTGTTCTACTTTTGATTATCTACAGAAAGAACTTTCTACTATCCAACAACACATGAAACTCAATGGCTTTTCTGAAAAAAGTACTCAACGTCTTCTCAATTCTTATAATCCTCCACAAAACAACAAAGTTTCAATACGTCGAGTGCTTATTCCTTATATCTCCGGTATTTCAGAACCTATCGCAAGAATTTTAAAGAAATATGATTTAACAACTACGTATTCACCTATTAACAAATTGTCTTCTCATTTTCCTTCTCCTAAAGACAAACGCTCAACTTTATCTCTTCCTGGAGTTTATCAAATTCCGTTCAACTGTGATCTCTCTTATTTTGGACAAACTGGACGTTCTCTTGAAAAAAGAATCCAAGAACATCAATCATCCATTCTTCACAACAAACCTGAAAAGTCTGGATTGGCTCAACACGGGATTGAAACTGACCACAGCATCCTTTGGTCCAGGACTCGCCTCTTACATAGATCCCGTTATAGGTTCGAACATTTGTTCAAGGAAAGCGTGGAGGCCTTGCTCCATCGTCCCAACCTGAATCGTAATGACTGTATATCTATATCAAAAATCTGGGAAAGTCTAATCAAGATTACTCATTAATTAATTTTTTATTTTATTATTATTATTATTATTATTATTATTATTTTTTTTTTTTTTAATAGCAAATTCAATCATGTTTCTACTTCAAAATATTCCGTTTCATACTTAGTGATATAACATAACGCGGCATGTTCTAATTTTAACGATCTATTGTTAGTATTCTAGCTTGTATTTTTTAAACTGTTCTTGTAATACCACTGACGATGGTCTGCTATTTCCAGACCGAAATATTTGGTTAAATAAATATCTTTCTTGTGATTACGTGATTATATCATTCAGACAAAAGAAGCCCCAGAGATGAATCACAAGTAACATGAAGCTAATGTCTCAAACAAGGCATCCAAAGGTACCAAACCTCCTGGACCACTTACAACAACTATGATGAATACAAAACTTAAAAAACTCCATGCCGGCTTGATCGTCACCATGTTTGGGTGGAGAGCAAGGTTCAAAAAATAAGTTACAGTCCCCTAAACAACACTCTCCCAAGATACCTAAACATAGAAGGACTATCTAAATCCAGAGCTATCAGCAAAATAGCCAAAGACAAAGCAATTGACGTCTTGGCTCTCCAGGAAACCCATGTGCCTGACACAGCCCTTAATAGACTAAAGATCCCAGGCCTGATTCTCGTGTCTTATAACTGCCATCCCAAGCATGGCCTGGCAACCTACATCCAGCCTGGCCTCAAGGATATAACCCAATGTGTACCTGATACAGAATACTCCATAGGTATTAAAGTTCAAAATACCATTATCTACAATGTCTACAAACCACCATCGCAATCCTGGCCTGATCAGATGGACTGACCACCACTTCACCCTGCTATCTATGTTGGTGACTTCAATTCTCATCACACCATGTGGGGTTATTCCTCTAACAACTGGGACGGTAATAATCTAGTTAACTGGATGGATACATATAACCTATATTTCATTTACGATGCCAAGCAGGAGGGCACTCTCCACTCGGCCAGATGGAACAGAACCTACACTCCAGATCTGTGCATAGTCACTAAAGACTCTGAAGACCACCCTCTGCCAACAACCAGAACCATCCTCAACAGATTCCCTAATAGTCAGCATTGTCCTACATTAATAGAGACAGGCACATCAATCCCAGTCATCAGCAAAACACCAATTGTTAGATGGAACCTTTGCAGGTCCAACTGGAAGGCATTTCAGAAACAAATCGAGCAAACAATTAGAGCAATTCCACCCACTACTAATTGCTATCCTAGATTTGTTAAACTAATCAAAACTGCAGTCAAAGCCTCTATTTCTAGAGGCTACAGAAAACAATATATCCCATGCTGGAGTAGAGAAACTGAGGAACTTTTAGCCAAATATGAGGAAACTGAAGACCCAAATGTTGCTAAGGAGCTCATAGCAACCCTGGATAAAAACAGAAAGGAAAGATGGATCTCAACCATCCATGAACTCGATTTCATCACATCTAGCCAGAAAAGCTGGTCACTTCTGAGAAAATTAGGTGGAACAGAAACAACAACACACAAAACAACAGAGATAACTCCTGATCAAATAGCTAATCATTTATTGAAAATCTCCAAAATACATCCCAGCTCTATCAGGAAAATTGCTGTGCAATCTTTCATCAGACAAATCCAGAAGATGGGACCTGAGTTTCCTGAACTTGTACACGCAGTATCTCAGAAAGAGGTGCAGGTAGTCTTAAAACTCTCAAAGAATGGCAAGGCTACAGGAATGGATGGTATCCTCCCTGAGTTTCTAAAACATCTTGGTCAATAAGGCCAAACATGGCTGGCCACCCTTTTCTCAGAATTTATAATGACTGGTAAACTACCAAATCTGTGGCAGGAAGCCAAAATAATTGCCATGCGCAAACCAGGGAAAGATCCAAATAATGTGAAAAATCTACGACCTATCTAATTGTTTTGCTCCACCTTTAAGTTCTTTGAAAGAATTCTACTTAAAAGAATTTCACCACTCATCGAAGGAGCACTTCCAATTGAACAAGCTGGCTTCAGGACAGGAAGAAGTTGCTGTGACCAGGTCCTGGCCCTGACAACACAGATTGAAGCAGGCTTCCAGAAGAAACTTAAATCTGGAGCCACTTTCATTGACCTAACATCAGCTTATGACACAGTCTCGATCAGGAGCCTCCTCCTAAAGCTAGGAAATATTATAAGGTACAAAAAACTTTCCAGCTTTTTGAATCCATTCTCTCCAACAGAAAGATCCGGGTCCATATGGGTGGAAAAAGAGCAGGCCCAGATTCCTTCACAACGGTCTCCCTCAGGGGCTCTGTGTTATCCCCTCTACTTTTTAACTTCTACGTGTACAACTTACCACATACCAGCTCAAGCAAGTATATATATGCTGATGACCTAGCGATCCTAAATCAATCTACCTTCTTTGCCAACCTGGAATCAACCTTGAACACAGACCTGAACATCTTGGAAGAGTACTTCAAGCAGTGGTACTTGAAGCCAAATCCAACAAAAACTGTGTCCACAGTATTTCACCTGAACAATGCAGAGGTGAATCGACACCTCAACCTTTCTTTCTGTGGAAAAATGGTAGAACACGAGCCTCACCCGAAATACCTTGGAGTGAACATGGACAGAAGCCTAACCTATAAAAGGTACATTACCAACCTGTCCAACAAAATTAAAATGAGAAACAATATCATTTCAAGGCTTGCTGGAACAACCTAGGATTGAGGTGCAGAAGTCCTAAGGTTGTCTGCAATAGTCCTCGCATTTTCTGCAGCAGAATATTGTGCCCCTGTCAGGGAAAGAAGTGCACACACTAACATTATAGACACCCAGCTAAACTCTACCATGTACACAATTAGTGGGACAGTGAGAAGCACCCCTCACTTCTGGCTGCCAGTCCTATCTAACATTGCTCCACCAAACATGCGGAGAAGACAAGCCTCGAATAAAGAATTTAATAAAGCAATGAGCAACCCACTCCTGCCCCTGCATCAGACTCTCATAAATCCACCTAGTCTTTGCCTAAAATCTAGAAAGCCTCTCTGATCCACGGACGAACTCTCTTCAGCTGCCCTGCCATCAACACCTGACATGTGGAGAGAATACTGGTCCAACAATCTCCCAACAAATGGCTTCCTGGCAGAAGATCCCTGTGCTCTGCAGCCTGGTTTTGCTATTCCTAGGAAGATTTGGTCATCAATCAACAGGATCAGAACTAACCAGGGTAGATGTGGCTACCTACTACATAAATAGGGGCTGTTAGACCACCCTTATTGTGATTGTTCTCCCGTGGCTCAGATGATTACTCATACTGTGTATGACTGCCCAAGGTGCCAATTTCGGTGGTGGCCTACAGGACATCACACAAGGTGGATGTCCTGTAGATGAGCTTCTGGAAAGCCAATCCAAGGATGAGGCCTTGGATTGGCTTTCCAGACTGGACACTGACCTGTAGTTGGTATGGTGGTGACGGTGGTTATGGAGGAAACAGAAGATCAAGGTCTCGTTTCACCACGAAGACGTTATTCTCTAAGTCTTTCTCATAGCCCTTGTTGAAGTACCAGCAGAACTCCTCATGCTAGAAGATGATGATGCAAAGTGAAAAGGGTTTTCTCTAATGGATCAAGATTTACACACACGTCACAACTGCTCTCTAATAAAACCTCGGATACAGCTACATTTGTGTTGTGAGCAGTCTTGTCATATTTGGTGCAGTAGGATGATAATTTTCCCTGGCTTGATTATAACAAATTACTTTTGCTATTTTTAAAAAAGGAAGACTTGGAAAGCAGTTTATGCCTTTTATGTAATAAGCTTTTACATGTTAAGATTTTCATCATTTGTTTCTGGAGATTGTGAATGTACATTTCACTTGCCAGTTTCACAAAGCCATATGCATAAATAAATAAATTAATAAAATAACATAAAATGGATTTACCTTACTTGTATATTTTTATTAGTATAAAATTTTCAACGTAGTATCAAGTGCATCTTTGGTAAGCCTTTCAAATTCAACAATAAGAACATAATCCAGTATATTTAATGAAATATTCTTCTTTGCAAATTCCAAAAATCAACATAAATTTAATTATCTATCTAGCTATGTGTGTGTGTGTAGAGGAATACTGTGTAACCAAAGTTGCACAATATTCCTCTAAATTAATCTGTTATATGTTAAGACTCCGACATTATGAGATTTAACATTTGTCTTCTAAGGCACTTTTTACCATAGTATTCCAACAGAATGGGTTTTTTTTTTCTGCCAACCTGGCAAAGAATACTTTCCTCTTCCATTCTGTTTAAGTGCTCGGACCCATTCTGTTGGGTCTGAGCACTTAAACAGAATGAGATTAGCTGAGATTAATTAATTAAGCACCTGAGATTAGCTTTGCTAACACATTCCTGAATGCAAATAATGGCAAGCTCTTTCCTAATATCTTCATTTTAATATGAAATATATTGCCTTCATGTTCACGCTACTAATTTTCTCTGAACTCTCATATATGTACTGCTAATTTAATGTTTTAACTCATTTCTTTCTTATTCCATATAAATTTATTCAGTTGACTTCTTACCATAGCAACTTGACTAATTCTGTTGTATACTTCCATATTTAATTTGCCATCTTCACTAAAAATTGTGCCTAAATAGTTGAAATGGTTTATAAATTAAAGATGCAAAGAAATTATATTCTTGGTTTAATCCTTTATCCAAGTGTAAGCAAACAAAGTTGGGGCCTTAAGTATTTTCAGGACAGGGCAACCTGTATATACAAGCTAGTGACTTCACATCACTTGCCTTAGTATCCCATAATGCAAAGCACATATCATTAAGGACATGTATAAGGATATGTATTATTGGAAAAGTCACTACACAGACCAATTTCGACCTTTACTGAGGTCTCATCAGTGGGAGCCAGACCCAGAAGTGATACCAAGATTCAAGTAATGCAGAAGTCATATTTCCATATACAAGTAGTCAAAAGGCATCACAACTTATTACTAAAATACTCTAGATTAGAGTTCGGAACCATGTTAAAAATAATATTTGAACCATATTAAAAATAATTATAATTTTGTGAATGTTTACAAATAACAATTTTCTTATCATTTATATTACATTTTTATGTGTTTACATGGTTATATAACCAACAAAGTATGTAGAGATGATGATGCTAATTCATATTTGGTAATTATTTTCTATGCAATAAATTAGAATTGCAAATCATTCAACAGATTTTCTTCGATTATTCTAATTTTTTGATTCGGAGGTGTAATATTGATATGTACTGCATTCGTCTTGAACATTTTCTACTACTGTTCTGTAACTGCTTGTTTCATTTCAAACTTTAAAAGTAATTCCTCTTTATCTTCAGTTTTCTGTCAATTTTATTATCTCTGATTCCTTTTACAGCACTCTTTCCTCCATTTCTAAGCTTTTTCAATAGCTACCAGAATATTGTGCCACCTTTCTGATATTTATTTTCTATGTTCTTACCAAAGTCTTCCCATGACTTTTATTTAGGTAGTTTAACAGTGCTTTGCTTTCTTACATTTTTCTCTGTATTCTTTAAGAACAGAAGCCGACTAACTTGCCAGGAACTTTCAATATGCTTTCTTCTTTTCCTTGACCATTTCTTTAACTTCCTGAGTCCACCAAGTAGTTCTGATTTTAATCAGAACTACTTGGTGTCTTTAAGGACAACCTTACCAGATGCTTTTCTGGCTGAATCAAATTGTCCAGTTCACCATTCTGTAATATACCCATATCACTCTACTTGATATTGTCTGGTCTGCCATGCACAAAGATTATCCTTGTATTTAGTGTTGAATATCATAGCTAATCTTTTTCTCTGATTGTTATTGCTTGATTATAACATTTTGTATTTGTTGCTTAGAAAGATCTTACCTGTTTTTGTCTTCTTTGTTTCAGTCAGGCCTATTATGTCGATCTGGTACTTATCCAATTCTTCTGCTAGTTCCATTTCTTTTCCATTAATGCTTCTTACACTGATAGTACGAATCTTGAACTCTGATAATGTTGAGTTGGGATGTGTTTCTGGTTCCCTGATGAAAACAATGGGGACTTATTTAACCAGGCAATATGCCAGCTGGCATGAAATTCTGTCATGTTGTACCATCATTTTACATAGTGGTTTAAGACAATAAGAATACAGTTTGATCAGCTAAATCCCAAATTACCAGCCCATCTTTGTTTGTTCAGTAACTAGGTAGATACCTTACAGGGCACACCAGGAGAAGGTTAGGATTGGACATTAGCTTAGAATCCCCAGTCAGTTCTCCACATTCCTTAAAAGGTTATGTGGGGTCTCCTCCCAGTTATACAGCTTTAACTCTTAAGCACCCCAGTTATATTTACTAGAATCATAATATAATTAGACTATGACACTCTACATCATGTACGTGGTTTGCACGTCATCATTGAATATACCAGTTTCTGTTCTTGTTATTTAATTTGAAAGTCATGCTAAAGATACCCTTGATACTATGGGAAAATTTGATACTAATAAAAATATATAAGTAAGGTAAATCTGTTTTATGTTATTTATGTAAGTAGAATGCTACAACGTGACCTCTTCCTAATAAATCCATGCTAACCATCACTATTATCAATCCACTTTTGAATCCTAGTCCTCACCAACTTTGTTAACACCTTAATAACAACCTCAACATGCAACACAGATTAGCCTATAATTTGTAGCCTGTTGTGAAGTGGAACAATTTTTCCCACCTTCTATTCCTTTGGGACTTGTTCTGTTGCAAGACTGATGTTAACAGGCACGCTAAAGGTGCGATTAATTCCATACAGCATTTCAAGATTAGTTATGATATGCTATAAAGTCCTACTGCTTTATTAACATCAAGTTTACTTAATTCCTCATATATATCCTGCTCATTCACAATCAGTTCCTTTTCCACTACACCTTCTGCACTTCAGCTGTTCATGATGTTGACTTCACAAGGATGAAATACACTAATAAACTGATCATTGAATGTTTCAACTACATTTGCTGCACTGGATACCAACCAGCCAGTGTTGTCAACCAGCATCATCCTCCTATAGTCACTTTTCCTCTATTTGCCACATTATTATCATTATTACGGGCAGCTCCAAGGAGTCCTTAGACTCATCGATGGAGGCCCAACATCATGTCAAGAACAACTATTCAACATTCACACAGTATCTATCATACTTCACCTTGAACTCATTTACAGTCATGGCACCCACAACAGACTATGGCAGCTTATTCCACTCATTTACCACTCTCCAAGTAAAAAATCTAGCTCTAACACCCTTGCTAACACACTCTTGCCCAGCTTCCATATATGGCCCCTAGTCCTCCCACCACCAGTCCTATTCTCAAAAATATCTTCTGAATTAATCTTATAGAAACCCTTCAGTAATTTGAATGTCTCAATCATATCACCCCTTTTCTGCCTGTCAACAATTTTTGCAACCCACAAATCTTCAACCTGTTCTCATAAGGTTCATTCCATAGAACTGCTATCATTTTGGTCACTTGTTTCTGGATCCTCTCCACCTCCTCCCCATCCAGAAGAAACCCTGCCTCCCATATCTGAGCACAGTAGTCTAGATGGGATCTTATCAAGGCTCGATACAAAGGAACAATAACCTGTTTGTCTTTGCTTGTTAAAGTATTTTTCATCAACCAAGTGATTTGATGAGCTGATTTAGCCACTTTTGCGATGTGCCCCCTAAACTTCAACTCCCTATCCACCAACACTCCCAAATCCCTGGCCTCGGCAATCTCCTGGAGTACAATTCCACCAATGTGATATACTGCTGCTAATCTTTTCACCCTAAAATGCATAACCTTACATTTTGCCACATTAAATTGACATCCATTCTCCTTAGCCCGGTCCTCCAAACTGTCCAAATCAGCCTGCAAAATTTTGACATCCTGTGCACTCACTATTACTCTACCCAACTTTGCATCATCAGCAAACAAATGAACAGTTCCTGTCAGATCCTTTTCTATATCGTTAATGAACAAATTAAATAACAGTGGTCCAAGAACAGAGCCCTGCAGCACACCACTAGTCACAGGCCGTCTTTTGGACTCTACTCCTAAATAAACCACTCTCTGATATCTCTTCAACAACCACACTCCTATCTATCTCACCAACCCTATATCCATCCCCATGTGCTGCAGTTTACTGATTAGAATTCCATGTGGTATCCTGTCAAAAGCCTTAGCAAGGTCCAGTAGAATCACCGTAAACCCATTACCCTTATCCAGTTCAGCCGTCCCAGTGTTATAAAACGTGAGCAAGTTACTGAGGCATGATCTACCCTTCACAAAACCATGCTGTCCCCCATACAGTATCCCATTTTCATCTATCCAATGTTGTATTTTCCTCTTGACTATTTTCTCCATACCTTGACACCAATTCCTGATATGCTGATAGGCCAGTAATTTTCAATAGCAGTCTGGAAACCCCCTTCATGCAGTGGAACTATTTTCCCCTCTTTCCACCCCTTTGGGACTAACCCAGACCCGAGACTCAATTTAAACAAATGGTCAATGGCACTGACAATTCTTTAGCTGCTTCTCGTACAACATGAGCTGGTATACCATCCGATCCAGCAGATGAATTGACATTGAGGTTTTGTAATAGACTATTCACCTCCACTTCATTCACCACAATTCCCATATAAGCTGCTGCTTCTTCCATTTCTGCAATGTCACCACCTGGATGATATACTCTTGCAAAGTGCTCGCTCAGTAATTCCACTATATCAACTGATTCAGTTACCTCCCTACCATCGGCATTCTTTAAAATCAATCTGCCGTATACATTTTTTCTTTTACTTGCAACATATCGAAAAAAACTGTTTGGGATTATGAAATCCCAAAATTATGATTATGAAAGAACATTAGCCTGCATAGCTAATGTTCTTTCATAATCTGCTTTTGCTTTTCTTACCACACTTGTTACCCTTCTGGCCTGGGCTTTATACCGTTCATGTGCCTGCAGGTCACCTTTCTCCTTAAATTCCCTCAACAGTTGTTTCTTTTTTTGCAGCTCAAGCTTAATGGTGTTATTCATCCATTTAACCCCTACTTGATTTTTTTATTAGGACTCTAGGTATACAGCCATTGCCTCCTGCAAACACTTCTTAACCACCTCCCATGCACTATCAACATCCAGCCCTTACAGTTTTACATGCCATGGCACTGAACCAATCAAACTTCTAAGCTTGTCATACTTACCAGCCCGATAATTCCACGTGTACTCTGTCTTAATTGTAAATTCCACACCTTTAGCCACCTCCCAAGTCAAGACCCTATGATCACTTTCACCAATTGGTGGCAATGTGGTCATATTCGTTACAGTCAAATCCTCAGATGCAATTACTAGGTCGAGCACTCTCTGACCCCTAGTATTTTCCATTATATGCTGTTGCAGATAGTTATTCCTTAATAACCGCATAAAATCCAATTCCTTCCTCCCATGTGTTCTCTCCTCCTTCCACTCAATGTTACCATAGTTGAAATCTCTCATAATAATTACCCTCCTTCCACTCATTTCTTCTATTTGCTTATGCATACTATCTTCACCATCTATTCCATCACCTGGTCTATAGCAGCACCCAATTGTATATTTTGTTCTGCTAGCATCAATCTCGCACCAAATTTCCTCAAATGTGCTCTTTTCTCTATCCTGCAGTTCAACTTCTATTCTCCTTGGCTGCAGCTTATCAGCTATCAACAATAATACTCCTCCCCCCATTTTCTTCTCCCTGTCACTCCTGAACACACTATACCCCTCAAATTTCAATCCCACTAGCTATATCATCTTCAGTCAGCCATGTTTCACTAATGCCAATATCCTGTGGTCTGGAAGTGCCAACGAAGGCCAAAAATTCTTCCTTCTTGTTCCTAATACTCCTAGCATTAGTATACATGAATTGCAGAAGCCCGTTAGTCCCATTCCAACCTTGATACCTTATACTAATTATCCCATTCTGAATTGTTGTCCTTATTCGCTCGGGCATATTATACTCATTCATACACTCAACTGCCACCCTAAGGTCTGCATATCTACTCCCCCCCCTTAATAAATCTAGTTTCCCTGATTCTGCACATCCACTTCATTCAACAACACTTTTTCAAGTCTCCTTACACTGAATCCAATCAAATGCAAACCATCCATCTTATATAGATTCTTTCACCCATCGAACTCGCTCCACACGTCCACAAATTCCACACCACTCATCCTGCCTAACCCGTGCATAAAGTCATTAGCAATTATGGCCCTCCTAAACTCTTCACTGTCATACCACAACAACAGACTAACCATCCTAACTCTCTCACTCTTCTCTTTTGCTACCTCAAACAATTCCTTCAGTTCCTCTATCATATCCATTTTATCTCCTTTCAAATCGTTTGTACCTGCCACCACTATCATTTCTTTCACCCTTTGCTTTTGCACCCTAATAGATTCACGTCCTTAATGGTCGCACCAGATTGGTACGATTTTGTCAAATTCTCAATTATCACACCTCGTACTAACGAATCTCCATACAGCACTCGCTCCTTCATTTTGTTTACGTTCACAATCATACTCTTACTTTTCTTAATCATACTTTTTTTTATTGGCTGGTACACTCGGTAGACATCTGTGCATACGCTCCAGCTGACGCTTTGCCCTATGTATTGCTCCGCTCCACCGTGCAATCTCACTCATTGCATCTATCTCATCTTTTTTATTATCTGTTAAACAAATCTTAGCTTAATTGGCTAGTTTCTTCTCATGCTGCACTTCTGCTCTTTACCAAACAAGTCACCTTCCTAGCATGCTCTTTACTCTTCATGAAACTGATTATTACCAACATCCATCTGGTGTTGCCTCAACAGTGCCTTCTTTTTCCAGATTTCAAGCATAATCTCTTCATTCATCTATTTTACTCCTAGTTGTTTAGTCATTCCATCTTTGGAATACACTCAGACATTGTTCCTGTCAAATAGCTCTTGATTAATGCCCAAACAGTGCTTTCTCTCCTTCCTACTGAACTCCTCTTTCCACACTATACCTCCAGGTTGTCTCTTCATAATCACTAGCCTGGTAGTTCCACATATATATATCCCTTCTTCTCATATTACTGGCTATAACCCCTGTGAAGATGTCATTCCGGTGATCCCTTCATGGTCACTCTCACTAACTGGGGATAATTATACACTCCATCCATTCACAATCACAATCCACTGATGATATAACCAGATTTAAGACTCTTGTGTGTCCTCAGTTATATATTGCCTGATTGTTGTCCTTTAAGAACGCATGAAATTCATTTTCCTTATTCCCTGATGCTATCTCTTCATTACAATCAATACTGCCATAATTGAAATCACCAATAATGATCACTCTTCACTTGCTCACTAAGCCAAGCTGGCTATACATTTCTTTGTTTCTACCCCTCCACATTTTCTGGCCTGTAGCAACACCCAATCAAATATTTCATTCTATCAATTCCATTTCACACCCATACTGCTTCAAAACTACTGCCACTTTTTTCCTCTTGTATCTAAAACATCGTGTCTGCACAAAGTTGCACAAGGTAGTGCAACTAATTGCACTACCTTCCCTTCCTGCCTTTCCTATCTTCATGAAAAATGTTGCATCCTTTCATTTCTATTCCCATCATTCTCATCCATAAATAAGCAGAACAATTCATTTCTTAGCCTAAATATGTTAAGTCCTACTCATGCTGCCCAACTATCTGAGACCTTCTTCACACCTGCTCATGTCTACTTACCTTCTACCCCTTCCATGGCTGTTCAACTCCTATGCAGACCATTCACATACTTGCATTCATTACTGCTTTCAGAATCCCCTCTCCTTACACTGTATCTGCATAACCTTCTTGGACCACCACATTTTCCTGTCCAACTTGCATTCCTGTTCTCACATCCAGATCAGTCTCACCTGCTCTGCTCTTCTGCTTGCTTACATCATTTGACTTCCACTGATACCTAGTTTACATCACACATTACACTTCCTTCCAGCAGCAACCTTTCCAAATGATCACTCCAAAATCATTCAGATGCAGTCCATCACTCATACACTTCCATTTGCCCTCCAACTCAGCCCACACATTCACAAAGTGCATTCCTTTCTCTTCAGACATTTCTGCTAACATTCCATTCAAGATCTTTGTTCTTTGCAGCAACTCATCATTGTTATACCTGGGCAACACACAAACTCTTCTTTCTACCACCCTGTTGTCTATCACTCTCCTCAATAATCTCCTGATATCCATCCTCAAATTCTCCCTATGTCCAACCAAATCATTCTTTACAACCACTAACTCCCTCGCAAACTCATCCACTACACCTTTTATGATAGAATCTCCATATGGTACTATTCTTGAGTCATTTCTTTTTCTCCACTATCTTTAATTTTTATTTTTTCATACTCATTTTTCTGTATCCACCATATGTCTAATTTCATCCTGTACATGCCTCATCTCATCATAATCATTTCATTCTTCAATTCTTGCATTTCAATAATCATTCCTGCTACCGATTCATCGATCAGACTTTCTTCCATTCCCACAGTCATGAGAGCTCTTGCTCTGTGAGTCAGGTTCACTTCTGATTCTGCAATTACACTTGTTTTTTCTTTTTTTCTTTTTTAATATTTCCATATTCACAATCACATTCTCCACACTCATTCTTCTGAGTATCATTCTTAGAATCATCACTGCCTTTCAGTCAGGTATTCTTCACTTGTCTTTCTCAACTTCATTCAAATCACCATTACATTAATATATCACATTTATTACAGACCCTCACTTCTCTTTTTTAATCTCTCAACAAACATGTCTCCACATTCCCTCATATATACATATTACACTTCCGACAATAAGCTACCTTAAAATTCACACCATTGAACACACTATTTTCACACCAAGGGTCTGGTACTGCCATTTTTGTCTCAATTTAACTGTTATACACAAATTTCACAACAAAACCTGCTAGCAACTTCAATAATCAATACGTCTCAGTATCACTAATTAAATAAATTTTTGGTGAAATACATAAAATGCTTCAAAAATATTCCATAAAATAAAATTTATCTTTGCCCCACCAACTGATTTTCATTGCACTTTTCCTTGCAGATTATATAATAAAACATTACACCAAAGTATGAATTTGACAAGCAAAAACTATCCACAATGAATACTTTCTTTCTATTAGATTAGACTCCCTGCAAATCTAAAGCAAACACTAGTAAATTATATCAAAAACTTATCTTTTATTCCCAGACATGTTGTTAACATGTCTTACTCTATTGTCACCCTCTCATGTTGAATATAAAGATATGTTCAAAATATCTCAAATATTCTTCATGATATTGAAAGTTCATCTGAACATGAAAGTAACCAATATTCTCTATTAGAGCAAGCTGGCAAATTTAACTATCATATAAATAACCATATAAATGCAACATATTAATTAATTTATGTTTCATATCCATGTTATTTCAACAATATCCAAATGTCACTGTAGTATCAACTGTGTACCTCACTTTCATGTAATTATTGATTTAGCTTCATTTTATACAAGCATTCCTTTGTTACAGTGTTTCTTACCCCAAACTATATTGTATTAGTTTGTATTATTGTATTGTATTATCAAAAAAGATTTTTTTGTCAGTTGTTAAACAACTGATACAGTTTGTAACCTATGCAAGTTATTTCACTTGACAAAGCTTTTTTCCCACCACAAATAGAAGACACTATTGATTTCATCTATTTCTCGTCATTAGTGAACTGCTTCATGAAAAATTTCACAACAAAAATTCTCTGCTGTCTATTACTGAAGTTTTAATGTGACTTAGATTACATGAATATTATCTGTTCTTTAGTCAATATCAAACAAACTGTCTGCTCAAATATTCAAACTTCATCAATAGTCAATATCCTAGAACCCACTTCAATATGGAAAAAGGAACTTAATAATAATCTGACATTTCTAGATATCCTTATTATATGCATGAATCAGATGGCCATTTTGATTTCTCTGTTGATTTAAAACCAACTCATAAAGTTCAATACAAAAGTAAAAAAGTTATCGCAGTAATTATTAGTCCCATCTTTTACACTTTCTTGAGGAGCCAGTGCAATATATTCTTATACAACCAAGAAAGAATCTTGTTATCAAGACAAATGGATATAGTACTCAGAAATGGGAGTGAATTGAGAGATACAGTCAAACCTGGAATAGTGAAAAAAAAAAATGCAAGTATTTCCTTCCCTACATTTTCATTAAAGTTCATCAGGTAAATTACCTAGCTCTATATGGGGGGGGGGGAATCCATGTATTCTTTAGTTTGCAGAGAAAAACTACTTTTCTTTCATCCTCTAAAGACATCTTTAACCTTTAACCAGCCTATCAAGGAATTTATGATGTAATTTATGATGCAGGTAGTGTAAATGACATTACTGGCAGGACACTAGAGATATGACCCATAAACAGCACAAGAACTATATCTGAGTGTGAAAGCAAAATTTGGTTTTGCTGACCATAGCAAACCCATCCATAGTATGCAATGAAAGAAACTAACATGATGCCATCTGGTTGGCCAAATAGTTAGCATATCTGCTCTCCAACTACTGTTGGTTCAAATTGACCACAGCATGCACGTTTTGTGAAAGCTTGTAGGTAGTAGATGAATTTCATCACCCAGTATGAGACCACCGCCCCGGTTTACTGAAGGCTGGAAGCAGCCTGAAAAAGTTTCATGTTTGGTTTTCAGATTATATAGCCCATTCACAGTATTAATACTAATTGTACTCTAGGCTAATAGTATTTCATGGGTAAGATTCACAATAAAATTAAAAATTCCACCAGTAGATTTAAATTTGGGAGACTAAACCATTTCGTAACATGAATATCAGGCTACTTTTTAGAATACTACAACTCTTAACTTGCTTAAAAATATTTTATCCCAAATTTTGGCAATGCTTTACTTAAACACATTTGGATATTTCATAAATTTCTTCTTAATTCTTATACCCACAGTATTTCAGACAATAATATACTATGTTGTAAACCTTTGTAAACATACCTGGTGTTATTTTTAAAATTTTAATAAGTCCCTTCTTTCTTCAAAAATAAGTCATTGACTAGCTCTACTCGACTTCCTAATGACAGGTAGTTTTCTGTGTAATAGTTTTTTTCACTCTGATACTCATAGAAAAACTCAGCAAGAAATATTTCATTAGATAATAGGAATTTTGGAACTTCGGCAATCTAAGACTCATGTTAAAGAGATATGCTACTACTGTTGCTTAATCCCTGGAACATTTGCTCACCACACATGGTGATATACCATCTAGTCCTACAGCCTTAACGATATGAAGTTTACTCAATTCCTCATACTCACTCATCAGTGGCTCCTCCACCCTTCCCACTGCTCTCGAGATTTGCATGATGTTACTTTATGAAAATGAAATACCTTTATGAATTGTTTATTTAGCATCTCTACTATATCCTCCTATATAGTTATCATTCTATAATTTTCTCCAACCAGTATCATCCTTCCATAATTATTCTTCTACTGGCCACATATTGAAAAACTCCCTAGGATTTCTTCTACACTCATTAGCTAACTGCTGCTCACACTGCATTTGCTATGCTTACCAATGCAGTCCTTTTTTTGCTTGCTCTTTGTACTCCACATGCTACTGACTGTTACCTTGTGCTGCCTCCATAATGCCTTCTCCTTCCTAAATGGATGCTTCATCTCTTCATTCATCCATTTCACACGTACCTAATTTGACCTCCTGACTTTGCGAATGCATTCATACATTGCCATGCCAGACAGTTCCTGAATAAGTCCCAACAGCACTGATCTCTTTTCCATCCAATTTCTCATTCCATAATACATTCTCCTTGTCATAATCACCAGCCTTATAGTTTCATATACATCCCTTTCTCACAGAGTCCTCATATGACTGGCCACCACCCAAGTAATCATTTCATGGTCACCAACTGGAGGGAGATTTGACAACTCATTTACAATAACCACCACCATCAGTGGCGGTTATTTACAATAACCGCCACTGATGACCTAATCAAATTCAAGGCTCTTAATACTCGTGTGCCCTCCATCATATACTGCCTAAGGTGGTTGTGCCTGAAAAACTAAAGAAATTCATTCTCTTTTCCCCCAGATGTTCTCGCTTCATTCTAATCTATGATAATTGAAATTATATATATGATCACTGTTTTTTTTTTATTAGCCAGATCAATTTGCCTGTACATTTGCTTCTCACTGCTTCCACACAGTACCAGGTAAGGGGTGCTTAAGGGTCAAAGCTGTATAACTGAGAGGAGACCTCCACATAGCCTTTAAAGGAATGCGGAGAACCGACCAGGGCTTCTGACCTAGTCCAATCCTCACCTTCTCATGGTGCACCCTGTTGGGTATCTACTTTGATACTGAACGAACGAGGATGGGCTGGCAATTTGGAATTTAGCTGACAAAATTGTATTCTTATTGGTTAAACCAAAATAAAAAAAGATAGTACAACATGACAAAATTTCATTTCGGCTGGGGCGTCGCCCGGTTAAACAATCCCCCTGTTGTTTTCGCCAGGGAACCAGGGCGAACAGAGAAAAGTCAGCTACTGGAACAAATCTGAAAACAAACCCCAACTCAACATCACCAGAGTTAAAGATCGGTACTATCAACGTAAGAAGCCTGAATGGCAAAGAAATGGAGCTAGCTGAGGAATTAGATAAGTACCAGATCGACATAATAGGGGTGACTGAAACAAAAAAGACCAAAACTGGCGAGATCTTTCTGAGCAATAAATACAAAATGTTATATTCAGGCAATGACAATCAAGGAAAAGAAGCAGTAGCCATAGTATCATCATCATCATCATCATCAAATTCCTGCCATGTACCCTCAAGGGGTGTACAGGATATGACAGTACTACATGAAAAAATTACAATATTACTAACTTCCTATCTACAATTTTCCTCCAAATAAGTCTGTTACTTGTCAAGACTCCAACATTATCAGATCTTATATTTCTATCGTCTAAGGCACTTTGTACTGTATCAATCCACCTATATCTTGGTCTTCCTCTGGGTCGTTTTCCTGCCAACAACACTTGTTTTGCTAATCTTTCCTCTCCCATTCTATTTAAGTGACCATACCATCTGAGATTAGCTCTGCTAACGCATTCCTGGATGCTGACAATGTCAAGTTCTTTCCTAATATCCTCATTTTTAATATGATATTGCCATTGATGCCATCTGTTCACGCCTCTAATCTTTCTTAGGACTCTCATATCTGCGGTCTCTAGTCTTTGGTCAAGTGTTTTACTTCTGACCCAGCTCTCAGATCCATAAGTTAAAATTGGTTTGAACACAGTCTTGTATACAGCTAATTTAGTGTTCCGACTAATTTCTTTCTTATTCCATATGAATTTATTCAACTGACTTCCCACCATACCAGCTTTGCTGATTCTGTTGTCTATTTCTATATTTAGTTTACCATCTTCAGTAAAAATTGTGCCTAAGTAGCTGAAATGTTTTACTTGTTCCACAGGTTCTCCATTCACAACACAGTTGACATTTTCAATGATTCTGCCTATTTTCATTGTCTTTGTCTTTTTATTGCTGACCTTCATACCATATCTATTACAACAGCTATTCAATTTAGTCAGAGAATCTTGCAGACTTGTAGCAGATTTATTTAGAAGTATAACATCATCCGCATAAAGCAAAGAGCTGACATTAACATCTCCAATTTTGATATCAGGTTTAATACCACATTCCTTCATAATGTGATCCATATAGATAATGAATAACAGAGGAGATAATGTACATCCTTGTCTCACACCAGATTTAACATTAAACCATCTTCCTGTACTTCCTTCAATTCTAACTGCTGACTCACAACTCAAATAAAGACTAAGTATTGCTTGATATAATGCCCCACTGACACCATATAACTGCAGCGTATTGAATAGCTTCTCTCTTGGCACCTTGTCATATGCCTTTTCCAAATCGACAAAACTTAAATACAGATCTTTGTTATATTCCCATGCTTTCTCGACTATTTGTCGTAAAGTGAAGATCTGATCCTGACAGCCTCTATTTGGCCTGAATCCAGCTTGTTCTTCACCAAGCTTTTCCTCCACAATTCTTCTCAACCGTTTCTCAAGTATACTTGCATAGATCTTGCCAGGAACACTCAGTAGGGAAATACCTCTGTAATTCTCACATTCGGTTTTATTTCCCTTTTTATATATGGGTACTATGAGAGCTCTACTCCAATCATCGGGAATTCGTCCCTCTGTCCAGGCTTTCTGAACTATGCAGTGCAGCCACTGTAAGACTCTTATACCACCATACTTCAGCATTTCTGGTCGAATATCATCTACTCCTGCTGCCTTTCCACATTTCAAGCCTTTGATGGCTTTTTCTACTTCAAGTATGGATATGTATTCCTGACTACATGCCTGGTCAGTGTTTTTTATCACTGTGCTGTCATCACTGCTTGTTTCATTTAGCAGTTTTTCAAAGTAATTACTCCATACGTCAAGAATATCTTTTTCTCCTGTTTTCATTTCACCTTTATCATCTCTAATTCCTTTTACAGCACTCTTTCCTCCATTCCTAAGCTTCTTCAACAACCTCCAGAATATTTTGCCACCTTCTTGATATTTATTTTCTATATTCTTGCCAAAGTCCTCCCATGACTTTTGTTTAGCTAGTTTTACACACTGTTTAGCTTTCTTACATTTGTCTCTGTATTCTGTAAGAGTAAAAGCTGACTTATTTGCCAGGAACTTTTGATATGCTTTCTTCTTTTCCTTCACTGCCTCTTTAACTTCCTGTGTCCACCAGGGAGTTCTGATTTTTTTATCTTTGCACACAACTTCACCACATGCCTCTCTGGCAGAATCAATCAATGTTTCCTTCAGAGTTTGCCACTGAATCTCCAAGGTTTGATTCCTGTTCTCAAACTCTTTCATTTTCTTTTCAATAATCTTTCTGTATTTTAGTCTACAGTTCACATCTGAGAGCTGCTCAACTTTTATTCGCTTTAAAACTTTCTTACATGTTATTCTTTTCAATATGAAATTCAATTTTATCCTGCTCACGACTAAATAGTGATCACTTCCAATTTCAAATCCTCTGTACACTCTGGTGTCCTGCACCAGGGAGAAAACATCACTATCAACAATAACATAGTCAATGAGACTTTTCTTATTCCTAACCTCTTCTCTCCATGTGAATTTGTGCACATTTTTATGTTGGAACATGGTGTTAGTAATAACCAGTCCATGTCCTGAGCAGAAATCCAACAGATATTTGCCATTATTATTAGCTTTGCTCTTTTCTCCAAATTTTCCCAAAATATTTTTGTATGTCTCACAATCATTTCCTACTCTGCTATTTAGATCCCCAACAAGGACCAACTTTTCCTTTTTCATTGTGTCAGTTGCTTTTTCTAAAGCCTCAAAAAATTCCTCCACTTCTACCTTAGTAGAACCTTCTGTGGGACCATAGGCACAAATAAGTCTCATTGTCCAGTTCCCCATTCTCATATTTGCCCACATTACTCTACTTGAGACTGACTGCCATTCAAGAAGATTAGCCTCGTATTTTGTGTTGAATACTATGGCTACTCCTTCTTTTCCTTGATTGTCATTGCCTGAATATAACATTTTGTATTTATTGCTCAGAAAGATCTCACCAGTTTTGGTCTTTTTTGTTTCAGTCACCCCTATTATGTCGATCTGGTACTTATCTAATTCATCAGCTAGCTCCATTTCTTTGCCATTCAGGCTTCTTACGTTGATAGTACCGATCTTTAACTCTGGTGATGTTGAGTTGGGGTTTGTTTTCAGATTTGTAGCCATAGTATTCAACACTAAATACGAGGGTAATCTCCTTGAATGGCAGGCAGTCTCAAGTAGAGTGATGTGGACAAATATGAGAATGGGGAACTGGACAATGAGACTTATTTGTGCCTATGATCCCACAGAAGGTTCTACTAAGGTAGAAGTGGAAGAATTTTTTGAGGCTTTAGAAAAAGTGACTGACACAATGAAAAAGGAAAAGTTGGTCCTTGTTGGGGATCTAAATAGCAGAGTAGGAAATGATTGTGAGACATACAAAAATATTCTGGGAAAATTTGGAGAAAAGAGCAAAGCTAATAATAATGGCAAATATCTGTTGGATTTCTGCTCAGGACATGGACTGGTTATTACTAACACCATGTTCCAACATAAAAATGTGCACAAATTCACATGGAGAGAAGAGGCAAGGAATAAGAAAAGTCTCATTGCCTATATTATTGTTGATAGTGATGTTTTCACCCTGGTGCAGGACACCAGAGTGTACAGAGGATTTGAAATTGGAAGTGATCACTATTTAGTCTTGAGCAGGATAACATTGAATTTCATATTCAAAAGAATAACATATAAGAAAGTTTTAAAGCGAATAAAAGTTGAGCAGCTCTCAGATGTGAACTGTAGACTAAAATATATAAAGATTATTGAAGAAAAAATGAAAGAGTTTGAGAACAGGAATCAAATCTTGGAGATTCAGTGGCAAACTCTGAAGAAAACATTGATTGATTCTGCCAGAGAGGCATGTGGTGAGGTTGTCTGGAAGGATAAAAAAATCAGAACTCCCTAGTGGACACAGGAAGTTAAAGAGGCCGTGAAGGAAAAGAAGAAAGCATATCAAAAGTTCCTGTCAAATAAGTCAGCTTGTGCTCTTAGAGAATATAGAGACAAATGCAAGAATGCTAAACACTGTGTAAAACTAGCTAAACAAAAGTCATGGGAGGACTTTTGCAAGAATATAGAAAATAAATATCAAGAAGGTGGCAAAATATACTGGAGATTGTTGAAGAAGCTTAGGAATGGAGGAAAGAGTGCTGTAAAAGGAGTTAGAGATGATAAAGGTGACATGAAAATGAGAGAAAAAGATATCCTTGAAGTATGGAGTAATTAATTTGAAAAGCTGCTAAATGAAACAAGCAGTGATAGCGCAGTGGTAAAAAACACTCAACAGGCATACAGTTAGGAATACATATCTATACTTGAATTAGAAAAAGCTATCAAAGGCTTGAAATGTGGAAAGGCAGCAGGAGTAGATGATATTTGACCAGAAATGCTGAAGTATGGTGGTATAAGAGTCTTACAGTGGCTGCACTGGATAGTTCAGAAAGCCTGAACAGAGGGTCGAATTCCCGATGATTGGAGTAGAGCTTTCATGGTACCCATATATAAAAAGGGAAATACAACTGAATATGAGAATTACAGAGGTATTTCCCTATTGAGTGTTCCTGGCAAGATCTATGCAAGTATACTTGAGAAACGGTTGAGAAGAAAAGCTTAGTGAAGAACAAGCTGGATTCAGGCCAAATAGAGGCTGTCAGGATCAGATCTTCACTTTACGACAAATAGTCGAGAAAGCATGGGAATATAACAAAGATCTGTATTTAAGTTTTGTCGATTTGGAAACGATATATGACAAGGTGCCAAGAGAGAAGCTATTCAATACGCTGCAGTTATATGGTGTCAATGGGGCATTATATCAAGCAATACTTAGTCTTTATTTGAGTTGTAAGTCAGCAGTTAGAATTGAAGAAAGTACAGGAAGATGGTTTAATGTTAAATCTGGTGTGAGACAAGGATGTACATTATCCCCTCTGTTATTCATTATCTATATGGATCACATTATGAAGGAAAGTGGTATTAAACATGTTATCAAAATTGGAGATGTTAATGTCAGCTCTTTGCTTTATGCAGATGATGTTATACTTCTAAATAAATCTGCTACAAGTCTTCAAGATTCTCTGACTAAATTGAATAACTGTTGTAATAGATATGGTATGAAGGTCAGCAATAAAAAGACAAAGACAATGAAAATAGGCAGAATCATTGAAAATGTCAACTGTGTTGTGAATGGAGAACCTGTGGAACAAGCAAAACATTTTAGCTACTTAGTCACGATTTTTACTGAAGATGGTAAATTAAATATAGAAATAGACAACCGAATCAGCAAGGCTGGTATGGTGGGAAGTCAATTGAATAATTCATATGGAATAAGAGAGAAATTAGTTGGAACACTAAATTAGCTGTATACAAGACAGTGCTCAAACCAGTTTTAACTTATGGATCTGAAAGCTGGGTCAGAAGTAAAACACTTGACCAAAGACTAGAGACCACAGATATGAGCATCCTGAGAAAGATTACAGGCATGAACAGATGGCATCAATGGCAATATCATAATAAAAACGAGGATATTAGGAAAGAACTTGACATTGTTAGCATCCAGGAATGCGTTAGTAGAGCTAATCTCAGGTGGTATGGTCACTTAAACAGAATGGGTGAGGAAAGATTAGCAAAGCAAGTGTTCTCTGCCAGGTTGGCAGCAAAACGATCCAGAGGAAGACCAAGATATAGGTGGATTGATACGGTACAAAGTGCCTTAGACGATAGAAATATAAGATCTGATGATGTTGGAGTCTTGACAAGTAACAGACTGATTTGGAGGAAAATTGTATATAGGAAGTTAGTAATGATGTAATTTTTTTCATGTAGTACTATCATATCCTGTACACCCCTTGAGGGTACATGGCAGGAATTTGATGATGCTTCCACATTACCAGGTCTATAGAAATACTTAACTAGATATTTCATTCTACTCACCTCCACCTCACACCATGCTGTTTCAAAACCCTTGCCATTATTTGCACCTTTCATCTCTACTTTAGATGAGGATAACTCTCTGCAACCATCAACAGTACTCCTCCTCCCTTTCTGAGTATCTTCACAAAAAACATCATATTCATTCATCTCTATTCCCATCAGAATGTCATCCTCATCCAACTATGTCTCGCTTATTGCAACAATTTTCGGGCAAATATAATCTATTAATACACAATCTAATTTTCTTTATTTTGAATATTTCTTGCCTCACCCACCAGCCATTCTTCTCTATCATCACTGATCCTACATCTCTCCTCAAACCTGCTTGTTTCCCCACATCCCTGGTCACTCAGTCTTTTCTTGTTCACTCACGAGACTGTTCCTGTATCCATAATCTACTCTTTTCACAGAGTCACCATGCTCCCCCCATTTCCCTGTCTGTCTCGTGTTCCTTCTCTCTCTCTCATTTTCGTCACTCACCTTTTCATTCACAAGCTCTACTACCATACTTTCCTGCTCTTCCACATCGCCTCTACCACCTCTTGCTTCCTCCAGTCTTCCATTCACTTCAATCATCACTCTCTTGCAGCAATACATTCTCCTGCTGACACACCAAATATATTTAAATACAGCCCATCTCTTTTATATAGCTGCATCCACACCTCAAATTCATTCCAGACATTCACAAAATGAATTCCTTTCTCCTCACACAAGTCTGCTATACTACTCCTGAACATCATCATCCCCTTCTTCATATATGATCCACAACATTCTCTTTGTATGCAGCTCTTGCATTAAAATGTTATTCATCTGATTACACCATTAAATAGTATAGTTAAGCTTAGTTCAAAACAACTAAGCTAACAAAGTGACTGCATTATACTTGTATATTGTATTTATTGTTAGTCAGTTTGTTTTTCAAGTTAAAAAAAAATCTTGTCAGTTCTGTATGAAATTATTTAACTCACCTTGAGTTGAAAAACCCTTATAAACGTTCCTGTTGTACCATGAAGGAAATGAAAATCTAGGTCTTTCCAACAAAATGTCATTACTAACACTGCTACAAAGGTACTAGAAACAGACTCAAACATTACGTTTCAAAGCTCATGGGGAATTGATGTCAATGAACTGAATACAACTGTAACTCCTTCAACAGGTTTCTACTGAACCACCCTTTTACAAATAATGCTAATATATGAATGACAACTAAACCTATTTGAAGTAAGATGAAACATTACAGCTCAGGTGGAACTTGAAATTGAAATCAAATACTTTGACTGATAAAAGACATGAAATAACCATAGAGAGCATCTAAGTTTACTAAACTGCCATTTATATTAAAAAATTGACATCTGATATAAAGTGAACAGCCATCTTTGCAGAAGTCACAGAAACTGTTGAGAAAAGGACAGCTGACAGGTTAATAACCATGAAAAGATTCTTCATAAGATGGAAAAAAAAAATTAGTGCAAGTGCTGTAAAGTACTAGTACCATAGGTACTAAACTTTCTACAACCTAATGGGAGTTACACATTAACTTTTGATAAATCAAGGCCAGGGGAAATTCATCACGGATGCAATCTGCAGCATTAGTACTACCTATTAATGCCACAAAACAGCTGTTATAGTGCAAAACAGAAAACAATGAACTCCACTGCGCAGTACGTGCACTCATGGATGTTGGTGTGACACATCCACTGAACAATTTCAGAAAGAATGCATTGATGTCAAACTTCCGTGCAAATGTGAATCAATGCAAGTGGAGATGGTGTCTCCAGGGCTGTGGAGCTGGAAGGAAATTTTGCACATCCTTTAATTTATCAAAATCCTAATTTAGTTTTGAACTGCTGAAGTGAGCAGTAATCATGCCCACCTGACAATTTAAAACATTATTGGAATGATATTTACATTATAAGCTAAAACTACATATTTAATTTGACCTTTAGTTCAATGAACAAAAAATGAATGAATTATGAATTGAAAACAACTTATTGCATTATTAAAAAAAAATACAATCGCATATTTGTCATATTAAAACATTAAATTTAACTTTAATACCCTTCAAAACTGAATTTTCAAATTTTTAATTATGTACAGCAGTTTGTTCTGAAGCAAGTCCTCTTTCTCTGATGCTCTCAAATCTGATTTAATGATTTTTAGAGCTGAAAATAAATGCTCTACACTGGCTTGAGTAGGGGGGGGGCAATGCAACCACCAGACATTTCTGAAAAAATAAAACGTGCATTATTTGAAAGCCACTCACTGATTTAGATATAAAAAACATAGTAAACAAAAAAGAACAGGGAAATAATGAAAACTACACCATGAAATATCAAAACCTATGCATATGTGCTGCCTTTATGATTATGATCGAGTCAGTTTGAGTCACAGAGCCAGTTTACTGGCTCTAGCTCCACAGCCCTAAGTGTCCCAATACAGAAAGCTAGCATGTTTCACATAGTTTGGCCAAGCCCTTTAAACAGAAGGCATAAAGCACTGTCTAGACTCTACAGGAAGATAAACTTTCTAAATAGCATCACGAGGTGGCTGCAACCCATGCATCTAAGTCACGATATGTAGAACCATAAATGACAAGGCCTATCATCACATTTTAGGAAATTGCTTTCTTTTCAGATAGGTCAGGTTGCCCAGACAGATCAGAGTAGCCACATGATAATAACCTGGGAAACCTGCTGTCTGCCCAGAATCCTACTCTCAAACATATAATTGAGTATTCGTGGTTATGAAGTGTTTAATCAAAGCCATAACCACAAGGAAGTGCATGCTGCAGAATAACCACATACCTTAGAGCTAATACATGAAATTTAACAACTAGTTTGTACAAACTAGTTGTTAAATTTTGAAGCAGTTTTAAAACTGGCTGTTACAAATATCTACGAAAACAAAATATTTCCAAACAAAAGTAAGATCATATTATAACAAAAATGTTTTGTTATAAAATGATCTCACTCTTATAAACCAGTATAGTAAACGAATGGTGTACAAATAAACTTCAAACACAAAGGAACACTTTCTGACAATTAAAGATCAGTTTCAATCAATGAATGGGTTGAGTTGTATTAGTATGTGTATATAGCATCCTGTGTTATTTTATAAGTTAAACTGTACTGCATCACTTTTGTGTTACTTGTCACATTTGATTTTTTTTGTTTCATATTTAAAATTGAATATACTGTTAATTTAAACACTTTCTAACTGTTAGTGTGTTTGTAATATTTTAGTTAAAATATAATCAAAAATTATATATTATTGCAAATATCAAGAAAGCATTTGGAAATTGTGCATAGCATACCAGCTCTCCACCTAACAGGTTGTGAATTCAAATCTCATTGTGGGCATGGATATTTGTAGAAGCAAGTATAGTTCTGGAAAAGCTTGTATAGTTCTTTGAGTTTATAAAGGCTTGCATTTTTAACAACAACAAAAAAAAAAAAAAAAACCTGCCTAAAGTGTAATACTTAATTTCAATTTCAATAAATATATCTAAAAATCTTTTTTTTTTTTTTATTATCAAGTGGGGCTCTTAATGAATCAATGCAATGCCAACCTGTAAATAAAAAAAGGTATACATAAAATACTTCCACTACTATGCACCAAAACTTGAAACGAGGAACCAATTAAGATTTCAACAGCATGTGTTGTGGTGCATCTTCATCCCATCTGAAAAAATGTTAATAATGTTAGTAATACAACATGTGTATTACTAACTTTCCTCTGCCATTCTGTTTATGTGACCAGATCAGAGCAAATCTCATCTGAGATTTGCTCTGATCGCACATTCCTAAAAGTTATTAATATCAATTTAATAAAGTGATACACCTTTTCACTACTTGGATATGGGAAATACAGTTACACCCCGAGTTACATAAGTAATTCCTTATGTGCAAAGGCATCAATAATTCCTTATGTCCAAAGGCATCATAGCACAGCTTTACCCTCTTATCAATAGGAACAGCTAACTAGATATTAAAATCAAATTGCTCCTCTACCAGTTGATGATTCGTCCCATTATCACTTATGCGTTCCCCCGCCTGGAGCCATACTTCAAGTTCAAATATCCTTAAACTGCAAAGACTGCAAAACAAATGCTTATGATCTTAAATACACCATGGTACATCAGAAATGTTCAACTTCATCGAGACACAAATGTCCCTTATATCTACTCTTTCCTGCAATCTCTCGCAGTAAAGTACTTCTCAAAATCATCCTCATATCCAAATAAATTAGTCCAACAAGCAGCAAATTATGATGAATCGGAATTATACAAATATAGAGAAGACCTAAGGCCATTCTAGTTCCCTTTCAAGATCTATAACTTGCCCAACTCGGGCTGAGCAGTAGCTCATAAATATTTCCCTACACAGTAACCTTATCAGATAGCAGGGATTAAAAGCATTATGCTTCACCCTTATAGACAGTAACGTCCTGCGTAAGTAATGCATTCCGTAAACCTTTACGTAACTCTAATTTGTAAATTACATACATACAATAAAATGTTCAATGGCTACTCATACCACTGTCCTACATTAATTTTTTTGCCATTAATCAGATATTTTCCATGTTTAATATTTTTCATTTTTTGGGTGATTAAAAAAAATTCAATTATAAAAAAATGTATCAATTGTATTTGAATAATATATATACTATAAATATGAAAGTAGGAAAAATACATAATATAAAAGAATATAAAAACAAACTGAAATATTCACTTTTCAAATAAAAAAATGTCTTGTGACGGCTAAGTTGGCTGTTCTAAGGAATGCTGTTCGGTAGGAAGTTTTACCCCTTTCGATGCTGAGGGTAGTCGGGATCGTCTGAGTTGTAATCTTGACTTTGTTGTGAACGGCATCTCAGAAACTTCTGGGTAACCAGGTACATTGTCCAGGAGGAGAAGCACTTTAAATGGGATTCCTTTCTTGGCACAATATTCCTTCACCTGGTGAACGAAGTGGTTATTCATACATAAGAATTATTTTAAACTTTTCTTCTAAAGTAATTGCAGACGTTTTTTTTTTAGATTTATTACCAGTGCATTGGTTTGGTGTTTGCATTCCATTTTAAGGGTAAAAAAACAACAAAACTAGCAGTGATAACAAGTGACTGAGCTAGCCGCGCGAGGCATCTACTACTGTACTGCAATAAGGCTGTCAAAGACGCACTTGCACAAAGTCATAAATGTGTTCATACACGCTAGTAGATTTATTATGTAACTGCGAATTTACATAAATCGTGTGTTATGTAACTTGGGATGTAACTGTATATGATTCTGCAAGACTAAGACCCATAGCATTATACATGTCCAACAAGATGTGTGCTTTCCATATGCCAAGGCAAAAAATGTGAAGTCATTAGCCTCTATATACAAGTAGTATAGTCATGAAAATATTGCATGTGCAAATATTATTTCCTTACATTTAGATAAAGGATTAAACAAGACTATAATTTCTTGGCAAGTTTAATTTAATAATATCAAGTATGTTCTTAGTACCTTTATTTTTAATATGATACTGCCATTGATGACATCTGTTCACTCTCCTAATTTTTCTCAGTCCTCATATCTGCGGTCTCCAGTCTTTGATCAACAGCTTTATTCCTAATCCAAGTTCCATGTGACTGCCATCTTTCCTACTTTGGACAAACTGGATGTTTGATAGAAAAACGTATACAAGAACATCAATCATAAATATTTTTCACAAAAAATCCGATGAGTCTGAATTAGTGCAACACGGAATAGAGGCAGACCACGACATTCTTTGGTCTGAAACATGCCTTCTATATAGATATAGGTACAAATTCTAACACCTATTTCAGGAGAGTGGTGAGGCCTTACTTCACCTCCTTAACTTGAATCGGAATGACTGCCTATCCTTATCAAAAATATGGAAAAGTTTGCGAATAACACATCATTACAGTTTTTTTTTTTCTTTTTTACTAAGACCATATAGACATCTTAAGAAACCAACTACATATATACTACATCTATCTGATGATCTGTTTAGTATGATATTATATATATATATATATACACACACACATACATGCAATTTATTTTACACTTTTATGATTAATCTTTTCTTAATGAAAGCATAACGTTATTGTCGATTTAACATTATGCAACTTGTTCTATTTTGAATAAATCAACTGTTTGCATTCTACCTTGTAAAAACTGTTTTTAAGCCACTGACGACAGTTTGTCAATTTCATACTGAAATATATGGCAGTATATTTAATAAATAATACTTATGCCATTGTATTTTTGTGTATATATTGTACAGAACTATGGCACAAGTTTATCTTAAAACTGGTATTCCTAATCCAGCTCTCAGATCCATAAGGCAAATTGGGTTTTAAACGTTTTGAATATATAGCTTGTACAGTGTTCTGAATGATTTCTCTCATATTCCATATAAATTTATTTAGTTCACTTCCAACAATACCAGCATTGTAAATTAAATATGCCAAGAAGTTAAATTCTTGATTTCATCCTTTATCCAAGTGTAAACAAACAAAATTTGCACGTGAAGTCACTTCATAACTGGGTTACTTGTATATAGTGGCTAATGACTTCACATATACAGGGTGTTCGGGATAAATTTGACAGTTTCGTAAGGAAAAAGAAAATCTTCTTTGTATCTATTAAATTTAATGAATTGACAAAAAAACATTACAGGCAGAGTTAATTACAATACTATCAACAAGATTTACTCAAAATAACCACCATTAGCATCGATCACAGCTTCAATTCTGCTTCGGAACCTCGAACAAGCTGATGCTACAGTCTCCCTGGGAAGGGCCGCAAAAACTGTTTTAATTTTATCCATTAACTGGGCTTTTGTATTACTGGAAGTGCGATTGGTGTCTTTTTCAACTGCGCCCCATACAAAATAATCCATGGGGTTAAGGTCTGGGGAGTTTGGAGGCCAAACATTTGCACTGGTGAAGTCGTAGAAATTTTCAGACAACCATTTTTGACTTTTCCCAGAGGTGTGGCAAGGGGCCGAATCCTGCTGCCATACATACGGCCTACCATTGGCTACCCTTGTTATCCAGGGCTTGACTACAGTTAGCAACTCCACGAACAAAGCCCGAATTCCAATGCCAGGGTTCTTCAACACCTGTTCCTGCAGATTTGCGAGGAATTCTGCTGTACGAACGCAATCAGGTCGTCTGCTAGGGATCTTTCTTCTTGCTACATCCTCGTAGTCACCATTGCAAGTCTCTAGTTCATGCCTGATTGTTTTTACTGTATTCAGGGAGCATTGGGCAGCAGTCGTAATATCCTTATTTTGATGGCGGGCACGAATCATCATGATACAAGTTATTCTCTTCCATGATTCAGGTGGGTTCCAGCTATCCATCCTTTCTGACATCTTGTATATGAATGAAGAAGGGTCCAAACTTTTAAATGAAGAGAAGTGTGTGTTAATACATGTAACTTACGGAAAAATATAATTAATTATAAATATGTCAAATTTATCCCGAACACCCTGTATTGCTTTAACATTACATAATGCAATGTACATATCTTATGGACATACGTATAATGCCATGCATTATGGGAACGGCCACTACCCAGACTGGTTTCAAACTTTATTGAGGTCTCATCAGTGGGAGCCAGATCCTGAAGTAATGGTTGAAGTAATGCAGAAGTCATATTTCCATATACAAGTAGTCAAAAAGTGACAGACGTTATTATGAAAATACTCTGGATTAGTGATAGATATTAAAATTTTTTCCACAAACTATAAATTAAATATGTCAAGAGTTATATTTTTGGTTCATCCTTTATCCAAGTGTAAGCAACCAACATTACCAATGTCATGTTTCAATGTAATGCCATGCACAAATTCACATGAAGAGAAGAGAAGAAATAAGAAATGCAGGTAAGCATTTGCACATATGCACGAGGATATTTCGGGTTAACTTCTGTTTTGTTACGCTAGGGTAAAATATGGATCAAAACACAAATATAAATTTTAGTCGAACATAATATACTTTACTAAACAGTTTATATATATAATTTAAATTGCAGGTAAGCAGTTACATAACCTTAAAAGAGGGTATCGGTTAATTCATGACTATACAGATTATATACAATTCATGGAAATTACAGCAAGGATCACTCTATTCAGATAAATCACTTGTCAGAGTAATAATACATACACTGGGCGGGAGGCATGCATATATATGTCCTAAAAAAATGACTAGTCTTTGCTCGTTCTTTCAATTTATTTGCAAGAGGTTTACTTATTTGACGTAGAGCCAAAGAGGCCAATTTCACAATTGGAAAAGCTCCAGCTACCATTTCAGCCTTCGTATATATACATAACTTGTATACACACTATCCTCTGTAGGTTAATAAACTTAGCTAAAAAATTACGATAAAAATTGCATATTGTGTTAACAGAACTTTCTCTATATATACCACACTCCACATATGCACGAGGATATTTCTGGTTAACTTCTGTTTTGTTACACTAGGGTAAAATATGGATGAAAACATAAATATAAATTTTAGTCGAACATAATATACTTTAATAAAGAAGCAAGGGGGCAGGGGAGAATAAACTCGTAAGATATAGACAGGGTGTTCGGGATAAATTTGACATATTTATAATTAATTATATTTTTCCGTAAGTTACATGTATTAACACACACTTCTCTTCATTTAAAAGTTTGGACCCTTCTTCATTCATATACAAGATGTCAGAAAGGATGGATAGCTGGAACCCACCTGAATCATGGAAGAGAATAACTTGTATCATGATGATTCGTGCCCGCCATCAAAATAAGGATATTACGACTGCTGCCCAATGCTCCCTGAATACAGTAAAAACAATCAGGCATGAACTAGAGACTTGCAATGGTGACTACGAGGATGTAGCAAGAAGAAAGATCCCTAGCAGACGACCTGATTGCGTTCGTACAGCAGAATTCCTCGCAAATCTGCAGGAACAGGTGTTGAAGAACCCTGGCATTGGAATTCGGGCTTTGTTCGTGGAGTTGCTAACTGTAGTCAAGCCCTGGATAACAAGGGTAGCCAATGGTAGGCCGTATGTATGGCAGCAGGATTCGGCCCCTTGCCACACCTCTGGGAAAAGTCAAAAATGGTTGTCTGAAAATTTCTACGACTTCACCAGTGCAAATGTTTGGCCTCCAAACTCCCCAGACCTTAACCCCATGGATTATTTTGTATGGGGCGCAGTTGAAAAAGACACCAATCGCACTTCCAGTAATACAAAAGCCCAGTTAATGGATAAAATTAAAACAGTTTTTGCGGCCCTTCCCAGGGAGACTGTAGCATCAGCTTGTTCGAGGTTCCGAAGCAGAATTGAAGCTGTGATCGATGCTAATGGTGGTTATTTTGAGTAAATCTTGTTGATAGTATTGTAATTAACTCTGCCTGTAATGTTTTTTTGTCAATTCATTAAATTTAATAGACACAAAGAAGATTTTCTTTTTCCTTACGAAACTGTCAAATTTATCCCGAACACCCTGTATATACTGTATATACAAAAAAAAGTTTTAATGATAAATAAAATATAAATAAAAGTCGATTAATATTTCACCATAGAAAGACTAGCATATTATGTCGTTCACATGGTATATTCCGGTAATTGGACCACATTTTTTTAATAAGCTATATAAAACAATGAATTAAAAAAAAAACCCGACAAGTTTTGTAAGTCGTTCGACTTAGGGTAAAAGGTAACTTAAAGTTTAAAACACAAAGAAAAGAGAAATTATTAGTAATAGTTCAGGCTATAAGTTGTAGCCGTCTGACTATTCATAAAATTAAAATGGAATAGTCAGACGACTACAACTGTAGCGCCTGAACTATTACTAATAATTTCTCTTTTCTTTGTGTTTTAAACTTTAAGTTATCTTTTACCCCTGAAGATGTAAGTCAAACAACTTATGAAACTTGTCGGGTCTTTTTTTAATTCATTGTGTTTTATATAGCTTATTAAAAAAATGTGGTCCAATTACCGGAATATACCATGTGAACTTCTAAACTACAGAAACCTTCACTTACAATATTATGTCGTTATTGAACCATTGAAGTAAATAAATGTAGTTAATGTTTAAAACGGCAACATGGAATAAACGGAGGTCTGGAAATGTTTATGGTAAGAATGTTATACTATCCTTTCTTTCTCCAGAAAGTTTTTCTACTTCTTGTCTTTATCTATGAATAAATCGTTACGTCAGCAGAATTGTCAGATACTTTATAAACCATTGGCGCACCCAGGGAGGGGGACAAGGGGCCCTTCCCCCCCAAAAAAAAGAAAATGGAAAAAAGACTAGAAACATTTTCAAAAATCTTTTCCTAATTAAAATTCTTTTTTATTTTATTTATGTTGTGTCTTGTCTTCTATTTCTATACTACTTATGAAATTATCGGTCACATAAGGTGGGAATACCCTCTGGTTCTCGGTAATCACGGTCTTCGTTCGACTTGCGTTCGTCGTGAACGCAAGGCGACCCCCCCCCCCAAGATTAAATCTTGAGTATTTAATCTTGGGGGGGGGGGGGGGGGGGAACTGTTACAAACTGTATTCGGAGTACTAGGAAAACAGTCATAAATAAATCCCTTAGTAGGTACAGCTCCTTTCAGAAATATATATATATATATATATATATATATATATATATATATATAGCTGAAAGGAGCTATATATATATATATATATATATATATATACCAGTGAGAGTGAAAACTGGTTCTAACCTTCACCCATCACTGATCAGATAGAGAGCTCGTGGTCAATGAATTAAAATTTTCAGGGGAGAGAGATTATGGCAGATAAGTGCATGGATCCACTCGTGGTCAATAATCCTAACAAGCACGCACGCACACACACACACACAAAAAAAAAAATTGTTACATTTTTTTCTTCTGCAGAAGCCAATGAATAAAACTCCGAAGGAAATAATTATCAAATTCAAAAGGCAGATTATATTTAAAAATTCTGTATTATTAAATAAATCAAAAACAATAATCTTACTCCTTTTATTCTAGTATGGGGAGTAAGCGAGCCGTTTTAGCACTATCTAACTTTTGGAGACTGAGGGATAGTTTAATCTCCACCAGTAGCCAATGAGAAATAGCTTGACTGACAATTGAAATTAATGTCTTTAGGGGTGAAGCGAAAAGCTTTTCATATTCTCCGCTATCTGTTCCTGCTACAGTGAGGGTAGAATTTTATGAGCAGTTTGCTCGCTTTGAATGGGCATGGAGATTATGCATCACTACAGGAGGTTAAAATAGACTTTTGGTCTTCTATGTTTGAATATATCCGTTGCAGCGTACGCTACAGCTTGCTGAACAAGATTATTGGGATGTGTGGACGTCTTTAGAAAGAATTTTGTTGCTAAAGATTATAGGAAAGAGAAGATATAAGGAATAGTTGTGTCTCGATGGAGTTGATTATTTCTGACGAACAATGGGACGTTCAGTATCTTTCGCAAACACTTGTATTGTACACATTGAAGTTTGATATTTGTAGTGGAGGTGTGGCTCCAGGCTGGAGAAGCATAAGTGACAATGGGACGAATCATCAGCTGGTATAAAAGCAATTTGATTCTGATGTTTAGCTTGCTGTTTCTGTTAATTAGGGGTAAATCTGGGCGATGGCTTTAGATGCCTTTGCATAGGTTTCCTTGATATGTTGGTTAAAAGTTAATTTTTTGTCGAGGACGACACCAAAGTATTTTGTTTTTGTCTGTCAGGGAATTTTGGTATTGAATAGTAAGACGTCTCCTGCAGGAGTTATTGACTTTTTCTGAAGAGAATGGCTGTGCTTTCTTGGGGATTTACTTGCAGTCTCCATTTGGAGAATCATCTTTCTAACTTCAGAAGGTTTTCTTGAAGCTTTCTGGTAACAAAATGTGGTCGGAGAGATCTGGCTAACAATGCTGTGTCATCCGCATACAGGGCCATGATGGATGACATTGGGTTGTGCAGGATATCTGACATGTACAGAGAACAGCAACGGAGCCAGTAGGGATCTCCGCGGTACTCCGGCCAAGATGTTGCGCCGAGATGAGGTGTGCCATTGATCTTGACCTGCCTGGTTCTGTTCTCTAGATATGATCTGACTAGGTGTATCATTTTCATTGAGATGCCAGCTGTGATGAGTTTATGTAGCAAACCGAAGTGCCATATTTTGTCAAATGCTTTGGATAGATCGAGAAAAATAGCTCCTGTGTATTGGCGCCAGTTGTAACTGGTGGTAATGTATTCCACAATTCTATGGATCTGCTGGATAGTACTATGGTGTTGTCGAAAACCGGACTGTTCTTTAGGAAGGATATCTAGTTCATTTACTGAGGCTTGAAGTCGTGAGAGGATGACTTTCTCCGCAACCTTACCCAGGTTGAAGATGAGACTGATTGGACGATAACTCTGAAGCAAGTGTGGGTCCTTGTCTGGCTTTTGTATAGGAATTATATCAGCCAGTTTCCAGCTGGAAGGAAAATAGTGAAGTCTTAATATTGCATTTATTATTATGGTCAGCTGCACTACAGCTTTTCGGGGAGTAGTTTGATCACCCAATTTTTAATGCCGTCTGGCCTGGGAGCTGTTTTATTCTTTATTTTTTTAATAATTTCATATATTTCAGCAGGTGATGTAGGTGCAATATGGTCAATACTAATATCTGGAAGTTTGAGCGAGTATCTGACTTGTCTGTGAATTTTATACAAGTGATCAAAATCTAGGTTTCATATGAAGGTTTGCATTGTTCTTTTAAATTGTTTGCTATGACTTCTGCTTTGTCTACATCTGTGTGAGCAAGGCCCTGGTCAGAGAATATTGGGGGAAGGGAACTATCTTTGTTTCTGATGTTTCTCAGAAGTCCCCAGATAGAGTGATCAGTAGGTGAAATAAAGGCTAGCTTTTCTACCCTTGCATGGTCTTTATGAGCTTTGAGTGCATCTCTCAATGCCCCATTTAGTCTATTTAGAGCTGTTTTGTCTTGTGGTGCACGAGTGTTACTAAATCTTTTTCTGGCTCTGTTTTTTTCTCTGATCAAGTTCATAATGTCTTCAGGCAAACGACCTGGCTTGCGGGCAGATTTGTAGGAGGTGGCTACCGATATAGCAGAATTAATTTGTTGGGTGAAGTTTGTAACTGCAGATTCTCCTTCTTCTTTTGTCCATATGCGAGGAACTGGTCCAATATAATCTTTGAGTGCTGTTGACAGTCTTTCCCATGATATATAGGAATGAGAAGGAGGAGACAGGTATTCTTGTTTTCCCAGCTGTAGCAGAATTGGGTTGTTATCAGATAACAACTCATTTATTGATTTTAGGCAGTATTGAAGATTAATATCCCGCAGGATAGCTATATCCAGGATGTCCGCAGTGCCAAATGTACTAAGATGAGTTGGTTTGGTGGGGCCTGCCACAAAACCATTTTTTGATCCTATGTAGTTGAAAAGGATGCAACCGTTCTTGTTTGTGAATCTGCAATTCCACGCAAGGTGCTTGGAGTTTAGATCTCCGGCTATAATGGTGGGTTCTTTGATGCATAAGATGGCATTTAGGTCAGCGTGTAGTAGAGTTTTTAGGGGTGGATTGTAAGCAGAATAGATTTTCAGTCTGCCACCCGAGCTGGTGAATACTTTCACGCCTGTGATCTCAAGATTAGTGGTTGGAGGGTTGTTCACAGAATTGTGCTTGATGTAATTTTTAATGAAGATGACAGTGCTGCCGCCTCTGTAGACCAATCTATCGTTTCTGTATAGGCGGTCACCTCTTATTTTAAGGTTATCTGAAGGTCTTAGGTGTGATTCATTAATTAATATAACATCTGGTTGATACCTGTATGCGAAATCTTGGAGCTCTAGAATTTTGTGTTTGAGGCCATTTGCATTCCATGCAACGATCTGAAGGGAGGCTTGTACTGTAGGAGGAGGGCTTTTTAACTGTCTCCATCCGTCTATTCTTTGGGTGCTGAATACATCCCTTGTAGTTCGCGGAATGAGGACCACTGCAGTTAGCACATTTGGGGGAGGTGGTTTTTGGTTTTGTGCATATGTTGGTTGGGTGGCTATCCCGGCATTTTAGACATTTAAATTCAGCTCTACATAGTTTCTGTGCATGGCCAAACTTTTGGCATCTGTCCAGAAGATGCCCTTTTCCGGAATGGTTCTGGTGTGATGATGAGCCCGCAGACTGTTCTTAAGGTGTAGATATTTTTGTAGATGTTATGAATATCTACCAGGACCAACAGCATGGGAGTCTTGTCGGATCTATACATTCTGCTGACCTTGATTGGTGGAAGATCCTGTAAATTAAGATCAGCAGCTATTTCTGCTGTGTCAATGTCTTCTTTGACGCCACAGAGAACTACTTTTAAATTTTTTTCGGAGTTGAGCATGAAGGTATGATACTGGATGCCTCTGTCATCCATTTCTTTAGACAACCTTCTATAGTGTGTCACTGTTGTTGTTGCTTGTATCTTATGCTTTCATCCATGTTTTTGGCCTTTGTAAAGCAAATGTGCAGATTGGACTTTGTAGATCTTAGAACTGCCCATCTATGCTTTTCCTTAGGATGATCGGAGGCACCATTTCTTTAGGAGAAACAGTAGCGTCCGAACCTTGACCATCTTGTTCCATTTCATTGTCTTTGTGTGGTTCTTCTGCTGTTGTTCGCTTTTTGCGTGCGTGTGTACCTGTACAAAGTCTGAAGGAGTGGAAGTCACCGATTCTAACTGATCTTCTATTTTCTCGGCGACAGCGTCTGTGACACTTGCGGGGGGGGGCGGGCGTATCATAAAATTTCACTTTTACCGGCCAATTATTGTTGAGTAGTTCGCCTAGTCTAATGAATTCTCGACATACTTCTTCAAATATCGTCTCGTTCAGCTGCTTTTCCATATCTGTGATGGTGAAATGAATGAGGGGAAAAAAAAAAAAAAACGCTTACCGTGCAGTTGTAGCCTGGCCGACATTTCTGCAAACTTGGAATCTTTTGAGGAAGAGCACTCATATAAAATGGCAAGTTCTTCAAAACACATTACAGCTTAAAATAACACGTCAGGACAATCACCAAAACTCTAATCACTCCAGGCAAAAGTTCTTGAAAACGAGAAATAGCTTTCCCAAGACTATCAATAATTATAAGTGGCATCCGATTAAGAGACGACTGAGAAGTGTCGCCATCTCGTGTTACTAAGCCTAAATATCGAGTGTGATCTACGGTCGATTTTCTTCAGTTTACGGGACAAAAAAAATCCGAGATTCCAGGAGGAAAAAACCTGCTCTAGGGAACTATCAAAGAAAGGCTGAAAAAGTTCCTCTAGTCACTGACTAGAATTGAACTGTCTTTCTTTGGGCGACATAGCATAGATGATGCAAACGTCACTTCCACTGAGCTACACACGCCATTAATAGTTAAATATAAATGAATATAATATAAATTCATATAATTAAAAACGAATAAAAAAATATTTTTATTAATTTCTATCACAAAGTAGCATTTTTTTTTTAATTTACAATTTTTATCAAAACGTGTCAGTTCACCGACTGGCTTGGCAAAGGTTAGATAGGCAAGGTTAATAGATGTTTACTTAATATAAATTATTAAGAAGCACTGACTGGTTCCTGCGGTGCCTTTGTAGTTCGGTGTAAGGTACTTGAATCCTCTGAGTTAGGCTGCCTGAAAAAAGACTTAAGTTCAAGTCTATTCGTCGATTGGAGGACGTTCTTCTAAGCCTATCTTCCACTGGTTCCCGAGTTACTCGAATTTAGGCATGGGAAAGCGGGTTTTTTCTCCCGGAAACTTGGGTTATTGACCCGTAAACTCACGAAAATCGATCGTAGAATCCACATTATTTCAGGCAGTAATATGTCCTGTTAGGGCTAGATACCAAGATATGGCAGCACTTTTTTGTCCTTCTCTTCATTGGTTGCGCTTATAATTCATGATTGGCTACCGATGGAGATTGAACGGCCCACTCCTTCTCCATAAGTTAGATAGGGCTAAAATCCCCTACCTGCTCCCTATAATAGGAATAAAAGGCATTAGCTGATTACTTATTATTTCATGATTACGTGTTGTTGGCTTTTCATGTAAACAGATGTATATTTTAGACTGAGCCTGATTAATTTGTTTACAAGGTTTTTCACGAATCGCGCATTGCACTGGCACAGATACAGTTTTTACCTACTGTCTCCTCCTCTGCATGAAATGTGCAAGAGGTCTAATGGCCGGAAGGCCCCACCTACAATGAGGACCAGTGGTGGATTTATACTTTTATAGGGAGGTAGGATTTCAATCTGTGGTCAAGTGAATTCGTGACGCTCCTTTTCCCCACTGTAGGACAGCTAGTTGTATTTTATTGCTGGTAGACACCTAAGAGTGTCTACGGGATTTGCTAGTGGATCCTCAAGCCCACAGGATTACTTGCAAGTTGCTCGGGACACCTGAGCAACCTCTGTTCTCTCTTCTAATCACAATTAAGCCAAATCATGGACACTCCATATGATGAGCTAGACTTCAACCAGCTATTGGCTGTCTTCAAACATGTAGGTGGCCTGTTGCAAAGAAAATGGCCAGGAAAGGTAGCAATACACCAAATAGCAGAGGTTGAATCAGAGGACTAGCAATCCCCTGACCCTCTCCCCAGCACTTCTCAAGATAACACCAGGGAGATTATGTCGCCAGTTATCAACCAGCCCCCTAGTGGACTCAGATGACTCTACAGACTATCAGGTTGTCAGCAGAAAGCACAAGAAGAAGTCGCCAGCTGCAGAACCTGAAATTATACCTCAACCGTCGGAAAGAACAGCTGCAATGGACTTAACAGCAAAACCAGATGAAAGAATAGAGATTGACTCCAGGGCACAACCCAAAGAGAGGATTCCACCAGTAATTTTAAGAACAAAAGAAAAATGGTCTTTAATTTCAAAGACGATGAAGAATACAAACATCAAATTTACATCAGCCAAGAATACAGATGAAGGAATCCGGATTCAGCCAGAAGGAACTTCGGACTACCACCGGCTAACCAGACTTATTGACGAATTGAAAGTCCCATATCACACGTTTCAGCTTAAGAGTGAAAAAAAAATCTAAAAGTCGCTATCAGAGGTCTGGCTGAAACCATACCAGCAGAAGAAATAGCTATTGACCTCAGATCACAAGGCCTAGAGCAAATTAAGATTTCACACATGTACCGAGAAGACAGGAGCCCAATGCCTCTGGTCTTAGTCCAGATCAGTAAGGACATTAGAGAAATTTATGACCTTAAGATAGTGTGCAGCTTGTTCATCAAGACCGAACCTCTCAGAAGGAAGGCTTCAGCCAGTCAATGCCATCGCTGCCAAAGTCTTAAGATAGACTTTGGTCTTTTATATTTGAAATTTTCTGCTTAATTTTATTCCAAGGATTCCTTGATTAATGGGTTTGGATAGTTACTTTTCTTGGTAAAGAACTTCTTAGCTAGATTTAGGAGAAGGGAAGAGATATAAGGGATATTAACTTCTCTATGGATCTGGGTGTTTCTTATAAATCAAGGGGCACCCAGAATCATCCTCAAGCACTTATTCTGTAATCTCTGAAGTTTTAGAATGTTTGAATTTGCAGTGTGGCTCCACGCTGGGGATGAGTAAGTGATGACTGGTCAAATTACCATCTTGTAAATTGTTAATTTTGTCTGCGTGTCCAGTTTACTTTGTCTGTTGATCATATGGTAGAGCTGTGCTAAGACTTTGGATTTCTTTGAGGTAATGTAACTAATATGTTTGCTGAATAGGAGTTTACTATCCAGAATCACTCCAAGATATTTAACTTCAGTCTGCCATGGAATCTTTACTCCCAATAAATAAATATCCTCCATGGTATGGATTTTCTTTCTAGTAAACAATATAGCTGAGATTTTCTGGGGGTTAACTTGGATCCTCCAGTCTGCTATCCGCTTTTATAAAATGTGTATGCTGGTTTGGAGTCTTTTAGTAGCCAGTTTTGGGCTCAGTGATCTTGCCATCAGTGCAGTATCATCTGCTTATAATGCAGTGAATGTTGTTCTTGGGTACAGATGGATGTCCGCTACATAGATTGAGAACAGGAGAGGTGCCAGAAGAGATCCCTGAAGTACGCCTGCCGAGATCCTGCGTCTGGTGGAAGCCGTTTCGCCGACCCTGACCTTCATATATCTGTTTTTCAGGTAAGAATGTATTATTTTTATTAACTTGACTGGCAAGTTAAATTTTATCAGTTTGTAGAGAAGGCCTTGAAGCCATACTTTGTCAAACGCCTTCTCTGCGTCGATGAAGATGGCAGCTGTATTGAGTTTCCAGTTAAAACCTTTAGTAGTGATTTCTACCAGCCAATGCTTGTGCTGTAGTATGGGCCATACGGAAGCCGAACTGTTCATTAGGCAAAATTCCTAACTTATCTGTTTCTGCTTGGAATCTTGAGAGGATCACTTTCTCTGTCACCTTTCCGTGGACAATAGGCTTATGAGTCTGTAGCTTTCGGGAAGATGAGGATTTTTTCCTGGCTTCTTCAATGGCATGATGGTGGCTGTTTTCCATGTAGTAGAGAAATGCTGGAATCTAAAGATGGCATTTGTAATGTTGACGAGATGGACTATGGCCTTTCTTGGAAGTAGTTTTACTATTCTGTTAGTTATGCCACCCGGTCTTGGAGGTTTTTTTACTGTTTAGATGGGAGATGATATTTATCATTTCTGCCGGATTTGTAGGAGTGAAATGTTCGGAGTTAACAGTGTTCAGTCTTAAGGTTGTCCTAACATGACGATGAATCTTGTACATAAAGTTGATATTTAGATTTGTATATGATGGAATGCACTGAGATTCTAGTTTATCTTCTAGTGCTTCGGCTTTCTCTTCATCTTTGTGAACTGTTGTTAGCTGATCCACTCGGTAGACATATTTGTAATCACTCGAGTTCCCTCTTCGCCCTATGTATCACTCCGCGCAACTGAGCTATCTCCCTCATTGCAACTAACTCTTCAACTTTTTATCAGTCAAACCATTGTCTGGCTCTGTATTTTTACTTTCACCATCAACTCTATCACTTTTAAACTCACTCTCTATGCTATCTGGAGTTACATCACAATTTTCTATCACACATTCGCAATTTTCTATCGCATTCTGACATTCATCCACTACGTCAATCTCGCGACCTGAGACATACTTCAGATCCTCGCTTTCATGACACCTTCCCACTACTATCGCTCTCAAATCAAACTCCAGCCGCTCTCGGGCAACCATACATTCCACAGATCTTACATAGGACGAATTCCCTTTGGTTAAATTCTTCAAACAAATACGGCGATTTGGACGCCATTGCCTTTCTTCGCGTTGGTGCCATGTGCTACTCTACGTATCTAACGTGTCTTATGAAAATACTAATATAAATATAAATATAAGTTAGATAGGGCTAAATGGCCTCGCCTACTCCCGTTTACTAGAATAAAAAGACGTTAGCTGATTTTTTTCTGATATAAAACAGAAGACAATCACAGACACGTCAGTTTCATTTTCCAATATTTCGTTAAAATTCGTCTCTCCTCTAGTCCCCACAGATCATTTCTAATCACACTTTCCCTCCATTATCAGAGGCAAAACATATATCAATACAATTTTTGCTGGATTTATTCTATAAAACTCCTTAAGCGACTTATATATTTCTATAATATTCTATCTCTTCTGCTTTGCTACACAGAGGAAATTGAAAACAGAATGTCAAATTTTAGAAGTGCAATATATGAGACAGGTAACAAGATTCTTCCAAAAATTAAATACAATAAGAATCCAGCATGACAAAATCAATACCAGAACTTCTGAAAGGTGAAAAAAAGTAAAGTACACAACCACAGGCGAATGCTGGTCTTGAAATTCACGCTTGCTCTTGTTATCATTCAGGCAGTGAGAAGTGTGATTGAAGTCTGATTAGCGGAGTAATAAATTACTGACAATTTAAAACTATATATTTAGAAATTTATGTACATTTAATCATACAAATATAACATTTATTTTACAAATGGTATTCTATCTTTACCAATTTAGCTACTTGAATACAAATTCTACCCTATGATTCTTCTTTATGAACTGGTCAATAACATCGTCATAAAGAGTTGCTTGTAACTTAATTTTCCCAAGCAACACGCACACTTGTAAAGGCTGGCTGAAGCTCACTGGCTAGAGCTACTTTGACTGCGTATGGCCTTATGTTTAAGATGACGTAAAGGAAACGGAAATGGCTATGCGCGCGCATGAAATCACAGTGCTGCAGCGAGGATCTGGAAGCTCCTAAAACCGAGCAAGCCAAGGTAGCTTTGACTTGACGAGCAAGCATCGGCCTTCGATACATAACGCAAAGCTCAATTATTGCCGCGTAAGCTGAAGATGTCTTCCGTCTACAAAACTAAAAGCCTGAATGCTTATAAATGCATGCATTTATTAGCAAATCAATATTAATTCTTTCTCAAGTAATGAGCTTACGCAGCAAGCATGGAGAATTCGCCCCTGTGCACAACAGTATAGAATACTCGGTCAAATTATATCGACAATTGACATTTATGTCTTTAGGCGGTGAAGCAAGATGCTTTTCATATTCCCCGCTATCTGTTGCGTTTACAGTGAGAGTAAAATTTATGAGCAGTTTGCTCACCCTGATTGGCCATGGAGATTATGCATTGTTATAGAAGGTTAATATTGCTTTTGGTTTTCTGTGTTTGAATATGTCTGTTGCCTCGTATGCTGCAGCTTGCTGAACCAAATCGTTGGGGTGTATGAACATCTCTAGGAAGAACTTAGATTCTAAGGATTGTAGGAAAGAGAAAATATAGGGAATATTTGTATCTCTATGAAGTTGATTCTTTCTAACATACCATGGGGTGTGCAGACTCATTCTCAAGCATTTGTTCTGTACTCTTTGTATTTTGATAATGTTAGTATTACAGGTATGGCTCCGGGCTGGAGAGGCATAGGTGATTATAAGACGAATCGTCATCTGGTATAGTTGCAATTTGATTCTGTTGTTGAGCTTGCTATTTCTGTTAATTAGCAGATAGATCTGAGTGATGACTTTAGATGCCTTTGCGCACATTGACTTGATGTGTTGGTTGAAAGATAGCTTATTGTCGAGAATTACACCCAGGTATTTTGTTTCTGTCTACCAGGGAATTTTAGTATTGAATTGTAACACATCTCCTGCATGAGATATTGTCCTTTTCGAGAAATGAATGGCTGAGCTTTTTGGGGGGGGTTGACTTCCAATTTCCATTTGGAGAACCAACCCTCCAGCTTTAGAAAGTTTTCTTGAAGGTTTCTGGTAATGAAGTGGGGACAGAGAGATCTGGTTAGTATGATTGTATTTTCCGCATACAGGGCCAAGATAAAAGACATCGGTTTGTGTGGGATGTCCAACATGTATATAGAAAACAGCAATGGAGCTAGTAGGGATCCCTGCGTCACTCCAGCAAAGATATGGCGCTGAGATGAGGTAGAACCGTTGATTTTGACTTGTATTGATCTATTCTGAAGATATGAATGGAGTAGATGAACCATTTTTAGTGAGATACCGGCTGAAATAAGTTTGTGTAGGAGTCCGAAATGCCAAATTTTGTCAAATGCTTTGGATAGGTCTAGAAAAACAGCTCTGGTGCACTGGCACCAGTTATAGCTGATGGTGATGTATTCCACAATTCTGTGGATTTGCTAGGTAGTACTATGGTGTTGCCAAAAACTGAACTGTTCTTTAGGGAGGATGTTTACGTCATTTACTGAGGTTTGGAGTTGTGAGAGGATGACCTTCTCCGCAACCTTATCCAGGTTGGAGATAAGACTGATTGGACGATAATTTTGCGGTAGGTGTGGGTCCTTGCCTGGCTTATGTATAGGGATTACATCAGCCAGTTTCCAGGTGGAAGGAAAATAGTGAATCAAATTATATAAAAAAATTAGATACCTTTATGCAGATGTATATAAACATCCTGGTCCACAGCAGAGCCTTGCAGGTAGTCTCGTTTCACGTCCTTCATTACTGTTGTGGTTTCAACGTAATGGTTCTGTGCTCTCTGTAAAATAATTTTTTTTCTAAGCTAGAGTAGGTTTTTTAGACAAATGAAATCTCTTCATTGAGTAATTATGGCTGACCATCATGCAGCATCCATGGCTTTTGTCACATGGCGTACATCACTAGCATTCAATTTTTTGTTTTAAAGTTTCTTGTGTGTACTTATTAACTTTAGTAATAGCGCCTACAGTGCTTATTCTAAATGCATATTGATTGCGGCTTAATATGTCTCGTAAAAGTGCTTCTGATAGCTGCAGTTCCTGCTAAGCTTGTTAGTATATATAAGAGGCATTTTTTTCTGAGTCTGTTCTAAATGTTTTTGTGCAGATTCGTGTTCTAATCGACGTAAGCTTAGACACTCAGAACCAACTACAGAACAAAACGAAGCTCTGCATTCAACGTTTTGCCGACCAAGTGGCGGTTTTTACATATCCTTCATAGCACGCTGCGGTTACGTTCGGTGAGTGTGGTTGGTCATCCACAGCGGGTAGCACTTGTAGTCGACTCCTGCTCTTCCATCTTTGTAGTATATCAATGATTGTTGACCTGTAATGGTCCAATTTGCCAAACAGATAGGCCTGCAACATCACAATACTTCTATCAAACTCCATCAGTTCACCCGGATACTTGCGCTCATTTGAGAGCAGAACGCAGAACGATACGGACTTGATGGGTGAAGCATAAATGCTTTTTATATTCCCCTTTGTCTGAGAAGGAAAGTTCTTTGAGCGGAGAATTATTGAGCTTTAAGCTTGCCCTGAAAGGGCAGTGAGATTAGTTGTGTTTAACTAGAGATTAGTTGTGTTTAGCTGAGCATAGAATTCACTTTGGTCTTTTGTATTTGCAGAAATCTGCTTCGTTGTAGACTGAAGCTTGCTTGATCAGTGGGTTCGGATGATTAAATGGCTTGATGAAGAACTTTTCTGCTAGGTCATGAAGGAGGGGTATGATGTAGGGAATGTTAACTTCTCTGTGAATCTGGGCGTTTCTGATAAACCATGCAGCATCCAAACTCATTCTCAGACATTTGTTCTGTATTCTTTGTAGCTTTTGAATATTTGTATTCGAGGTAGGACTCCATGCAGGAGATACGTAAGTGATGACTGGGCATATTCCATCCTGTATATGAGTAGTTTGTTCTGAGTGTCCAAATTACATTTTATGTTGATCATGGGGGTAGAGCTGCGCAATTACTTTGGATGGCTTTGAGCTTGTGTTTTAAATGACTGGTGAATTGTAGTTTTTTGTCGATCATTACGCCGAGATATTTGACTGTATTCTTCCATGGGATCTTAACTCCCAGTAAATTTATATCTTCCTTGATCTGAGGCTTCTTTCTAGTAAGCAGTATGGCTGAACTCTTCTGTGGATTTGCTTGGATCCTGCAGTCCACCATCCATTTCTCTAGTGTGTGTGAATACTGTTTTGGAGTCTTTTGATGGCTAGTTTGGGGATGAGAGATTTTGCTAATAATGCAGTAATTGTTGAGCTTGGGTTTTGAGGGATATCTGCTATATAGATAGAAAACAACAAGGGGGCCAGCAGTGAGCCCGGCGGCACACCCGCCAGGTCCTTCCGTCTGGTTGACATAATTTCGTATATTTTGACTTGCATGATTTGTCTTTGAGGTATGAGTGTATTATTTTAACTAGATTGATTTGTAGGCATATTGAATATGATGAGCTTGTAGAGAAGACCCTGATGCCCACACCTTATCAAAAGCCTTCGCAGCATCTATAAAGACCGCAGCTGTGTGGAGGTTCCGGTTGAAGCCTTAGGGAATGAATTCGATCAGCCAGTGAATCTGTTGAACGGTGGTGTGGTTTTTTCTAAATCCAAACTGCTCATTAGGAATTATATCTAGTTTATCCATTTCTGATTGAAGCCTTGTAAGGATTACTTTTTCTTCGTCCTTTCCAAGGCAAGACAGAAGACAGATAGGTCTGTAGCTTTCAGGGAGCTGGGAGTTTTTTCCAATCTTTTTAATTGGCGTGATATCCGCTATTTTCCATGTTAAGGGAAAGTACTTGAGTCTGAGGATGACATTTGTTATGTTGACTAGATGTATAATGGCTTTTCTGGGGAGTAGTTTGATTATTTTGTTTGTGATTCCATCTGAACCTGGAGCCTTATTGTTGTTGAGGTGGGTTATGATATTTATAACTTCTGTTGGAGAAGTGGGTGTGACAGGTTCTAAGTCATCCTTCTGTTGGGTTATGGCCTGACTGACTCGTCAGTGAATCTTGTGGATAAGATTGATGTTCAAATTTTCATAAGAGGGGTTGCATTGAGTTTCCAAGCTGTCTAACAGAGCCTCTGGCTTTACCTTGTCAGTATGGGCTATTCCTTTCTTGGTCTGAATTGGAGATAAAAGTTGCCTTTTAGTGCGAAAGGTTCTCAGGAACTTCAAAATGGAGTTGTCCTCTGGGTTTAGTTTCGTTAGCTTGGATTCCCAGTCTTGGTTTCGATGTTTTTGGAGAACTTCACGGACTTGGGTTTAATTTATTCAGATTTGTTTTATCTTGCGGGGCTCTTGTGTTAGTACCTCTTTCTGGTTTTGTTTTTCAGTCTGATTAAATCCATGATTTCCTCTGGGATCCAACTACTAGGGTGAAACACTGTAGTTTGGGTAACTGACTTTATTGCTTTTTTTATTTGACTGGTAAGGTTGTTTACAGCAAAGTCTATCTCCTCTTTAGTATGAATAGCAGAGACTGGGCCAATGTGGTCAGGGAGAATTCTGGAGAGCTTGTCCCAAGATATGAAAGAGTGAAGAATTTCTCTTGTGTAGAGTTTAAGCAGAATAGTGTTGTGATCGGACGAAAGTTCGTTTAATGTTTCCAGCTGATATTGGTATCTAATGTTTTTGAGGATGACTACGTCAAGTACATCTGAGCTGTGATGGGTGGGCTCTGTGGGTCCGGCTACAACAATAGAATTTTGTATTGAGTAATGGTTTAAAGTTCGACCTTTTTCGTTGATTGTGGAGGTATACCAGGCTGTATGTTTGGCATTAAAGTCACCAGCCGTGATGATGGAGTCTGTGAAGCCAAGAATTGTGCCCAAGTCAGATACCAATAATGGAATGCTTGGTGGTTATATACAGCATAGATTTTGATACTGCCAGCATTGTTTGTATGAACTTCAATGCCTGTTATCTGTAGGTTCTTGGTTTGTGGATTGGTCAGAACATTGTGACTAAGGTAATTTTAAATGTATATGGCTGTTCCTCCTTCACTGCTGGTGAGTATCTGTTTTGTACATAATATAGTTCCATAACTTGGGGTTATTATCTGGCCTGAGATGTGTTTCATTTATTAATATTATGTCAGGTTTGTCTGTGAGTGAACTCTTTTAGTTCTAGGATTTTGTTACTCAGTCCATTGGCGTCCCATGCAGTGATCATTAGAGAGTTGGGATGGAATTTTCTTCAATTCATTATTGAAGGCTGTCAGAATTGAGTGGGTAGCTTGTAGGAATCTTTTCGTGAAGGATGGCGAAGGATTTGTCATGCTGAATTCTTGTAACATGGTAGCTAGTGAGGCTGTTAACACTGATGTTAGATTTGAAATTATTTGATCATGGGTTGGAGCAGCCTTTGTTCGTGCTGCCTCTGCATAAGTTTTGGACATTTGTTTTCTTTCCTGAGTTGTCAAACTGGAGATAATTTGGACCGGGGTTCGACCTGGACGGCTGTCTTGAGCATCGCTGAAATGTGTTGGAAGGGTAAATTTTGCTGACCCTCGGTTCTTTGGGTGTGTAATGCATCCCTTGTAGTTGGCAGGGTGAGGTCCTCCACAGTTGGCGCATTTAGCTGGTGTGAATCTTGGCTTGGTACACGTGACGGTGTCTGGTGGCCCTCGCCGCATTTCAAACACCTGAAATTTGCCTTGCAAAGTTTTTGGGCATGGCCAAACCTTTGGCACCTATGGCACAGCCACGACTTTTTTCTTTGTGGCTCAGTAGAAATTCTGAGGCCACAGATCGCAGTCAGTTCGTATATCTCTTTCTGTGCCTTGTCAATTTCTACGAGCACCAATGGCATTGGCCGTTTATCTGACCTGAGCATCCTGCTCACTTTTACTGGTGTTAGGCCCCGACTCATAAGGTCAGCAGTGATTTCTTGAGAGGTGACACCTTCGGTTACCCTGCGAAGTACTACTTTGAGATTCTTTTCACTGGGTAAAACAAAAGTGTGATAGGGAAGACTTTTGTTATCCATTAGTTTTGTCAATTGTCTGTAGTCTAAAAATCATCCTGATATTTAGCCCAGGAATATGAGATTTTATGTTCCCTAAGGGCTGATGTGACAGTGGTCCATTTGTCCTTCTCCCTTAGTATAACAGGTGGAACCTTTTCGGTGTTCCTCGGAACGTCTGGTGTTTGTGAGTCTTCATCCATCTGGTCCTCTGTAGTTCTTCGTCTTTTGTTAGAATGCTCTCCTTGAGAGTTGTATTGACAGGAGGATTTTGGTGACAGAGCAATAATGAGTTCTTCTTGTGATCTCATTCTCCTCCTCCTCTTCATCCTGATCATTAGAGTGAATGTACTGTTTTATAAAACCTGGCCAGTCAGATTCAAGGTTGCCTATTATGAGTTTCAGTGCCTCTAGGGACTGCTCCTTATTAAGGATCTGGATCTGCTCTTTGATGTTTTCCAAATCAAAGTGGCGATTTTCTGCCGGCAGAAATTGTTTGATAAGAGTATAAATAATCCCGCAGGGATAGGGACCTGCCAGCAAAAGTCCTGCAGACTGAATTGGTCTACTAGCAAAATTTAGTCTTGTTGCGACCTACTAATTGGGGAAAGGAGTATCAGTATCTCACTTGGCCACGGTTTGGAAACATACCTCCCTATAAAACTTTAAATCCACCACTGGTCCTCATGGCCATTTGACCTCTTGCACGCTTCGTGCAGAGGGGGGAAACAGTAGGAATCAAACTGTGTCAGCACCAGTGCAATGTGAGATTACTGAGAAACCTTGTATGCAATGTATCAGGCTTAGTCTAAATACGTCCGTTCTCATCAAAAGTCCTCCGCTCACTTGAGAGCATCATATTCTTCCAATTTATACCGGCTACAAACACGTCACTCGTTAGAGGGGTGATGTCCGTTGCCTTCTTTCCAAACACTCTACACTACAGTGGCGGCGCATACATAAGCACTGTGACACTGCAGCACCCCCAAGGAAAAACTGAAAAAATTAAATTTTGTTTGTGTTTATAAATAATAACAATGCTTAAAACATTATATAAATGCAATACAACATGTTAAAGGTTACAGCTTATGTTTTGACATTGACTGAATAGTTAATAATTGGAATTGTTCGATTAACGCTTTAGATCATGAAACAAATGCACTGCGATCTAACGCCGATATTCGTTTGCGCTTGTCATTGCACGTTACATCATTCCAACACTGCTGTTAACTTCTGTGGTTAGATGGACCTCAATCCCTTGGATTCTAATCCCTTCATCGCTAGGAAATAGACTTGCATGAGTGATTAGCGAGCACCTGGCTCACCCTATTTAGGGCAGTGCGGGAGCGCCTGAACCGAATAGCACAGCAGCTTCCGGGCGCTCATGTTTCCACCTGTCGTTTTCGTTGTGGTTAGAACTCTTGAATGAATTGATTGGATGATAGCTGTTTAGGCGAAATAAGCAGTGGTAATTAAACATATTTGGTCGTTTGAAAATTAAACATACAAACTTATGGTTTTAATACTGACCATATTGTAATGCGTACAAACATCTTACATTCTTTGCCTACCAGTTTCGCTAGCAAACTATCTAGCTTTTTCAATGCGTTGACGGAAAAGCATAAAAAACTAGTAAATGCAAATTGAATGGAACAAAAAAACGTTGTAAACAATCTAGTAGCTAAGGTTACCCGTTCACGTGACAGACTGAGAGGACTTATTGTTCTTATTCATTATCACGCATGCGTGTTTGTTGTAAACGCGCACGTCCTTCAGGAGAGAGGCACGGTTCTTCAGCATGTGTACAATGCTAAGTTTCTGAGAAATGTGGTGGGAGGAAGTGAAATGTAAATAACGTCTCTCTTCACAACAGATCAACAAGAACCTCCAGGAAGAACTATCCCTCATATCTAACAACCTTACCATGAATGGATTTCCTCGAAGACTCGTCCACAAGATACTTTTCTCTGACCCCCCACAAAGACAACGAGATGATATACGTTATATTTCTACCATCGTCATTCCATACTTAGGGACAGTTTCGAATAAGATTGCAAGACTCCTTAGACCACATAAAAGAGTGGCCTTTAAACCTATAGAACGATTAGGCAATTCTTAAGATCTCCAAAAGATAGCCGTCCTTTCTTCCAATATGCTGGAGTTTACAACATACTCTACTCGTGCAGCTTGAATTACATCGGCCAGACTTCAAGGAACCTTGAAATTAGGCAAAAAGAACACATTGGTGACGTCAATAATAACACAGAAGAAAAATCGGGGTTAACTTTTCATTTCTCAAGAACGAACCATATCATAGTGGGATAGAAGCACAATTCCTTACATAGAAGAGGACTTCCGCTCCCGAATTTTTAAAGAAGCCACAGCAGTTGCCCGCTGTATACAAATCCTTAACAGGAACCAAGGATTAATCTTACCCGTGATCCGGAAGACCCTTATTAGATCTCTTAACTCACCTGAACTGAATTACAGTTCTGGTGAGTTAAGAGATATAGAACGTTCCTAAATAACAAGTGAGATCATGCACGCTCTATGCATGTATTGTACGCGCTCTGTTCTTTGTCTAATAGAATTGGAACCAGTCGATTATAGTTTGTAACAGTTTTTTTTTTTTTAGTTATGTACTTTACATCAGTTATGTACCATGAAGATGCCAACAGCCTTAGTTGGTGAAACTAGTTGGTATAACATAGTTGTTTATTATATGTACTTGATCAATATAGTCCCATTAGAAGTCATTCATGAGCTTTTATGGTCAAGAAAATTAAACGTTTTTTAATATAATTATCTATTTATTATAAATACAAGGCTGCATTATGACAAGTGTCAATGTTGAAAATATGAAAAGAATTATATTTTCTCAATTATCGTTACACGAAACAAAAAAGATTATATTTTCTCGATTATCGTTACACGAAACAAATCTAACGCAGTGTCGGAATTATCACGTTCGCCCAATTGCAGCTAGACTCGCCGATATGCGTTTATACTTGTCACTGCACATAACAAGTGAATCATATAAATTGTGTACTTGCGCGCGTTATTTCTGTGTACGAAACTTTTATTATGGGTGTGTGTGTGTGCTTTATTAAAAAATGCTTTTTTAATAAAGCATTTTTTAATATGAAAATGTATTTATTAATAAATTGTTTACTGATTAAGTAAAAATGATTAATTTTTCTTATTTTGTATATATGCAGACCCCCATTTAAAATTTTCGCTGGCCGCCACTGAGGTGCAAACTTTGTTTGTTTACACTAGGATAAAGGATTAAACCAAGTAAATAATTTCTTGGTATCTTTAATTTACAGTATAACCAAGTAAAAAAACTTCCAACAATTTTCTCCTAAATAACAAGTGAGATCATGCACGCTCTATGCATGTGTTGTACGCGCTCTGTTCTTTGTCTAATAGAATTGGAACCAGTCGATTATAGTTTGTAACAGTTTTTTTTTTTTAGTTATGTACTTTACATCAGTTATGTACCATGAAGATGCCAACAGCCTTAGTTGGTGAAACTAGTTGGTATAACATAGTTGTTTATTATATGTACTTGATCAATATAGTCCCATTAGAAGTCATTCATGAGCTTTTATGGTCAAGAAAATTAAACGTTTTTTAATATAATTATCTATTTATTATAAATACAAGGCTGCATTATGACAAGTGTCAATGTTGAAAATATGAAAAGAATTATATTTTCTCAATTATCGTTACACGAAACAAAAAAGATTATATTTTCTCGATTATCGTTACACGAAACAAATCTAACGCAGTGTCGGAATTATCACGTTCGCCCAATTGCAGCTAGACTCGCCAATATGCGTTTATACTTGTCACTGCACATAACAAGTGAATCATATAAATTGTGTACTTGCGCGCGTTATTTCTGTGTACGAAACTTTTATTATGGGTGTGTGTGTGTGCTTTATTAAAAAATGCTTTTTTAATAAAGCATTTTTTTAATATGAAAATGTATTTATTAATAAATTGTTTACTGATTAAGTAAAAATGATTAATTTTTCTTATTTTGTATATATGCAGACCCCCATTTAAAATTTTCGCTGGCCGCCACTGAGGTGCAAACTTTGTTTGCTTACACTAGGATAAAGGATTAAACCAAGTAAATAATCTCTTGGTATCTTTAATTTACAGTATAACCAAGTAAAAAAACTTCCAACAATTTTCTATAATCCAGAGTAATTTAATAATGTGTGACACCTTTCAGAACTCGTATATGAAAATATGACTTCTGCGTTACTTCAACCTTAGTATCACCTGATATTGAGGAGAGGAGTCTTGGATTATTTTTGATGAGATCGGATATTTATTTTAGGCTGTACCCGATTGAATTTTTATACAAGGTTTTTCAGGAAACTCACATTGCACTGGCACTAACACAGTTTGAAACCTACTGTCGCCCCCCTCTGCATGCAAAATGCACGAGGGCTGATGGTCGTGTAGGCCCCACCCGCTATGAGGACCAGTGGTGAATGTATGGTATTTTAGGGAAGTAGGTTTTTCACTCTGTGGCCAAGTTAGTTCTTGACACTCCTTTTCCCCTTTTATTAGTGCACTACAAATCTAAAAATTGCTGCTACTTCGCGCATTTTTCCAATGCTCGGTTTTGCTGGCAGTCCTTTGCAGTTGTGGGATTCTCTTTGCGGGTAGACTATTGATTGGGTCTACGGGACTTTTGCGCGGACTCAAGGACCCGCGCTCTTAAACAGTGCTTTTACATCTCATTTTCTCATAATGAATGAAGTTGACACCCTGGTAGAGTCACTTGACAGAGGGCTGGCCATGAACATACTTAAAATGATTCTTAAAAAATTTGAACTCAATTTATACTCTGTCAGGGGACGACGACAATGCCCCCCCCCCCAGTAGACGCACGCCAGAGACCTCAGTTCCACAGCCTCCCAATGACTAGCAAAAATTGTCAGAAGCCAATCTGGCAGAGGACTTTAAAAGAACAACTCAACAACGACAGACAAGGATATACGCGGATGTTGTCCGGTCTAAACAGATAACTCATGAACAGGATCAGCCAGGACCACACACAAATCTGACAGCTATCGTCACCTCCTCTCTGGACAATATGCTACAAAACTTCACCAAATCCAATTTTACGTCATCCTTTACTAAAAGATTCCTAAAGGATACACATACCATCCTCACAGTGCTCATTCATGAAGAAGAATTAACTAAACTCATAGTCTCTGCAAATTATCGCGTGCAACGCGAACGGCCTCAGAAATAGGGTCTTGGAGCTCCAAGAGTTCAACCCAAAGACACCAGCCAGATGTAGTTTTGATAAGTGAAACGCATATGAGACCATCTGACAACCTCAAAATTAGGGGAGATCATCTGTACAGAACTGACAGGCTGAGTCACAGAGGCGGCGGCACTGCCATTTTCATCAAGAATTATATTAGTCACCACTCTAAACATCCCACCTACCACTAAACTTGAGGTTACAGGTGTGGAGGTTCTCACGGGCTCGGCGGGTAGACTAAAAATCTATGCAGCAAACAATCCTGCATTAAAATCATTACTGTCAGCTGATTTGGATGCTGTTAATTTTTTACTGCTTTCCTTAATTGTTTTATGCGTGTTATTGTTTTTACTTTTTATTGAATATCCCTATTACTAGACATAAATTCTTGCGCTTGCTTTCACCCTTTTCATTCTATAGCCACTACTTAAATTGCTCACGCGTGCAAAACTTGGTAGACAAAGAAATTTCCGCCGGATAGAGCAAATTTTCTTTGATACAAATCTGGAATTAACTCCGTGTCCGAATTTGAAAAAATTTGTTTGTTAAAGCTGCGCCCTCCAAATTCAAGGAAGATTCTCTAAGAGAATCTTCCTTGTCAGGAGTTAACACTCAGAATGACACACTACTCGATAACAGCAATTTAAATTTCCAATTACAAAAACCTTGTATGTTTTACTCTTACTGCAGTCGTAGCTATCTCCAAATTTTGGCCCGCACTGGTTCTATTTTTATGAGTAGTGCATTGAGTTCACAGATCAGGCAATTTGTTAGGTAAGAAAATGAAAGGTTTATTCATTACTCTAATATGATTGACAAAATATCAAGATCACTTAACAAAACCGAATCTCTCCTACAAATTGAAATTGATTAACCAGACATAACCTTAATACTCCTAGTCTTAAACATTGTGAGACAATATCTACAATTAGTTAAATTTCTAATATCATTCTATTCAACTAACATTCTTGTACAAGCATTTATCTTATTCTAGATTCAAGAACTATCAGGCTATAACATACTTTAGAAATTCAATACCACACTGTACAGGAATTCTTACTCAGAGTTAAGACACTCTACTAGTTGATTAGGTACTAAAGTCCTGTTTCATTTTTGTAAGTCCAATCACTGGGCATATCCGCACATTATTGCACACTAACTGTTTCTTGCATACAAAGGAATTGAAAAGTTTCTACATTACTGGATCGTTATCTGGGCGCATAGCTGCCACTGGACATCGTTCTTTTCGACCGCTCTCACGCACCTTCTCCTGGAATGACTGGAACAAGAATCCCGAACAAAAGAAAAACCCCGAGTTGGCGTCGCCAAGCTCTATATATCCTTGCTGAGCTGTTCTCCCTACTACGTCACTCTTTTCCGGTCGGTACCCAAAATTCTTGCACCCGGTACCGTTCTCTCCTCGTTGCGTTCTCCACGCACGCAACTTGGACCTCGCGTACTTGACTGCCCGGGGTCATTTCTTTAAGCCAATTATCTCGTTGTATACTTAGATCTCTCTTTCTCATGTTAACATAACTTTCACAAAATTTCAACTCTTATCAGTTTTACAAGAACACTTAACATTATATTACATAGGAGAATTTACAATTAAATGAATCTTTCGTTATTTCTTATCAACCATTTCACTTATACCTATATACAAGCATTGTCTCCGGGAATTCTTGTACCTCTTAAATCTGAATGAAATATTTTACAATAAAATAAACCTTTCATTCAAGATTTAACAATGCCATATTGGGCATCAGAGAGCCTGTCATCATTGACGGTGACTTATTAAACGCCAAGCATCCTGCCTGGAACAGTCCAACTACCAATAGGTATGGCCATATACTTGCTAATTATACAGGATCCTACTATGCGGTTGTGGCAGGTCCCACTGAACCTACACATCAAACATGTATGGCGCTGCTGATGTCTTGGACGTAGTCATACTGCAGAATGTGAGACTCCAACACAGTTTAATGACACTAAATGACCTTTCATCTGACCATAATCCAATACTGCTGCAGTTGAGAAACCAAGAAAAACTGTCTCCCCCCCTCCCACTCATTCATAAATATTTCCAAATCATTTCCAAATATTGTAATACTATTGCGAATTTTCCTCACAATTGCTGTAAGTGTTGCTAGTTGTGAGAGGAATTTTTCTAAATTAAAATTGTTTAAGAATTACCTACATTACTATGAAATAGACTTCGCCAATGTCATCGACGATTTTTCCAACAGAAAAGCAAGAAAAATAACATTTTAGAATGTTGAAATGAAAGTTTTACTTCCAAAATAAACATAGTGTTTTAATTTATTTCCCTATACGTGGTTTTGACTTTTCTGTATTTTTGGTGTGTATTGAGAGGGGCGGCAAAAGCTGTAGCTACACCACTGGTAACAACCATTTGTGGTGATTCCATAACAGTTGATGATTCCCAAAATGATAAGGTAAACAATGATAGCGACAAACAGAAATTACGAACAGATGATCCAAATAAAAATCAAGATTATTTTATTGAAACTGATCAATACTACAGGCCAGAGAAATTTGATGACAAAACTAGAATTGAACTTATAAAAAAAGATCCTATTCAAGTAAAATTAAATAAATATCCTTTGAATGATCAAGGCAGAAAATTTTCGAATAATTATTATCAACGAACGCTTAAACATTCTGAAAATGTCAAACGTTCATAGCTTCTATATTCCAAGGAAAATGATGCTGTTTACTGTTTCTGCGGCAAAATTTTTAATCCTGTTTCATCAGAGCAAAAAGGCATTACGTCGAAAAGCGGTTTTGATTATTGGAAAAATATCAACAGAAAACTTCAAATGCACGAAATTTCACAATCCCATATTCGTTGTTTTCTGAGTGGAAGGAATTGACAATCAGGTTAAATTTGAAACGATTGATGCAAACCAACAAAGAATTTTTGACAATGAAACAACACTGGAAAGCATTACCTGTAAAAAAAAAAAAAAAAAAAAAAAAGCAGTACCTGGCTGTAGAATAATACGGGATTTACCATCTCCCTTAAACTTAACACTGGAAAGCAGTTTTAATACAATTATTAACAATAATCCGTTGCACAAAATCTTGCGTTTCGGGGATCGTCCTCTACAATTTATACTCCTATCAACGGAAATTTTCTAAAAATTGAAGAACTTTATGTATTGTGCGATGAAGTTATGAAGCAGCATCTTGATACTACAGACTTGGAAAATTATATATTTAGTTTAATCCTTCATTCAAGTGTAATCAAATAAAGTTTGCGTCTGGAGTATCTTCAGGACTGGGGGCAACTTGTGGTAAAGGTGGACTAAGTTCTCGTCACTTTCCTTAGTACCCCATAATGCAAAGCACATCTCCTTGCAGACATGTATAAGGCGATACATTATGGGAGGGTCACTACCCAGACTGGTTTCGAACTAACCACGTGGGGAAAAACTAACCAAGTAGTCTAACCAAGTGGGAAAAAACTTCCAACATCTTTCTCTAATCCAGAGTAATTTAATAATAAGGTATGATGACACCTTTTGGCAACTGGCATACGGAAATAAGAGTTCTGCATTGCTACAACCTTGGTATCGCCTCTGGGTCTGGCTCCCACTGAAGATACTTCAATAAAGGTCGAAACCGGTCTGGGTAGTGACCCTTCCCATAGTGCATAGCATTATACATGTCTGCAAGATGTGCTTTGCATTATGGGATACCAAGGAGAGTGATGAGACTTAGTCAACCTTTGCCACGAGTTGCCCCAGTCCTGAAGATACTTCAGGTGCAAACTTCGTTTGCTTACACTTGGATAAAGGATTAAAATAAATATATATAATTTATAGTCTAACCAAGTGGAAAAAATTTCCAACAGTAAACAGTATTTTAGACTTCCTATCTGTCAGATAGCCAGCATGAAGATCTTGCTATCAATAATAACATAGTCAATGACTTTTTTATTTCTTGCATCTTCTCTCAATGTGATTTGTGCACATCTTTATGTTGACACACGGTGCTAGTAATAACTAATCCATGTCCTGAACTGCAATCTAGGAGATATTTACGAATTATTATTAGCTTTTGCTTTTTTTCTCGAAATTTTCCAGAAAAAAAAATCTATGTGACTAGTAATCATTTTCTACGCAGCTGTTTACATCTCCAACTTTCTAGTTCCCCACTGTGATATTTTCCCACATCGCTCTACTTGATATTTCATGTCATGTAAGATCATCCTCATATTATCCAGCTATCAGCTAACGCCTTTTATTCCCTTATAGGGAGTAGGTGAGGCCTTTTACCCTTGTCTAACTTTTGTAGACCGAGTGGCAATTGTCTCCACCAGTAGCCAATCAGAGATAGCTGACCAATGACTATCACTAATTATAAGTGGCAACCAATCGCTGATGAAGAGATGGGACATGCTACCATCTCTTGGTACACCCTAACAGATGTGTTACTGTTTGAAACAAAAATATGGGTTCTACAGTCGATTTTCTTGAGTTTACAGAACGAAAAACCAGAGTTTTCAGGAGAAAAAACTCGCTTCTTCATGTCAGATATTGACTAACTTGGGAACCGGTCAAAGATAAGCTTAGAAAAAGTTCCTCCAGTCAGTGACTAGACTTGAACTTAAGTCTATAAGGGTGGTCTAGTGCAGAGGATGCAAGCATCACTTCCACTGAGCTACACAGGCCTTATATTATCCAATAAAATATTAACCTAATATAAAAAAAAATTCAATAACCCTCGCTGTCACCTCAAAGAACAAGCAACAAAGCATCAATTTGCAATTTCAGCCTATCATGACACTTTTATATCATCTCTAGTGAGGTATAGGAAAGCAGAAATTTTTCAGATGTTAATAGAAATTAAGTAATTTCACGAAATATATGCTTGTGAGGATTTACCTATCTGAATGCAAACATTTTAAAAGAAATACACACAAGTATAAATATTCTTGTGTTTATGTGGTATGCCTGTTTAATAAGAGTGTCTTAAAACAGCACAAATTCCAAGGGAGTGGAAGGAGGGTAAAATTGTTCCACTGCATAAAGGAGGTGATAAGGCTGTAGCTTCAAATTATAGGCCGGTCTGTATATCCGGAGTTGGTATATGGGGCACGGTATCCAGAAAGGTCACTAGCGGTGTGCCGCAGGGGTCGGTTTTGTTCAATTTGTATGGTAAAGGTCCTAGAGAGATTGGTGAGTAGGATACAGAAATGTATTGATAACAGCAGTATTCTCTGTAGTTATTTTTTGGTTATCAGAATGGGTTTGTTAAGAGGAGATCATTTTTCACTAACTTACTTATGTAATATAACAAGGTGACAAATACCTTGGACAGGGGAGATGCATATACAGTATATAGTGGTGTACTTAGATTTTGCAAAGGCTTTTGTTAGACAGCCACACTACAAGCTCTTAAACAAATTGAAACAGATGGGATTGGATAACAGACTACTGAGTTGGATCAGTGACTGGCTGTCGGATAGGTATCAGAAAGTTGTATATGGGATGCAGTATCTAGAAAGATAAAGGTCACTAGCGGTGTGCCGCAGGAGTCGGTTTTGGGGCCATTATTGTTCAATTTGTATGTTAATGATATTGGGTTGGGTTTGACTAGTGATATCCAGCTGTTTGCAGATGATGCAAAACTGGGTACAGCAACGTAGAGTCAAGCAGATGTTATTGCCTTACAAGAGGACTTAAATAAATTGCATGAATGGGCAGCAGTGATAGCTCTGGCTTGAAATAGTGGGAGTGCTGCAACTTTCAAAATATACATACACACTGTAAGTACAGTGTATACGTGTTTGGATAAAATATCAAAATTATGGTAAAAATTTAAAAAAAAATTAAACATGAAAAAATATTGTTTATTATCAATAAATTTATAGTTTAGTATAATTCAAAATTACTTAAAAATAAAATCTATTCCTTTAATTGTAATTAAAGGATTTAATTATAATGTTCAAATATTTAAAGAGACGGAGTAAACACGATAAACACTACGAACACTCTACTACTGGTGCAAACTGCATATAAAAAACAGTGGAACTGCATGATGGACAGTGCCGCATTACGCTAATAGCTCGCATCTCACTATGACGTGCATTTGCTTACGCGCGTAGCAATATGACACTCTGGTAAACACAGTGCTGCTAGCGTCCCATCCTTCTAAGCTACAAGATGAATTTTTATTATTTTTTATACAAAATAAGAGAATTGTATAGGATTGTTGATGATAAAATTAAATATTACAAGCAAATATAAATAAATTAATAAATATATTTATATATCAAGAAAAATTGGGGGTGCTAGTTCTGCAGTGCCTATGCATGAGCCACCCCCTAATGGGCAGATAAGTGGAACTATCAGTTCAAAAGTGCATTGTTAAAAAGTGTTAAAAAGTGCATTGAACTATCAGTTCAATGATGCTTACAAAATTTTGAGATTTGGTAAGCAACAATGGGATTCAGAGTATACCTTGCTGGGGAAACTTTAATGGAAGTAGAGGAGATGAGAGATCTAGCATTGATGGTGGACAAGGAACTGAAATTCAGGGACCACATTGCACAAGTTGTGAAAACATCACATCAGATAATGGCAATGATGAGGACCCAGGCATGCAAAAATAGAGAGGTTATGATTCCATTGTATAAGGCCTTGATCAGGCCTCATATGGATTATTGTGCACAGATTTAGTCGCCGGGGTTCCATGGTGACGAGAATATGTTGGAAAGGGTCTAGAAGATTCACAAATGTAGTCAGTGGTCTTTGGAATGTCGAGTAGGAGGACAGATTGAGAGAATGTAAGTTGCAGAGCCTCGTGAATAGGAGGAAGAGAGGGGGGGGGGAATGATTGAGGGGTTGTTATCATGTCACATGGAAGAGATTTTTCATAGAATGGGAGAGGGGAGTAGAACAAGAGGCCATTGTTGAAAACTGTATAAGGAGGGTGTGAACAGAGGAGTAGGTTCTTTGCATGGAGAGTGGCTAGTGAGTGGAATACATTCCCGAGTGTGTTGTGGGTGTAGACACACAGAATCAGTTTAAAGCATGGTTGGATGAGCATTGTGTGCAATAGTGTGTACCTTCCATGATGAGTCTCTGACTCCATGGAGGTCAAATGTTAATAATAATAAATTTATTACTTAGTGAAGAGAAATTATACTAGAAACACCTGTATTTTTTTTTTTTTTTTTTTTTGTTAATCTTGTCCAGTAGAGGTCGAATGAATATAATGCATAACGATTGTTGACTGGGGAGGCTAAGGAGTTACATAATCTGGAAAGTGTTCTAAAAACCAAACACTGGAACTCAACTCCCTCAAACCTCTAATGCACGGTGGTTTCAGACATCACGTGATGAAAATCACCTGCCGCCTGAAAAGAAATTGACCAAATACCATGCCAACAGTAATATTTGAACCCACAGCATGTTACAAAAATAGATACACTATCCACTTTTCCAGGCAGTTGACAAGTGCAACTTTTTTCAAGTTGTATTGTATTTCATATTTTTCCATTTGTAATTGTGAAGCTTGTAAATTCTGTATACAGGTATCCCTTGCTTAGTGCGGATTTGATTTTCGCAGCGAAATTATTTGCAGCAATCCCTTGATATATACGTGGCAAGTTTTGATTAACGCGCCTTTAATCCTGAGGAGCTCGCAGCTGATCTGACAGATACAAGCAAAATGTTCAATATAAATATTCTTACACAATTCATTGTATAGCTTGGAGGTCATGAGTAGCTGTGCATTCACATGTTAGAGTGATATTCCGCACTGTTTTTTGCTGTCAGTTTGGTTTAACACATGTTATGTAAAAGTTTGTGATATCTGACAGTAAACTGTATCTGAGAGATACCGCGACCTCCGATGTCAGTATTGTATGGTTCAGTTTTTTTTAATTTGAGGTGTGCATGAAATTCTAGTAGTTTCTCTATTCGGCTTTGAAATAATGTTGGATTCAATATCCACTTAATTTGTACCATCATGTATTATATTTGCAGTGTTTTTTTCTTTATGTTTTATTGCTTGTTTGCCGAAGTACAGAGAGTCATTTTGCTCGTTATCATAGAATTTATGCCAATAAGAAAAAAAACTAAAACTGCTCAAACCACTCTTGATAACTTCTTTTGATAAAAAATTGCAGTAAATAATGTAGGTACAAGCATTTATTAAACATTTACTTTGCATTCATTTTTTATCTTTCCTAAAAGAGTACCACATAAAACGAATTATTAATACAGTAATCAATCATGGATGAATTGTAATTTTTACCATTGATTATTAGATTTAATTAACGCGATTTTGATATACGCGGTAACATTGAGGGATACCCGTATATTTCAAGTTTTGTTCACGGATGGCAAAGCTTTTGTCTCTTGACTGCTTTTCTTCAAAGTAATTTACTTATATTAACATTCACAGTTGTGTTGATTACTTTTAAATATGTCTGTATATTTAAAAGAAATATGATTATTAATTTAGAAACTGTCAATGATTTCCTGGATTTACACATTTAAATATGACAATTGCCGCAGGACCCACACAATGACAAATGATATATTCAGCCAAACGAAAAAGCATTATTGTATTAGGTATAACAGCTGCAATTTAGTTCAGAAACATTTTTTTAAAAAAAAAAGACATTAAAGTAACCTTGAAGTATAACTATTTTTGCAATTTCATTCAGAAATGTGTGCATAAAAAGTAACCACAAAAATTAAATATCCTTACTAAAAGTTTATTGAGTAATATCAACTATAAATTTATTTTGTTACAATAAACGTTTTTCGCAGCACATACTTTTCTCTCTTTCACTTCATTCAGCTTTTCTTCTTCTTATCTCCTTTATATTATTGCCACTTTCCTGTTGGAAGAAAGATTCTTCTGAAGTATTTTATCAATTGAAACTCTTATTGGTATACTTAACTGATTTAAAATAATCTGCTAAAAACTAACAAAGTAATATAGTATCTGCATTTCCCACAAAATGCACCAATAAACCATATTACTTTTTACAAAGATAACTTGTTCTTCATTTCAGTGAAGCCATTAACATTATATTTCTGCAATTCCTCTTGAATATTCATCCTTTTATTGATGATGCTCTGTAGATAACTTATTACTGTTTGTCTTAATTCCCTGACAAATCAAGCGTGTATTGCCAAAAAAAAAAAATGGAATTTCTTCAGCATGGAGAAAGGAAATGGAATTTACGCTAGAGATAAGTACTTGAAATAGCCCATGATGGTGGTGTGTGTTTGTGGGCGGGGGGGGGGGGGTTGTGAGACTGCTGGATCTGGTGACAGCATCACAGGATTTGTCAGTAACCAAAATAGCCACCATCCGGAGACAGTGGAAATGCATTTTTAATCTAGGAAGTTGCCCAAAGTGGAATTTTCAGTTAAAGGAGCCACATAGAAGGTGATTTTAACCAACTCAGAGGCAACTCTGAAACAATGCCATAGCTGAAGAACATAAGAGCTGCAGAAGAGGGATGTCAGCAATGCATGGGAGAAATGTCAAGGGGTGTTTGAAGGAAGTAACATCAGACTGTAAGCCAGAGTTAAGAAGATAAATCAGATGAAAGTCAAATGAAATACTGCCACACATTTGGGATGGTGAACCAAACCTCTCTAGGATTGCATGACACTATTTAGAAGAGAACAATCTGATTAAATGTTGACCCCTACCTCTCGGATTCATTCCAATCATTCTCTTTCACAGGTATTCAGCTGCATTCTTACATAAGTATGTTCACTGATAATGTTCTTCTCACGGGATACTATCATTCCTTCTCTTTCTTCCCAGACAGGAACAAGAGCAGCAGCTTCTGGCCAACACCCATTTATCAATCATCTGCAGTGATGCTAGCATTTGTAGGGTTATCTTACCAGTGGCGCACCCAGGATTTAATCTTGGAGGAGGGTGAATTGAACGGATAAAAATATTTTTAATACAATGAATTTGCATTAAAAATATTTTTATCCGTTCAACTAAAATTCGTTAAATTTCATTCATTCAATAAAATTCATTAGGTAATTATAAAAATTTATTTAAAGAATAAAATCCAGTTTTCTTTTTACAAAGCTCTTGAATTATTTCAGTTGTGGTTACATTAATCTCTCTCTCTGTGTGTGTGTGTGTGTATATATATATATATATATATATATAAAATAAGTTTAATGACTATTACCGAGAGAAAAGATGGCAAGATATATTTAACAATATACTACTAGTTTACTAGTTTCGTTACAAGAACATCATCAGGTATCATACTCAAAGAAGTATATAAAAAACTACAGAGACTTAACATTGTACTAACAGAACAAGTGAAAAACAGTAGCATGTTTGAAAAAATGCAAGTATGAGTTCCATACAAACGAATACTACGCGCTGTCGCGAGTGCGCCAGTACTGAACAGAAGCAACGTGTGCGTCCGAGAGATTGTAACTTAGGCTGTTATTGATATGAGAGGAATCTAGAGAAATTTCTCTTGATTCAACAATCTTTCTTTCCAGTTCATCGTAGCACACATGGATATTAGCAGTTTGAGTCCAGTTTACAATGTGCTGGCGGCCTTCGTCTGAGTTAGCAGAAAAGAGAACGTGGCTAGAGAGAGCGCTAGCTCTAGTCCTGTTATAGGAGATATCTCTACGGTGTTCATCCAAACGTAGAAGGATGGATTTAGCAGTCTGTCCATAATATGGCTTTCCGCAATCACATAAAATCTTGTAGACTCCTGGAAACTGAGTAGGAAGATGTTTCTGTTTATATTGGCAAAGTAATGAACGAAGTTTTGGAAGCGTAGTGTAGCACGTTTTGAAGTTAAATTTCTTGAGAATGTTAGCCAGTTTTGGTGAAAGAGAGCTGATGTAAGGTAAGGAGATGAAGGCTCTTGGGAGAGGGGGATCTTCAGCAGTAGTTGAGTGCCTGGGGGAAAGAAATTTGTCAATCTTCTTTGGAGAGAAGCCATTGTTGATAAACGTTTTTTTAAGAAAACTGAGTTCATTTATAATTTCTGTTTCTTCTGTAAGTAATGATTTGGCTCGGTGGGCTAAAGTGGAAATAATACCACATTTTTGTGGGGGATAATGATGGGAGGAAGCATGAAGGTATCTGTCAGTATGAGTAGGCTTTCTAAAAATTGAGATTTTAATGTTCTCAGCACATCTGGTAAGTTTGAGGTCTAAAAAGGGAAGACAGTCATCCGATTCCAGTTCGAGGGTGAAAGAGATTTTTTCGTGGCATTTGTTTAGGTGGTCTAAAAATAAATAGAGGTTATTGACGCCGTCTTCCCAGATGAGGAAAATATCATCAATATATCTGAACCAGACTTTTGGTTTAAAGTGAAAGGAGTTAATAGCTTTTCCTTCAAATTCGTTGAGAAATATATCCGCAAGAATCGGAGAGAGTGGGCTGCCCATAGCCAGACCTGAGTTTTGTAAGTAGATCTTGTTGTCATATTTGAAGTATCCTGACTTTATGCAATGGGAGAGAAGAGCAAAGAGTTTTTTTGATAATTTATTCTTGAGAAGATCGAGGATTTCTTGAGCAGGAACATTTGTAAAGAGAGAAACAATATCAAAACTGGCCATTAAATCTGTTTTTTTAAGTTTGATGTCCTTGATTTTAGAAACAAAATCTGCAGAGTTTTTAATATGTGAAGAAGAAACTCCAGAAAGATTTCTTAGAAAACTCGCTAGAAATTTGGAGAGATTATAAGTGGGAGAGTGTATGCCCTCAACTATAGGTCTGAGTGGGCAGTTATTTTTGTGAATCTTGGCGAGACCATACAGTCGAGGTATCAAGGGATGAAGCGACCGAATTTACAATCAAGGGATGAAGTTATTTATCAAGGGATGAAGTTACAATCTCTCGGACGCACACGTTGCTTCTGTTCAGTACTGGCGCACTCGCGACAGCGCGTAGTATTCGTTTGTATGGAACTCATACTTGCATTTTTTCAAACATGCTACTGTTTTTCACTTGTTCTGTTAGTACAATGTTAAGTCTCTGTAGTTTTTTATATACTTCTTTGAGTATGATACCTGATGATGTTCTTGTAACGAAACTAGTAAACTAGTAGTATATTGTTAAATATATCTTGCCATCTTTTCTCTCGGTAATAGTCATTAAACTTATTTTATAATATTCCAACCGAGTTAAAATGAATTGTCAAAATATATATATATATATATATATATATATACATACATACATATATACATATATACATATATAGCAAAGCCAGTCCGTTCAATCGTGATTGTGTCACATGGTAGATCTTAAATAGGTTTTTAAAAGGTGTAAGTTAGAAAATGACCTTTCACTGACGCATGTTGTTACCGGAAGCATCGCAAATATTTTTAATAAGTTATAGATGTTAGGATATATCATTTTGTCACACTTTGAAACTGCATCAACAGCATTTTTGTATGGAGCTATTGCAAATGGTTTTTTTTTTCAAATTTCTTATACCACAACTTGAATTCGGCGTTCAAAATTGCTGGATTTGTATAAGGCAAATCTCCGGCATAAAATTCACACAATTGACGAAAATCTTCCATTTGGTAGAAGAGAAAAAAATCTATTTCAAAATGTTGCGGTGCAGAGTGAAACGTTCATGAAGTTGAGTCAACATTTGGTCAATAAATGGAATGAAATAGTTCTTCTGAAATACTCTTCTACAGAATCGGCTGTAACATTGGACCTTAATGTTTGTTTTGATGAAGTCCTTGGCTTTTTAATGTCAATATTAAAATTATTGGCTTTTATACATGCTTCATCGTAAATATCTTTAAATGAAGAACCTGGTGTTTCACGAACGGTATTTAATTGAGCCACATCATCATCAACAAAATTGTGGGCAATTATGAGGTAACTGTCAGATTTTTGCATTATTTTAGACAATGGTAAGGTGCATGCAAATATTTTTTGCAAGCTAAATAAAGATATTAATATTATAAACAACAAGGACATCCTGTCTTTTAGGGGTATTGAAGAAATTGTGTACCTTTTCAATTGTGCCAATGTAATTTCCTATTTGTCACAGATATTTCCAAGTGCCAAATTCAAACTATGTGATACACAATGAACATATAAAGCTTGTCGATATTATTATTACATAACATCTCCAGGCAATCCAAAGACATTCGAGGAAGGGCACTTACTCTACAATTCCGTCTTCACCAACCACAACTACAATTATCATCTACACCAACACTGTCTACCGCCAACCACTACCACTAATATTTTCACACACAATCACAAACATCCATGCCCATGACGGGATTCGAACTCGCAGCCTTTTGGCTGGAGAGTCAGCCAACCAGGCTGGATATACAGATAAAAAATTAAATTTTGTGGATAAAAATTAAAACAAAGTTTTAATTTTTATTAAACAAATAAATAAAATGATATAATTATGTTACTATTTACTTTTAATAAGATGGATGAGCTTCTCGACCTTGCAGAGTTGCTGGATATCTGACTCAATATTGGTCAATTTCAGTCGAAGATCGGCACACACACTAAGACGAATTCTGTATTTTGTTTTTATTTGAAGGAGCGATGAAAATCGTTTCTCACAAAGATAGGTTGTAGAAAACTGCATGACAATTTTCAACTTCAAATAATTCGGGAAATTCACTTCTCACTGAAGGCGAGATCCAGAATCGAGCCAAACCACGATCACGGAATTGCATTTTAAGCCCACTGTCACTTGAAAGCTCAATTAGCTGCTCTTTTTTCGATAATGAAATGTCGTTCTCGTGACTGTAAGCCTGAAATGGATCTTGAAATCACAGAAATTTCTTATAAAAAGTTATTCGGAAAATGTTTCCAAATTCTGTTTCAGAGTTTTGAGGTAGACACAAACCCTTTCCCAGTGGTTAAATTCTAAACTAATAAGTTTTGGGGGCCTATACAAAATAACCAATTGTATTTACCTTTTGAATACTATCCGGGGAAGCTCCAAACCTCCCAGTCCCTTTCATCACGCATTCGTAATCAGGAGACTGTTGATATTGACTTTATATACACATTCGAAACTTAACAATTGTTGAATAATAACACAATGTAGGCATAATTACCATAAAGGGAGAAAAGTCACAAAACAGAAAAATGTTCCTACAGACTAACCAACTGTATTTACCTTTGAATGCGATCCACTGGTTGAGTGTCCAGCAAGTCAGCAAATCTTTCTTTTCGTTAAGCGTATTAATATTATCGCATTGCATCTGATGGGAATTCTGTGTTTCTGTGAATTCGTTACAGACCTTTCTCTTCAGAAACTACACACAAACTGTCATTACAAACTCGTTTTGTATTATCACTGTCATACGAGATATTTGTCCATTTAAAGAAGGTACCAATGTACTTATCCATAATTGAAATACCGTACTTACTCGCATATAACTCTCACCCCTGATTACTTTTCGAAAAAAAGAAATCAAAGTTTCGCATATACCTCGCAAATGAAAAAAGCTGAAGCATGTTCAGAGCAGGGCGATAGTAACTTGCTCCCACGGTAAACAACACGCCCTCCCCCAATAGCCACTATATTGCAGAGGCAAGAAAAACAAGTACTTTTATTATGTCAGTGAATAAGGTATAAGCAGTTTGTGTAATATATTTCTCAACAAATAGTGCAATTAGAAACAACTGGGATAAAAATAAAATGATTAATAAATCACATCTTCTCATACAGAAACTATGCTGTATATATAGACTCAAGCAAAACCATATGTTGCACCAGCAAACACAGTATCTAACTAAAGTATTGTTATTAATTAGATTGTGTGAGTTTGCTCGCAGTAATAAAATTCAACCGAAAGTGTTAAAACTAAGATATATATATATATATATATATATATATATATATATATATATATATATATATATATATATATATATATATAGTGAATGCTGTTATAGCAGTTTCACATATTAGTGGAATTTGGTTGAAGGGAGTTAGCATTTCAACTCAATTGTCAGCTTAACTCACAACACATTTTGTCTAAGTATTACTTAGCACTTCTGAAGATATATTGAGCCTTGGTTGAAGGAAGAAAACCTTCAACAATAAAAATCAAGCAATTGGTTGAAATGTAGTCATGTGGACAACACATGTTCACTTCAAATCTGACAAAACAGCAAGGGAAGGTGGAAGCAATAAAACCATATTGTTTTTCACTTCACCCCTCTTTTATTACTTGTCATTCTGCCGCTATTTTTTTTTAAGTATTCATTTTATTTTAATAATTTTTACTTACTTGTTCAATTTTAATTTGTTTTGTTTGGATAATTAAAATATATAGATTTATTTGGTTAATTTAGGCCTGTGGACCACCTGTCCCATCGTTGCGGACCATAGGTTGAGAAACATTGCTATAGGGTTCTCTCACCTTATGTGATCCCTAATTCATAAGTAGTATAGAAATAGAAGACATGACACAACATAAATAAAAAATGAATTTTAATTAGGAAAAGTATTTTGGAAAATTTTCTAGTGTTTTTTAATTTTTTCTTTCTTTTTTTTTTCTGCGTGCACCACTGTATCTTACACTGAACAGGTAGTAGAAGAAACTTAAAAGAGTATAGTGTGCAGCTGATGTAAGGGACATGTGCACAGTTCGCAAATAGGACCCTATATGTGATCTTAACAGTACACCACCTGCATGTTGCTATACTTTCTCCAGGCACAATCTGGCAACGTAAGCAGTAGCATTGTTTATCAGCTGATCAAGAAGTCTCAAGAAGATGCATTGCCATCAGATTTAGTCCTATGTAATTTCTAGCAGCCAGCCTGCAGAAACTGTTTTACTGCTGTACCCTCAAATGGAGGAAGTACTGTCTCTCTAATTCATTTACAACAATGCCCTTGGACTGCACTGTAAGTGAGAAAGGGAAGGGGTGGGTATGGGAAACCAGAGACTGGACTCTGGAGATGAAACATGGAAGCAGGTATTTCATGCCTCCAATAAGCAGGAAAGTGGTATTTCAACAAGCGATGAACAACATCTGCCATTTAGAGAATTAGTTGATATTTCCTCAAAATAGAAAAAATTCACATATAAGGCAGCAATATAACTTCTGGCTACCCCAATCCAAGCACTAGCTCCAATCTAATAACTAAATTATTCTTTCTGGGATGACTGCCTTTATTCCCCATTCCTTTCAAAATTCTCAATCGTTATCCTAGCCTTGTGCCAATGTAGTCTAAGCTAAAAATGCAGCATACATTCAATAGCTCAAGCTAAAGCCTCTAGCCTCTCACTCAGCTAACTCTACAGCTGAGGGCACCTCAAATAGGACTTTGAGCTTTCACTAACATTATTCTACTTATTGTTTTGAGTGTTTTTAAGATGTCTCTGTGGACTACAATTTTGTAGCCTACAGAGACATCATCAAGGATAATTTATATCGCTGTTGATGTTTCTGTGATATAGATGAAATACAGGATCCACTCAACTTGTGTTTCTCAGTGATGTATTCATTCCATCAAACCTAATAAGTTTAAACCTAATAAGTTCAAACTAAGCCTAAATACTTAACTCTTAATCCATCTTGATATTCCTCTAGATCCTTTCCCTCATATATCAGCATCAAACACCAGCTGGCTTTGCTAATATTTCTTCTCCCATTCTAATTAAATGACCACATCACCTGAGATTAGTTCTGCTCAGACATTCCTGAATGCCAACAATAAATTCCTTCCTAATATCTTCATTTTTAATGTGCTTCTGTCACTGATGTCATCTGTTTGGTTTCCAAATTTTTCTCAGAACTGTCATATCTGAAGTCTCAAATTGTGGATCAACCATTTTACTCTAACTGAAATCTCCAATCCATAAGTTAAAAATAGCTTGAACACAGTCTTGTATTTTTATTTAGTGTTTCAATTAACTTCCCTCTTCTTCCATATAAATTTATTCAATTGACTTCTTACTAACTCCATTGTCCATTTTCATATTTAATTTGCCACCTTCACTGAAAGTTGTGTTAAACAGCTGAAATGTTTTATTTCTTTAGGTTCTCCATTCGAAAGGCAGTTGAAGTTTTTTGTGTTCCTATCTACATGTATTGTTTGGTCTTTTTACTGCTGATTTTCATGCCATATTTCTTACAGTAGATATTCAATTTAGTTAAGGAATTCTGCAAACTTGTACTGAATTTATAACATCTGCATAAAGTAAAGAACTGAGATTAATGTCTCCAACTTTGATATAGTTTAATGCCACTTTCCTTCATAATATGATCTATATAGATCAGGCCTGCACAACTTGATTGTCTTTGAGGGCCAAACCCAACTTGGACCACCTGACCAAGGGCCAGATCACTTCGGACCTTGAATCTTAAGACTAGTCATCAGCTAAACTTAAGTAAATTTGTTAGTAAGTCTACAGTAAATACTAATTAATATGCATATTTAATTTTTTTAGAAAGTTACAATTAAAATTATAATCAAAATTATTTACAAACAGATATAGTTGCAAAATTTCTCAATAAAAACCACTTAAACATAAACACAAAGTTTACTAATAATTTCACTGAGAATATCACACTTATTCTCAGTGAAATATTAGTGACTCACAACGTGACACATTGCATTTATCTGTTGCCACTATTTTATCAAAGTTTGGTGTCATGTTTGAAGTGGCTTTCTTAATATGGCCTCTAAATTGATAAAATAAACGCTGTTTGGTTTTGTTCAAGTTCATGACCGAAAATGTTTGTTCACAAGTATATGTGCTCCCAAACATACAAAATACTTGGTAGGCAGTATCCAACAAACTTTTAAATTTATCCTGATCCAGAATAGAATAAAACTCTTGTAAAGTACTCTCCCTATGCTTGACCCAATAGTTTGCGGAACACTGGAGATCAATAACTTCAATCTGGAGTTCGACAGGTAGATTTGCTGCTTCGACAGAAAATGGATCCTCAATCACTTTTATGGGACTTCGTCTTCATTACTCAATGGCATTCTTTTCTGAAACTCCTCACTTAGATGCGATATGTGCTTCTTATATTTTCCACCCACCATTGAATGATATTCTGATGGAATATTCTGTTGACAAGTTAAGAAATGTGACATATCCCCCTTAGCAAGTTGATTTTCAAACAAACTTAATTTCATTTTGAATGCCTTTATAAGACATTAACTTCAAGGAAAAACAAACTTATTTCATCCTTGAAGCTGTAAGTTAAGGTCATTCAAGTGACCCAAAATGTCACACAAGAAAAATAAATCTTGATTCCATTCTTCATCCATTATTTCTGGGAATTTTTCCATATCTTCTTGAGATTCCAAAAATTCAAATAGTTCATTTTTTAGAGCTACAAAGCGTGACAAAACTTTACCACGGCTCAACCAATGTACATCAGTGTGGTATGGTAAATGGTGCCAAGTACGGGAGTACTTGGCATCATTTTCTTCTAGAAATGCCTGAAACATTCTGTTTCAAACCCCGAGCTCAAATATAGTTGATCAGAGCAAATACTACTTTAATCACATGATCAAACTGCAAAACCTTTGAACGTAACACCTGCTGATGAATTAAGCAGTGAAATTTTGTCAACGGTTTACCTGCATACTGTTCAATAAATGTTACAATACCAACATTTTTTCCCCACATAGATGGAGCACCATCAGTGCAAACTGCTGCTAAATTCTTGAAATTTAAGGATAGTTTTTCGGTTACACACGTCTTTACCTTTTCTGCGATCTCCTTTCCTGTTGTTCTTCCTTTCATTGACACAAACCAGCAAGCTCCTCAAAATTCTTTTTAATGCCTCTTACATATATTAAAAGCTGTGCAGTATCTTTCACGTCAGTACTTTCATCCATAGCAAACGAATAATAGAGGAATTCACTAGCTGATTTTTGCAGGTTATCTTTAAGATCCTCAGCAATATCAGCAACCATGCGCTGATATTTTCAAAATTATTTTTCTTATCATCACACTTTTTTTTTTATCAACTCTCTCTCAGTAAATGATTTGCCGGCACAAACTATTTCTTGTGATTATTATAATTACGGCTATTATAGCCTGTTTTTGTTTAGGAGTGTCCCTTATTTAAATACATTGGCTATCAATACTCAAGAGGGGTATATATATATATATATATATATTTAGGGCATTATTGGTGAGTATAGAAGGCAATTAAGGTAGAATAAAAGAGGTGGAAAAATTTGGTACATACCTTTTTTGATTCTACGATGTCTTCCACTTCCATGATCTCGCTGAAGGTTGTTTACAAGCGGGGGGGGGGAGAGGGAGGGATCGTGAGGGTGTGTTTAGATGCGGGAAAATAAACAAATAAACACACTCCCACGCTCCCTCCCTCCCCCCCCGCTTGTAAACAATCTTCAGCGAGATCATGGAAGTGGAAGACATAGAATCAAAAAAGGTATGTACCAAATTTTTCCACCTCTTTTATTCTACCTTAATTGCCTTCTATACTCACCAATAATGCCCTAAATATATATACCCCTCTTGAGTATTGATAGCCAATGTATTTAAATAAGGGACACTCTTAAACAAAAACAGGCTATAATAGCCGTAATTATAATAATAGTGTTTAAGAGGAGTAACATGGGATTTTTCCCAGAGACTATACTTATTTCTTGTGATATTTTTAAGCTTACTTTTGTGGCAACTTCATTTGCAGATGTCACATTTTTAAAGGCTTGTTGCTCATCGCTAAGGACTTTCAATAACTTTGCTGCTTTTATTTGCTTTTCACTTGCATCCAACTTGCCAAGGTTAGGATGTTTCGATTCAAAATAACGTCTCAGATTGTACTCTTTCGGCACAGCGATAGATTCCCGGCAAACAATGCACTATTCTGTCCTTAAACAACCTAAAAAATTTTTTGTGTTTGTCCCCTCAGGGTTAAATGCTCGATGTTCCGAATCTATTTTACGCTTTTTACTTAAGCTCATTGTGTCGAGATTGACAATATTAATTACAAAAAACTAATGATGAAAAACTCACAATAATGCAAGTTACGATAACAACCAACCACTACACTGCCAAAGTCAGTCAAGGCACAGCCAACTTTGTGTAATACGATTCGTTCCAGTTCGCAGACATCGTCGTCATCACGGAGATGTAACTTTGAATTTCCCCGCAGCGACACTAGCGCTAACAAAACCTCGGAGCGAATGTAATAATTTGTTATTAAATACGACAGTGGGAATAACTCCAAATGCAATTTATTGTCGAGTTGAAAGAAACATGATTGTGACATTAATCGCATGAACGTAAACATGCAGAGTCTTAGTAAAAATTTAATTCAGCGCTAGGAAAAAATCGTCTAATTTCATATTCCCCCGTATGATTAAATAATTTCAATCAGGCAGACGGGCCAAAATAAATAGCCTGTTGTGCAGGCCTGATATAGATGATGAGTAACAGTTTAGATAATGTGCTCTCTTGTCTCACACAGGAATTTAACAATCTTCCTGTATCTCTTTCAATTCAAACTTCTATATAACAAGACTGTATCACTCCAAACAACATTCCATTTACACCACAAACAGATCAATTATTTTGACCTGTTTGTGGTGTAAATGGAATCATTGCAGCATTTTGAATTTTTCTCTTGGAATCTTGTCATATGTCTTCTACAGCTCTATAAAAGTTAAATACGGACCCATGTTATATTCCCATCTATCTGTTTGTCTTAAAGAGAAAATCTGATTTTGACTTCCACTATTTGGCCTGAACCCAACTTATATTTCTCTGTTCATTTTCCCCAATTTTTCTTAGTCTTTTCTAATTAAGTATGCTTGAATAAATCTTACCTGGAACTTTCAGTAGAAATTCAGCACATTGAGTTTGAATTCCCTTTTTATACATGAATATCATGAGAGCTCTACTCTAATTTAGAAGTTAACCTTCTGACCAAGTTTTCTGAATCATGTACAGCCACTGTAAAACTCTCATACTTCCATGTTTTTATTGCATTTCAGTTTTCATATTGTTTTTATCATTTGGATTTCTTTTAGAATACTCTTTTCTCCATTTGTCACCTTCCTAATATTTATTTTTTGCATTCTTACCAGTCTTCCCAAGATTTTTATTTAGCTACTTTTGCAAACTGCTTCACTTTCTTACATTTTTCTCCATATTCATTTAGGGCATCTGCTGACTCATGTGTTAGGAACTTTTGATATTCTTTTTATTTTTTCAAGACAGCCTCTTTAACATCTTGTGTCCACCATAGAGTTCTGATTTTTTCTATCCTTGCAGAGAACTTCACCACATGCCTCTCTCTCTCTCTCTTGGTGAATCAACCAATGTTATCTGCAAAGTCTGCTACTATGTCTCCAAGGTTTAATTATTGTTTTCAAACTCATTCATTTTTCTTCAGGCAATATTTGTATATGCAGTCTACAGTTCACCTCTGAAAGCTGCTTAACTCTGATTATTTTATACAACTTTCTTACATATCTTATGATATTGATTTTATGATATTTTCTTATGATTTGAGAGGCAATAAATATTCTATGAGGAAGAATGTAAAGGAGTTGTTAGAAGAGGCAAAACTGAAGAGCAAGAAGGTGAAGATTGTAAGTCTCCTACCACGCTATGATAGAGGTGAACTGAGGAGGTGGACTATGCAAGATTAATCTTAATGAAGGATGATGATCACGAGGAGACAGAAGCAGATAAAATAGTTGAGTTACTGAGTGTATCACCCTAGTGAGGTTACTGTTTTTAACATATGTGACACTGATGTGGGAACAGAGGTGGATGAATTGGAAATTCTTAGGATATTGCAGAATCGCAATGTAAATACAGCTGTGGGATTAGATGAGATATCAGCTAGGATTTTGAAAGAATGTGCAAGGGAATTGGCAATGTCTCTGACTAGACTCTTAAGGGAGGTTCTAAGACAGCAGTAGCAAATTATAGACCAATCCGTATCTCAGGCATGGTGGTAAAAGTATTAGAAAAATTGGTCAAAAAGAGAATTCAAGAATGGGTAGATAAAAATCTAATACTGTATGAGGGTCAACATGGATTTGTGAAGGAACGGTCATGCCTTAGTAATTTACTAACTTTTTATAAGAGTAACAGCTGAGTTGGATAAAGGAAATGGCTGCACGATGATTTTGCAAAGGCTGGACAGAATACTGCATGAAACTGTGTTACACAAATTAGAACAAATGGGCATGGATGGATGGACATAACACTGATTAAGTGGATAAGAGTATGGCTGTGGACATATATCAAAAAGTGGTATATGGAGGGACAGAATCGAGGCAAAAAACAGGTGACTAGTGGTGTGCTGCAAGGTTCAGTGCTGGGACCATTGCTGTTTAATTTGTACATAAATGATATAGTAGATATTGTTAGATTTGTACATAAATGAAATAATCTGAAGGAAATATTCAGTTGTTTGCTGATGATGCGAAGTTAGATAGAATAGTAGTTAATCAATACGATGTGGAGAGTCTGGAGGACTATTTAACTAGGTTATCAGTATGGGCAAAAGTTAATGGTGTCAGTTTGTGTCAATGGGTATGGAGAAATGTAAAGTTATGCATTTTGGGAAAAATAGATTATAAGCTGTGTATCACATTGATGGCACTGTACCCCAGGAAATAGATGAAGCTAGAGATTTAGGGATGGTGATGATAGACAGAGAGTTAAAGTGTAGAGGACATATTGCTAAGGTAGCTCATAAGATTACTTGGCTATTGAAGAACACATTAACAAGTAGAGATAAGGAAGTTGTTATTCCTCTTTATAAGGCCTTGATATGTCCACATCTGGATTAATGTGCTCAAGTCAGGTCCCCTGAGTTTCTTGGGGATGAGGAAGCAGTGGAGAGGATTCTAAGGCAAGTGATTTGTGGAATGTTCTCTATGAGGATAGATTGAGGGTGTATGGATTGCCGAAGTTGGTTGATAGGAGAAAAAGAGGGTATATGATAGAAACATAAGTTGCTTGCAGGGTTTTATAAGATTGATGCATGGGAAATGTTTCAGCACTTGGCTAGAGGGACGACAACAAGGGATCATTCCTGGAAATTGAATAAAGGTGTGGTTAGTAGGGAGTGAGGAGTAGATTTTTTGCTTGGAGAGTTGTGAATGAGTGGAATGGGTTACCAGACTCAGTTGTGGGTACTTTATCTGTTAATGGGCTCAAGGAGATGTATGATAGATTGGATCTCCTGTGATGAGTCTTCAGACTCCATGGAGGTGCCCGTATATGGTCTTATTATTATTATTATTATTTGTCACCTCCAGGGAGTCCAAAGACTCACCGAGGATCAGTATGTGTTCTGAACAGACATCCAGAAGGGTCTTACCATTATCAGCTTTGCTACATTCTCTAAATTTTCCCAACACATTTCTATACATCTGTTATTCATTTTCTACTCTGCTATTTAGATCTTCAACAGACCCACTGTTAGCACAAAAAGATTGTCCACTTATTCCCTAGTGAAACCTTCTGTTGGACTATAGTCACAAATAAGTCTAAGTATCCAATTCCCAATTTTGATGTTTGCCCATATCATTAATATTGCCTGCCATTCAAGAATATTATCTTTTTTTTTTTCTTTGTTTGGTGTTGAAGACTACAGGTACTCCTTCCTTTCTCTCTGACTATTGCTGTCTGAATATAACCTCTTGTAGTTATTGGCAAGCATCTGATGTTATAATCTCTGTTAGGTAAGTGTGGTGTTTCTCTAATTCTTCTGCCAGTTCCACTTATTTTCCATTGATACTTCTCATGTTTATGGTGGCAATCTTGGATTCTGTTGATGAATCAAGACCATCAACAAATAAAAAAATAATTATATGTATTTAATTAGACTAAACATAAAGGGATATAAAAGATAAATTTCAAATTAATAAATATAAAACTATTTTGATCCAACACTTTATGATTACTAAAATGATTATCTCTGAGGTCTCCTTTTTACAATTATGGAATATTAATAATTCAGACATTGACCCACACTATTACTGACTTATTTCACAAATTCATGAATATTAGACTGAATATCATATTTCTAAGAAAACAATTTTTCTAAATGTCTTACAAACAAAATATGTCAAGAAAACTGGGCTCTTCTTCATTTGTGCTGATTTTGTTCAGATTGTCTAACTCCATCACTTGTTTCTGAATAGCAATTCATTTATCATAAGGGTTAAAAAAATTAAAAAAAAAAACTTTCTTTTTAATATTTTTTTGAATGTTGAAATAGAACACCCATTGAGTATCTCTGAAATTTCTGGTATCATCCATTTAATATATTATTAATCTGTCAGCCATAAGATTCACCTTTGCTTAGAGGTGAATCGCTTTAAACAAGATCAGGTATCAATTCAAACTTTTCCCTGTCTCTCAAATGACTTCGAAACTGACACTATTTGGGTCCAGCTGTCACTTTCCCATGAATTTCTTCAATATACTGTGTTTAGCTAGATGAAAGCAAAAAGTTGATAAAAGAGATCATAGTGTTAGCAAAATGAGTGTATATTATTATTCCTGACACCTCCAAGGAGTCCGAAGACTCATCGTGGGAGGATACCTACAACTGTCTCAACCACTACATCGAACTTCTACTACGAATATTTATAATATTTACAAGCAACTGTATTTCTGTACATTTAACAAATACTGTGAACTAAATAAATACCACTGAAATTATTTCAGATATCAGATAAGTAAAGTTTAATCTAAATCAAAATTTTTTAACATAAATATCAATTAGTAATCATGCACATGGCAAGTACCAATAATATATCAGGAAAGACAGAAAGAAAAGAATGGGGGGAGGAGTGTTATTGATGATAGCTGATGAACTGTAGCCAAAGAGAATAGAAGTTCAACTCCAGGATAGTGAAAATAGCACATTTGAGGCTATCTGGTGTGAGATGGAGGTCAGCAGAACAAATTTACAGTTGGGTGCTGCTATAGACCAGGTGATGGAATAGATGATGGAAACAGTATGCAGAATGAGTGGAGGACAGGTAATTATTATGGGGGATTTCAACTATGGTAACATTGATTGGAGGGAGGAGAGGACAAACGGGAGGAAGGAAATGAATTTTATGCAGTTACTAAGGGATAACTACCTGAGACAGCATTGTATACTGGGGATTCGAGAGTGCTTGACCTAGTAACTGCATCTGAGAAATTGACTATTATGAATATGACCATATTGCCACTAATTGGTGAGAGTGATCATAAGGTCTTGACCTGGGAAGTGGCTAAATGTGTGGAATTTTCAATTAAGACAGGTACATGTGGAATGACTGGGCTGGTAAGTATAACAAACTTAGAAGATTGCTTGGATCAGTGCCAGGGCATGTTAAACTGCAAAGACTGGATTTTGATAGTGCATGGGAAGTGGTTAAGGAGCATTTGAGGACGGTAATAGCTGACTGCATACCTAAAGTCTGGAGAGTAAATCAAGTGGAAGTTAAATGGATGAATAACACCATTAAGCTTGATGCAAAAAAAAGAAACAATTGTGGATGAAATTTAAGGTGAAAGGTGACCTGCAGGCACACGAACAGTACAAAGCACAGGCCAGAAGTGTAACTAGTGTGGTAAGAAAAGCAAAAGCAGATTATGAAAGCAAATTAGCAATGCAAGCTAAAGTGAATCCCAAACAGTTCTTTCAATATGCTGCAAGTAAAAAAAAAAGGATATGGCAAACTGATTCTAAGGAATGCCGATGGCAGGGAGGTAACTGAATAAGCAGAAATAGTAGAATTACTAAGCGAACGCTTTGAGAGTATATCATCCAGGCTGTGATATTGCAGGAATGAGAGAATGAATGGCTGATACTGTAATTGAAGTGAATGAAAATGGAGGTGAATAGTATATTACAGAACCTTAATGTAAATACATCTGTGGGATTGGATGGTATACCAGCTCGAGTCTTACATGAAGCGGCAAAGGAATTGTCAGTTCCCTTGATCATATTGTTTAATTTAAGTCTCAGCTCTGGGTTAGTCCAGAGGAGGTGGAAAGAGGGGAAAATAGCTCCATTACATAAAGGAGGTTCCAAGACTGCAGTTGCAAATTACCGACCGATCAGCATATCAGGAATCGTTGTCAAGGTTTTGGAGAAATTAGTCAAGAGCAAAATACAGGAATGGATAGATGAAAATGGGATACTGTATGGAGAATAGCATGGCTTTGTGAAGGGTAGATCATGCGTCAATATCTTGCTCACGTTTTATAGTACAGTGACGGCTGAACTGGATAAGGGTAATGGATTTACAGTAATACTGCTGGACTTTGCTAAGGCCTTTGACAGGATACCACATGGAATTCTAATCAGTAAACTTCAGCACATGGTGATGGATATAGGGTTGGTGAGATAGATAGGAGTGTGGGTTGATGGAGAGATGTCAGAGAGCAGTTTATTCAGGAGAGGAGTCCAAAAGAAGGCCCGTTACTCATGGTGTGCTGCAGGATTCTGTTCTTGGACCACTGCTGTTTAATTTGTTCATTAATGATATAGGAAAGAATCTGAGAGGAACTGTTCATTTAATTGCTGATGATGCAAAGTTGGATAGAGCAATACTGAACGCACATGATGTCAAAATTTTGCAGGATGATTTGGATAGATTGACAGTCTGCGCTAATGAGAATGGATGTCAGTTTAATGTAGCAAAGGGTAAGGTTATGCATTTTGGGATGAAAAAATTAGCAGCAGTATATCACATTGGTGGAACTGTACTCCAGGAGGTTGACGAAGCCAGAGATTTGGGTGTGTTGGTGAATAGGGAGTTGAAGTTTAGGAGGAACATAGCAGAAGTGGCTAAATCAGATCACTTGGTTACTGAAGAATACTTTGACGAGCAGAGATAAAGAACAATAAGCAAGTTATTGTTCCTCTTTATTGAGCCTTGATAAGACCCCATCTTGACCACTGTGCCCAGATCTGGGCCTCCGGGTTTCTTTCTGATGTGGAGGAGGTAGAGAGGATCTAGAGGCGAGTGACCACGATGATAGCTGGTCTATAGAATGAAACTTATGAGAACAGGTTGAAGATCTGTGGGTTACAGAAATTGGTTGATAGGCAGAAAAGGGATGATGTGATTGAGAAATTCAAATTACTGAAGGGTTTTTACAAGATTAATTCAGAGGAAAATTTTCAGAACAGGTCTGGTGATAGGAGAACTAGGGACCATCCATGGAAACTGTGCAAGAGCGTAGTTAGCAAGGGTGTTAGAACTAGGTTTTTTACTTGGAGAGTGGTGAATGAGTGGAATAAGCTGCCAGAGTTTGTTGTGGGTGCCATGACTGTAAATGAGTTCAAAGCAAAGTATGATAGATATTGTGCAAATGCTGAATAGTTATTCTTGATATGATGAGTCTAAGGACTCCTTGGAGTCGCCCATAATATAATAATCTACCCTATAGATATAAAATGATAAGCATTTTTATGTAACACTTTTGTGTAATGTTTTTTGTCCGGCTTCATAATATAATATATTGACAATTGACATTTATGTCTTTAGGGGTGAAGCAAGATGCTTTTCATATTCCCCACTATCTGTTGCATTTGCAGTGAGGGTAAAATTTATGAGCAGTTTGCTCGCCCTGATTGGGCATGGAGATTATGAGTCACTACAGGAAGTTAAAATGACTTTTGGTCTTTTATATTTAAATATGTCCATTGCCTCATTAGGCAGCAGCTTGCTGAACTAAATCGTTGGCATGTATAAACGTCTTTAGGAAGAACTTAGATGCTAAAGAGTGGAGGAAAGAGAAAATATAGGGAATATTTGTATCTCTATGAAGTTGATTGTTTCTAACATACCATGGGGCATTCAGAATCATTCTCAAGCACTTGTTCTGTACTCGTTCTATTTTGATAATGTTAGTTGTAGAGGTGTGGCTCCAGGCTGGAGAGGCGTAGGTGATGATAGGACAAATCGTCATCTGGTATAGCTGCAATTTGATTCTGTTACTTAGCTTGCTATTTCTATTAATTGGCGGATAGATCTGAGCGATGGCTTTAGATGCCTTTGTACACGCAGACTTGATGTGTTGGTTGAAAGTTAGCTTTTTTGTTGAGAATTACACCCAGGTATTTTGTTTCTGTCTGCCAGGAAATTTTAGTATTGAATAGTAACACATCTCCTGCAGGAGATATTGGCCTTTTTGAAAAAAGAATGGCTGAGCTTTTTTGGGGGTTGACTTCCAATCTCCATGTGGAGAACCAACCCTCCAACTTTAGAAGGTTTTTTTGAAGCTTTCTGGTAATGAAATATGGTCGGAGAGATCTGGTTAGTATTGCTGTATCGTCTGCATACAGGGCCATGATGAAAGACATCGGGTTGTGCGGGATGTCGGACATGTATATAGAAAACAGCAATGAAGCTAGTAGGGATCCCTGTGGCATTCCAGCGAAGATATGACGCTGGAATGAGGTAGAACCATTGATTTTGACTTGTATTGAGCTATTCTGAAGATATGAATGGATTAGATGAACCATTTTTAGTGAAATACCAGCTGAGATAAGTTTGTGTAGGAGTCCGAAATGCCAAATTTTGTCAAATGCTTTGGATAGGTCTAGAAAAACAGCTCCTGTGCACTGGCACCAGTTATAGCTGATGGTGATGTATTCCACAATTCTGTGGATTTGCTAGGTAGTACTATGGTGTTGCCAAAAACTGAACTGTTCTTTAGGGAGGATGTTTAGGTCATTCACTGAGGTTTGGAGTCATGAGAGGATGACCTTCTCCGCAACCTTATCCAGGTTGGAGATAAGACTGATTGGACGATAATTTTGTGGTAGGTGTGGGTCCTTGCCTGGCTTATGTATAGGGATTACATCAGCCAGTTTCCAGGCGGAAGGAAAATAGTGACATCTTAAGATTGCATTTATTATAATTGTCAGGTGCAACTACAGCTTTTCGAGGCAACATCTTGATCACCCTGTTTGAAATGCCATCTGGTCCAGGAGCTTTTTTGTTCTTTAATTAATAATATTATATATTTCACCAGGTGATGTGAGTGCAATGTGGTCAGTACTGGTATCAGGAAGTTTGAGTGATTGTATGACCTGTCTGTGAATTTTGTATATGTGATTGAAGTCTAGATTTCCATATGCTGGTTTGCACTACTCTTCCAAATTTCTTACCATGGCCTCCACATCAGTGTGTACAAGGCCCTGGTCAGAGAGTATTGGGGGAAGAGATTTGCCTTTGTTTTTGATATTTCTTAGTAATACCCAGACAGAGTGATCAGTAGGTGAGATAGAGGCTAACTTTTCTTCCCATAGATGGTTTCGGTGAGACTTGAGTGCATCTCTCACAGCCCCAGTAAGTCTGTTTAGATTTGTTTTATCTTGTGGTGCACGAGTGTTATAAAATCTTTTCCTGGCTCTGTTTTTTTCCCTGATCAAGTTCATAATGTCTTCAGGCAAACGACCAGGCTTGTGGACAGATTTGTAGAGGGTGGCTACTGTTATGGCAGAGTTAATTAGTTGGGAGAGGCTTGTAACTGCAGATTTTATGTCTTCTTTTGTACATATGTGAGGAACAGGGCCAATACTATTCCTGAGCACTTCCGACACTCTTTCCCATGATATATAGGAGTGTGGGGGAGTATACAGGTATTCTTGTCTTCCTATCTGAAGTAGTATTGGGTTGTGATCAGATGACAACTCATTTAATGATTTTAGACTGTATTGAAGATTAATATCCCGCAGGATAGCTATAACCAGGATGTCCGCAGTTCCAAACGTACTAAGATGAGTTGGTTCGGTGGGGCCTGCCACAACAACATTGTTTGATCCTATGAATTGGAAAGGATGCAACCATTCTTGTTGGTGATCTGCAATTCCATGCAGGGTGCATCTCTCACCCTGCATGGTATTGCAGATCTTGGAGTTCAGATCCCTGGCTATAATGATGGATTCTCTGATGCATAAGATGGCATTTAGGTCAGAGTGTAGTAGAGTTTTTAAAGGTGGGTTGTAAGCAGAGTAAATTTTCAGTCTGCGAGCCGAGCTGGTGAACACCTCCACACCCGTGATCTCAAGATTAGCGGTTGGAGGGTTGTTCACAGAATTGTGCTTGATGTAATTTTAATGAAGATGGCAGTGCCACCACCTCTATAGGCCAATTTATCATCACTTCTGTATAGGCAGTAACCCCTTATTTTAGGGTTATCTGAGGGTCTTAGATGTGATTCATTGATTATTATAACATGGGGTTGATATCTGTTAGTGAAGTCTTGAAACTCCAGAATTTTGTTTCTTAGGCCATTTGCATTCCATGCAATGATCTGCAAAGAGGCTGGAATAAGTTTGTTTCTACTCATCAATTAGTGTGTGAGGATGGCCTGTGTTTCACGGAGAAATCTTTTGGTGGAGGTTGCTGAAGGGTTTGATAAGCTGAAGTCTTGTAGCATGTTGGCTAGAGAGGCTGTAATAACAGCTGTTATGGTTGTAGGTGCTGATTTGTTGTACAGGTGACATCAGCATAACTTCTTATTTGCTTTTGGTTCACTCTATCTTTGAAGGTCTCTGACTGTGGATGCTGAGTCTCTGGACATGGTGCAGGGGCCTCTGGTGTTCTTGTACTAGAGGAAGAGGACTGTTTGGCTGATTCCATCCGTCTATTTTTTGGGTGCCGAATGCATCCCTTGTAGTTGGCAGGATGTGGGGCCACCGCAGTTGGCACATTTAGCCAGGATTGTTTTCGGCTTTGTGCAGATATTGGTTGGGTGGCTGTCCCTACATTTCAAACATTTAAATTCAGCTTTACATAATTTCTGGGCATGGCCAAACTTTTGACACCTATGGCACTGCCCAGAAGATGCCCTTTTTCAGAGTGGCTCTGGTGTGACAGTGAGCCCGCAGATTGTTTTCAAGTTGTAGATATTTTTATATATGTTATGAATCTCTACGAGGACTAACGGCATGGGAGACTTGTTGGATCCAGGGGCACGCCAGCCATATGTGCAATGTGTGCACACAGGCACCAGGATAGTAAAGGCGCCATAGAGCAGGAAATACTTAAAAAAAAAACGTTTTTTTTTAAAGTGATTTTTTTATTGGAGGGGGGAGATAGGGGTGCCAAATAAAGTTTTGCACACAGGTGCCGGACACTACTGGCGCGTCCCTGGTTGGATCTGTACATTCTGCTGACCTTAACTGGAGGTAGATCCAGTAAATTAAGATCAGCAACTATATCTTCTGTATCAATGTCTTCACAGATGCCACGGAGGACCACTTTTAAATTTTTCTCCGAGCTGAGCGAAAAGGTATGATATTGTATACCTCTATTGTCCATTTCTTTTGTTAGTCGACTGTAGTCTATCACTGTTGTAGGATATATCTTTATTCCTTCCGTGCGTAGAGGCTTAAGTGCTGTGAGGACATCATGTTGGAAGCTTAATGGATTTTTTACAACACTCAAAAAGGATTAAAATAGAATTTAATACTTCCTATATTTCGTCCAAGTCACTAGGACATCTATGGGGATTACAAAAACAACTAATGTAACATGCACAGAAATATCATACAATACTAAGCCCAACCATGTGGGTTACACTAAAGTCCTATCTAGGTGGAGCACCCTCTAAGGGCGGTAGTAGGTTGCCTGGAATGTAAGGTGGGACCGCTGGTGATGAGTGTTTCCCAAATCTTCGGAAGCTTAATGCAACTGTATTTATTAAGAATTGGTTGGTTTCTGAGAGCTGCTGCTGCTTCTAAGAAAAGTCTCTCTTTCTTGAATTTGCTGTGGTGGAGCATGGTGGTTTTCTTCCATCATACCCTGTGGGTGGTGTCCAAAACATGATCAGCCAAGCCTGAATGACCATAGTTGTGTTTGCAGATGTAAGACTTGTGTTCCTTCAGGCGGATGGATGCTAATCTGCCTGTCTGTCCAAAGTATGTCAGCTTACAGGAACAGGGTACTTTGTAAACTCCAGGCAGAGAGAGAGGAGGGAACTGATCTTTCGTAGAACGGATAAGGGTAGCAAGTTTGCAGTGAGGCTTATATGCTGTGTGTAGGTTGTACTTTTTTAGAATCTTGGCTATTTTTTTGGATGTGCCACGGATGTAGGGTATGGTGATGGCATTTTTAAAATCTTGTTGACGAGAAGGATGAGGAATGGGGGAGGAGTTGATTATTTTTTTGATACTATGATCGCTGTAGCCATTGGAGAGGAAAGTGCTGTGTATGTGGTTAAGCTCAGTAGTGAGGGCGGTTCCACTGGAACAAAGATTGTGGGCTTTCTTGGTAAGAGTTTTAATAATGCCATATTGTTGAGAGGGGTGGTGGTGGGAGAGTTTGTGAATGTATCTGCCTGTGTGTGTGGGTATTCTGTATACACTGAAGGCAAGTGTATCATTAGGCAGGCGTGTGACTAAGGTGTCTAGGAAGGGTAAACAATTGTTCTTTTTCCTTTTCCATAGTAAACTGGATTCTTGGATGTAGGCTATTGAGATGACTGAGGAAGGAGTCTAACGTGTCTGGGCCATGAGGCCAAATAGAGAACACATCATCTACATATCTTAGCCAGATAGAAGGTTTGAGTGGGGCTGAGTCTATGGCTCGTTTTTCAAAATCTTTCATATAGAAATTGGCAAGGGGGGGGGGGTGAGAACCCATGGCGGCTCCCTCTATCTGCTTGTAGATTTTGTTCTTCCAAGAGTAATACCCAGAGTTAATGGCAAAGGAAAAGAGATCTAAGATGTCAGAAGGAAAAATGTTTTCTAAGAGAGATAAGGTGTCAGTTAATGGTAAACCAAGAGGAGATATCAAAGCTTACCAATATGTCTGCATTATTAAAGGTTAAATTTTCTGTGAGGGCTTAAAGTGGGTCGAGTTTTTTATATAGGAAGTGGACCTTCCGGTGAGGGGGGGGTCAGAGAGTTGGCCAGCTGTTTAGACAGTCTGTAGCAAGGTGCATTGGTGGTATCTACTATAAGCCTGAGTGGGGAATTGGGTTTGTCAATTTTTGGTAAACCGTATATATTCGGGGGGGGGGGGGACGGGAGCGGAAAGGTTTAAGTTTTATCATGATGTAAGGGCGCCAGGAAGATACTTTTTAAAGTAAGATTTTTAATTTCTTAACTTGTGTTTTTGTGAGGTCGTGTTCTAGCGGGATGCAGGTAGCGCGATCGTGGAGGATAATATTCATTTTACGATTGTATTCACTGGTATTAAGAACGACTGTGGCATTACCCTTATCCGCTCTGGTGATGACGATACTTTTTTCTTTCCGTAGTTTCAGGAGAGCCGTGCGTTGGGCATATGATAAATTACTTTTTTGGAGGCGAAAAGAACAATTGTTTACCCTTCCTAGATACCTTAGTCACACGCCTGCCTAATGATACACTTGCCTTCACTGTATACAGAAAACCCACACACAGGCAGATACATTCACAAACTCTCCCACCACCACCCCTCTCAACAATACGGCATTATTAAAACTCTTACAAAGAGAGCTCACAATCTCTGTTCCAGTGGAACCGCCCTCACTACTGAGCTTAACCACATACACAGCACTTTCCTCTCCAATGGCTACAGCGATCACAGTATCAAAAAAATAATCAGTTCCTCCCCCATTCCCCGTCCTTCTCGTCAACAAGATTTTAAAAATGCCATCACCATACCCTACATCCGTGGCACATCCGAAAAAATAGCCAAGATTCTAAAAAAGTACAACCTGCACACAGCATATAAGCCTCACCGCAAACTTGCTACCCTTATCCATTCTACGAAAGATCAGCTCCCTCCTCTCTCTCTCTGCCTGGAGTTTATAAAGTACCCTGTTCCTGTAAGCTGGCATACTTTGGACAGACAGGCAGATCAGCATCCATCTGCCTGGAGGAACACAAGTCTTACATCTGTAAACACAACTATGGTCATTCAGGCTTGGCTGACCATGTTTTGGACACCACCCACAGGGTATGATGGAAGAAAACCACCATGCTCCACCACAGCAAATTCAAGAAAGAGAGACTTTTCTTAGAAGCAGCAGCAGCTCTCAGAAACCAACCAAATCTTAATAAATACGGTTGCATTAAGCTTCCGAAGATTTGGGAAACACTCATCACCAGCGGTCCCACCTTACATTCCAGGCAACCTACTACCGTCCTTAGAGGGTGCTCCAGCTAGATAGGACTTTAGTGTCACCCACATGGTTGGGCTTAGTATTGTATGATATTTCTGTGCATGTTACATTAGTTGTTTTTGTAATCCCCATAGATGTCCTAGTGACTTGGACGAAATATAGGAAGTATTAAATTCTATTTTAATCTTTATTCCTTCATCCACATTTTTGGCCTTTACATAGTCAATGTGTAGGTTGGACATTGTTGATCTTAAAGCTGCCCATCTCTGCTTCTCTCGTAGTATAATCGGAGGCACCTTTTTTTTTGGGAGAAGCAGTGGTGTTCAAAATTTGACCATCTTGTTCCATTGTGAAGTCTTTGAGTGGTTCATCTGTTGTTCTCCGCTTTTTACATACGCGGACTTCTTGAATATCAGAAGCAGTGGGGTTTGCCGATTCTGACTGATCTTCCATAATCTTGGCATCAACGTCTGTGATACTTGCTGGGGAACTTATCATAAAGTTTCACCTTTCCTGGCCAATTTTTGTTGGGTAGTTCGCCCAGTCTGATAAATTTCCGATATACAGTACTTCTTCAAACGTTGTCCCATTTGGCTGCTGTTCCATATCTGTCAATGTGGACCTAAAAAAAAAAAAAACGCTTACCGTGCAGTTGTAGCCTTACCGGCACTTCTGCAGGACTCTGAACTGCTTTGGTAAGAGCACTGATTCAAAATTGCATGATCTTCAAGACACATAATAAACGCAAACACATAAAACCCAAAACTCATTTCGTAATCGTAATATTGATGTGGGTAGTGTAATTATTTTTATATAAAAAATTCGAGGAAAATAATACATTTTTTTTTAAATAGAAAAATATTAAATGTTGCACTATTTTTTTAATAGAAAAATTTTAAACGTTGCACTATTTTTATAGATACATAAGACAAAGCTAATATTGAACAAAAATGGCTGTTTTCAAGTCTTAGCAAGTAGTGCAACATGAGGGCAACTCGGAAGTAGTGCAAGAAGGGACAACTCGCGGCAAGGTGGTGCAAGCTCGGAGCATCTGATCCAAAAATAACCAGCTTACCAGATCAGAGAACTGGCTGACCAGCCCAGAACTGGGGGGTTAGGCGCCATACGGAACCGCCCTTTCGAGTGTTCAAAATTCTAGTCATTAGAATTCAAGGAGAACCGGCCTGCCAGTCAGGAACTTGGGGGGGGGGGCGTCTCCCCCTAGTAATAATAATAATATTGTTACTATGCAACACCCCCAAGGCCTCCTCGTGGGGAGGGCACACCACTCCACTACAACTCGCTATCATATATAATTTCTTGTTGTTGTTCTTCTTCTTCTTCTTAAGTAGCTTTCCAACCTGGAGGTTAGCAATCATGGTACACTAGTTTCCATATCATATTTAAACATTGGTCTACTACTGTAATCAGACCCAAAGAAACAGTTTAGTGTTCACAATTAGCGGGACAAGATAATATTCTATGTCTTTAAATATGTGTGTTAAAGAGGTTAGCGTGTTTCTGGGAGAAAAAATCTTCCACCATCATAGCGATTGGCTAGATAGCTCACTTCTGAAAAACTCTGATAGCGGTTCTTCGCGTCATTGACAGGATTCGAACCCATGTCTTGCCAAACAACGGGCTCAGTCAAAATCATCTCAGTTAAGGAGGATCAATAGCCATAATTATGAAACAAACTAATTACAAGAATTCTAATGTATAAAAAATTGAAAACAAGATTCATGATTCATAATTGTAAATTACATAATAAATTACTTGCTTCTATATAAGCCTAGCTAACTGCATTGAAGTAGAAAAAAAAAAAACTTCAAAGAGGTTTCTTGCATCCTAGATGAAATTCAATCTCTGGATATGCAATCTAATTTACTTAAGAATTATAGTGTTATTTTTTTTTTTAAAAAAAAGGCATTACTTTTTAGCCTATCCCTGCACGAAAAATAATGCACAAAGGCATCTGAATTTCTGCTGTTACTCACATGAACAAAATCAGCTTCGAATATATCTGCTTTGGTAGCACAAATATTCATTATATATAAAATTCAGTTCTATTGTGATTTTCACATAATTTCATATCACACAGACTTGGTTACCTGTCCAGATGTCATCTCTTCATCACGTTTCTTTTGGGTTTCTGTTTTATTCACATATTCACTGTGTTTATGCAACCACATAGCTAAGTATTCTACAGGATCAGCAGGCCTTTTGATAGCTACTTCGGCCAAAGCTTCTTGCAAAAACCATCCAAATATTTTATATAGATACTCTCTTTCCATCGAGTTTAAGGCTCAAAATTCAAAATTATTATATTTCTATTTATATCAAATGAGATATTTCTAAAATGACCAACAAAAGTCTATTACAATGGCATTTAATAAATAATATATTAATAAATTACAATGATTATTTAATTATATAAATATATTGGTATTACAGAATACTTTATAAACGCTACTTCTTTGCGACAACCGAGAAATCAACAAACCACGCGATTATGAATGTGTCACGTGAGTTACATTATCAGTTTGATACGCCATTAATTGGTTTTCATTGTGTTTAACGAGGTGTGTGATTTTAATGATCAAATGGTGTTTTTAATGGCCTTTTGGTAGTAGTGTTTCTGCAAATGATTTTTGTTGCTGAAGAAGGATTTTAAAAAAAAAGTTAAATTCAGGCCGAGGCCCTTTTAGTCCTGTCTCCTTTTGGAGACGAAAGGGGAAATTTTTTTGTTTTGTTTTGTTTCTTTCAAGAGGTGATGTGTTTATTGTGCGAAATTTAAGGATACAAGTGAAAGTATTAGAGTGCAAAGACAGAGGGTGAAAGGATTGATAGTTGTGGTGGGTACGAATGAATTGAAAGGAGATATTTTTATGAGAGAGGACTTGAAAGTATTGTTAAATGTAGCAAAAGAAAAGAGTGACAGAGTTAGGATGGTGAGTCTGTTCCCACGGTATGACAGAGAGAAGTTTAGAAGGAGGGCCATAATCGCAAATGACTTTATGCACAGGTTATGCAGACGGTGTGGTGTGGAATTTGTGGAATGAGTTTGATGGGCGAAAGGATTTGTACAAGAAGGATGGCCTTCATTTGAATGGATTTGATGTGCGGAGACTGGAAAAAGTGTTGCTAAATGAAGTGAAAATGGATGTGCAGAACCAAGGAAACTAGACCTATCAGGGAGAGGGGGAAGTGGATATGCAGACATCAGTGCGACAGTTGAGTGTAAGAAAATATATAATGTACCCGAGCCAATACTAAGGACAAGAAATCAGAATAGAATAGTTAGAATAACGCATCAAGATAGGGGTGGGACAAAGGGAACTTTGCATTTCATGTATACTAATGCCAGGAGTATTAGGAACAAGAAGGAAAATTTTTTGGCCTTGGTTGGCTCTTTCTGGCCACAGGTTATTGGCATTAGTGAAACATGGCTGACGGAATATGATATAGTTAGTGGGATAGAATGTGTAGGTTATAGTGTGTTTAGGAGGGACAGAGAGAATAAAATTATTTAGGAGGAGTGTTATTGATGTTATTGATGATAGCTGATGAACTGCAGCCAAGGAGAACAGACGTTGTATTGCAGGATAGTGAAAAGAGCAGAACAAAATATACAGTTGGGTGCTGCTATAGACCAGGTGATGGAATAGATGGTGGAGATAGTATGCATAAACAAATTGATGAAATGAGTGGAAGGAGGGTAATTGTTATGGGGGATTTCAACTATGGTAACATTGACTGGAAAGAGGAGAGGATACATGTGAGTAAGGAACTGGATTTTATTCAGTTACTAAGGGATAACTATCTGAGACAGCATGTAATAGAAAATACTAGGGGTTTGAGTGTGCTTGACCTGGAAATAGCATCTGAGAATTTGACTCTAATGAATATGACCATGTTGCCACCTATTGGTGAGAGTGATCATAAGGTCTTCTTGACCTGGGAGGTGGCTAAAGGTATAGAATTTTCGATTAAGACAGGGTAAATGTGGAATTACTGTGCAGGCAAGTATGACAAGCTTAGGAGATTGCTTGGTTCGGTGCCATGGCAGGTAAAACTGCAAGGGCTGGATGTCGATAGAGCATGGGAAGTGGTCAAGGAGCATTTGAAGGAGATTATGGTTGATTGTATACCTAGAGTTCGAATAAAAAAATCAAGTAGGGGTTAAATGGATGAATAACACCATTAAGTTTGAGCTGCAAAAAAAGAAACAACTGTGGTGGGAATTTAAGGAGAAAGGTGACTTGCAGGCACATGAATGGTATAAAACCCAGGCCAGAAGGGTAACACGTGTGGTAAGAAAAGCAAAAGCGGATTATGAAAGAACATTAGCTATGCAGGCAAAAGAGAATCCCAAACAGTTCTTTCAATATGCTGCAAGTAAAAGAAAAACTGTACACGGCAGAATGATTTAAGGAATGCCGATGGAAAGGAGGTCACTGAATCAGTCGATATAGTGGAATTACTGAGTGAGCACTTTGCAAGAGTATATCATCCAGGTGGTGACATTGAAAGAATGAAGGAATTTTGAAACACTTAAATGCAGATACCAAAGAAAACATAAAATTAAACACCGAATTGAAATTAGAAGAATTTCTAAATTTCTACACAGAATTGTGGACAGATAAATATTTAAAAAAAAAACAACTGGCAAACATTTACTGAAAATTAAAAGGAAATAACTAAAGAAGAATTAGAAATCAGCCTGAAAGAGACAAGAAACGGAAAATTACCTGGAGAAGATAAGCTAGGTTCAGAACTATATAAATATGCAGGAACAAGATTCAAAGAAAGACTCTTATCATTTTTAAATAAAATCTATATAACTGGTAACCCCCCAATGGAATGGAAAAAAGCAATTGTGATTCCTATGTTTATAAAAGATAGTAGAGATGACCCTAAAAACTATACAGGTATAAGATACTAAATTCCTGTTACAAAATATATAGCAGAATTTTAAATAGCAAACTAATGAAATATTCCGAAAACTTATTTTAGAAGTACAGAATGGATTTAGAAAAGGACGATCATGTAGAGACCCGGCCTTTTGCATAAAATTAATAGTAGAGAAAAGAAGAGAATACAATTTAGAAACACATATTACATTTATCGACTTTGAAAAAGCATTTGACAAAGTTAAAAGAAGCATTTTATTTAACGATAAATACGAAATAATATCCTAAAAGCTATAATATAAAATAATAGAACAAATAAATACTTTCAGTTATCTTGGATGTGAAATATCATATGAAGGAGAAAAAGACATAAAATTAAAAACTTCAACATTTTTTTACAGACTATAGGCTGATAAATAGAACACTCAACCCAAATATAGTACAAAAAGAAACACGCTTGAAAATTTTAACAGTGCCCCACATTATTATATGGCAGTGACATTTGGGCAATAAACAAACAAGATAAACAAAGAATAAAAACAAGTGAAATGAGATTTATGGGAAGAACTGCAAAATTGACATTATTAGATCAAAAAGGAACGAAGACATTTTAAAAGAACTAAAAACAAAATCAATAGAAGAAAAACTAAACAATTATAAAGAAAAATGGATTGAACATGTAAACCGAATGGCCAACACCCAACATCCTAAACAAATACTAAAATATAAGTCAATTTGAAAGAGAAGGCAGGATAGACCTAAAAAAAAAAGGATATTGGATGGATAAGGAGACCAAAACAGACCAATATGGTCTATATCCATATTTAGTGTTATGTTGAAGCTATCATAAGTATATATGAAAATGATGAAGCTATCATAAGTATATATGAAAATAATCAAATACAAATAAGATTAAATCATGAGCTATCATATACGAGAGAGCTAAACCAAGGGATCAGACAGTGATGCCCCTATCACCAACTCTTTTTAATAATTACCTAAATGAAATAATAATGAAATGGAATAAAAATTTCCATCAAGGTATTAAACTTTCTCTTGCTGTGAACTTAAACACTCTCCTTTTTGCAGACGACCAAATAACAAATTCTAAAGATAACTTACAGAAAGCTATTTTAGATCAAAATGAGCTAGCCAAAGATTATGGTATGATAATATCAACAGAAAAATAAAAAACTATGGCCTTTAAAGGACAAGATCCAGTAAGAACTAAAATAGTAATAGATAACAAGATCTTAGAACAGGTGAATTCATTTGACTACCTAGGATGTATGATCACATATGAAAATGAAAAAGATATAAACGTAAAAATTGCAAAATATTTAAAAATAACAGGTGTAATTAACTCTATATTTAAACCCAACCTAGTTCAAAAACAAACCAGACTAAAAGTATACAATACATTAGCCCTACCCGTCTTATTGTATGGAAGCGAAATCTGGACAATAAAACAAAAAGACAAACAAAGATTAATAACAGCAGAAATTAAGTTTATGAGAAAAACTGCAAAGTATACTCTATTTGATCACAAAAGAAGAAATTATGAAAGAATTAAACCAAGAATCAGTAATAGAAAAAATAAGAAAGATAAACATAAATGGATGGAACACGTTCAATGAATGAAAATAGAAAGATTACCAAAGCAAGCGTTAAAGTACAAGCCATTAGGAAAAAGATAACCAGGACGTCCTCTTAAAAGATTCAACGATAACTTCAAGGCCGAAACAGGCCATGCTAGTCCTAAATCCTTGATATGCATGATGATAATGATGATCAACTGCTTTTAATGGATTACTTACCAGCGAAATCTTTGTAGATATGACTTTAGTATGTGAAGGTAAGAGACTTAAGGCACACAAAATAGTGGTGTCTGTCTGCAGTTCTTTCTTTTAAGGCATATTTCTTGAAAAATCTTGTAAACATCCAGTGAAAGATATAAAATTCATGGATTTAAAAATGGTAATTTTATGTACAAGGGTGAAGTGATCATTTCACAGGACCAACTTTCTACATTGCTTAGTGCTGCTAAAAGTCCGAATGTTCAGATCTGTACAGAAGTTGCACATTGGGATACTTCCAATATTAATCTTTAGGAGAAGAGTGAATATTACTCAAGTAACCAGCCCTTGTTACTTTCTGAGGTGCAACCAAAAAAAAAAAAAAAACAGCGCAGAGCTGCCACCGTTACTTACGAGGAAAAGAGGAAGACTACGGAGTCGATATTATTATTATTATTTGACACCTCCAGGGAGACTCATCGAGGGAGAGTGTGCCAACAGCATCGAACGATTGGTTCGTGTGCCTTAAGTCTCTTACCTTCACATACTAAAGTCATATCTACAAAGATTTCGCTAGTAAGTAATCCATTAAAAGCAGTTGATCATCATTGGTCCCTTCCAACTACTAACCGCGCTCAAACTTACTTAACTGAGCCATTAGTAACAGAGGCTCTACCAATCGACCAACCTTTGCCGACAATCTTCGTAGTTCTAACAGTAACGGCATAAAAACCAATGTATCATCAAGAATAAATGAACTAGACACAGCAGAAGATATTAACAGGCCACTAAAGTTTTTCACAAGTGATGGAAGGTCAGAGCTGTTAGAACTGTTAGAAATTGACTATCCACTAAGCGAGATTCTGTTTCTCATTCAATTATATACCCTAGTCCAGCTCAGAACTTACTTCCACCTGTTGAGAGTTCAGTGTTGGTAAGAGGATCGCAACGTTCGTTTGTTTTTCTTCAAAATCATAGACAGCGGTATTCAAAGAAATGCTGAAGAGTAATGGTGACAAGGAATCATCTTGGATAATTCCATGTATAATTACAGTGACCATATTTTTTTTGGAGAATTCAGATATTGTTTCATAATATAAAAAAACTGGTTGCATTTATTTATTTCATTAAAACTAAAAAGTTTTATAACATTTATTATAAAATATAAGCATATACATAGCATTTTAAACAATCATATTATAAAAAAAAATCAACTAATGCCTTTTATTCCCTAATAGGGAGTAGGCCTTTATACCCTATCTAGCTTTTGGAGACTGAGTGGGCAGTTCAATCTCCACCGGTAGCCAATCAGAGATAGCTGGCCCATGTCTATCACAAATTATAGCAGCCACCGATGAATAGGCTGGCAAACAAGTGCTGCCATCTCTTGGTGGCTAACCCTAACAAGATATGTCACTGTCTGAAATAATGAGGGTACTACGGTCGATTTTCTTGAGTTTACGGGACGAAAAACCCGAGTTTCCGGCAGGAAAAACCCGCTTGCCTGTGCCAGAGATCGACTAACTCGGGAACCGGTCGAAGATAGGCTTAGAAAAAGTTCCTTCAGTCAGCGACTAGACTAGAACTAAGTCTAACTTCAAGCGGCCAAGCGCAGAGGACACAAACGCTGCTTCCACTGAGCTACACAGGCCTTTAAAAATATTAATTTTGATACTTTTCAGAAGAATGAACTTTTTTTTTTTTTTAAAATAAATCAGACTTGTGTTTTAAAATTGATAAAACTGTATACAATTGATTTCTAAGTTGCATTTGGTATAAATGCATGCTTTCAATGTTTCGATTTAATTTTTTTTTTTTTTTTTTTCCACTGGTCCACATATTGTTCACTAATGAAAATACTCGTTCAGTGGGGGCATTAGATCCAGGGAGACATAAGCAAAATTCGATGATTTTTAAAATGTTTTTAAAAGATACATGTTTACGTCCACTCACTCTTACCACAGCTTTTACACTACACACACAGTTCAAGTACAATATGTACACACGCACATCAACGACGCAGCCGCATATGCCGTGCCGCTAGCGAGAGCCAGTGAAATGACAGTTTCATGTCTCTAGGGGCCGTGTGCTGCGCGTCATTATTCAGTTTCCTATTTCATTTCAAAATAAAGGACAAAATGTCCATTTTAGAAAAAAAAAAAAAATCTAAAGGAAAGAGCAGTGAAATAAAGGACTGTTCTCTTAAATAAAGGACGTATGGTTACCGTATGTATAATGCTATCATGAACCATTCATTATTATTGACTATTAAAATTGTTTTCCATGATTTCATAACAGTAGCCAGAAAGGAACATATATTTTTGCTAATTCCAAATATTTTTTGTGATTTTGGGATCCAGGAGCGTGAGAGGGAATCGATTGTTTTTTTATAGTCTTTCCATGCCATGTTTAAGATCGTTTTTCATATTTTTGAATTTGTAAGGATCTGGTCTTTTGTTGCTCTAAATTTTTGAAAATTGTATTTTTCTTCAAATCTGATAAGTAGTGGTATATGGAATTTGCTATGATTGCAGTGAACAGCTTAAACATAGTTGATAAGCATGCTATTGGATGATAGCTACTTTGGTCTGCACCCTTATCTTTCATGAAAATATATGGGCACTCCATGAAGTCAAAAGACTTATCGCAGGAGACCCACTCTATCCACTAACACAATACCTATCATACATCTTAAACCTATTCACTGTTGGGGCACTTAAAACCGCCTCTGGAAATCTAGTCCACTCATTTACTACTCTTCAAGTAAAGAACCTAGTCCGTACGCCCTCACTAACCACACGTTTAGACAACTAAGTGTAACCACTTGTTTTTTCCCCCCATGTATTGAAAAATTTCTTGTGTCAATCTTATGGAATCCCTTTAGTAACATACAAGTCTATCGTATCTCCTCTCCTCTGCTGTCAGCTAAACCCTTCAATCTATCCTCATATGGAACATTCCACAGACCTGTCACCAGCTTGCTCACTCGTCTCTGAATCCTCTCCACCACATCCCGAATCCGAAGAAACGCAGGTGACCAAATTTGTGCACAATAGTCAATATGTTTCCGATTCATAGCATTATAAAGAGGGGATACTAACCTCCCTATCTTTACCTGTCAATATATTCTTTAGCATCCAAGTAATCTTCTGAGCTATTTTTCTAACTTTTGCAATACTCCTCTGAATTTCAAATCTCTATCCACCATCACTCCCACTACCCTAGCCTCATCAATTTCCTGTAAACTAGCACCACGAATATGCTATGAAGTGTGTAATCTTTTATTTCGAAGTGCATTACTTTACATTTTACAACGTTGAATTGATAACCATTGTCCTTTGCCCACACTACCAAAAAAAAAAAAAAATCTAATTTTTTTTTCTATCGAATCACCAAAATATGGTGATTCGATAGAAATATAATCATATTTCTATCGAAACACCAAATGCATTTTTTGGTGTTTCGATAGAAATATGATTTTCTCGATATTGAACTAATATCGATATTTCGACTTGAGAAATGAATAAAGGCTCTTTTAACTTATTACCTTAAGTAAATATTCTAACTCAAAATTACAGGATATTAATAAATCTATCATATGAGTAAATAAACTACAAATGGCTCATTTATCTATTTGGGATTGCTCAACTGGATATCAATGATATTGTTTCTGAATGCATTTCAGGAACAATATGAGGATTCCTGAACCTCAACCGAATGTCAATAATATTGTTCCCGAAATGCATCGAGTACAGTGACACGTCTATATGTGTTTCTTTACTTCTAGTCATCATTTAAAGCTTTCCCACTCTCTTTGAATCCTTCTCAGATGACCAGAAAATTCGTGAATAATTGCAGCTGAAATGTTCGTTACTCTTAGTTATCCTATGATTCAATTGAATATTTATAAAAATTTACTATACAGCTTATTCTGCTCTAAAAACATCAGCAGTATCCTCCTTGTTCAGGCGATTTTTTACCTGTTTAGATCAGTGAGAATGAGAAAGTAAAATAAACCAGAAAATGGTTACGAAATATTTGCAATCGACAATATGAACAGTGAAGGCTGTGCTTTTTCTTGAAACAACTCCCAGAATTTGCAAATGCAGAATAACTTGAATTAAAAAAATCTAAAGCTTTCTGATTTATTTCACTTTTTTGCCCTTACTTAACAGGGAAACAGAGTGATGCCAAAAAGTTAATTTCAGTCATCTAGCATGTTAGTCTATTTTCTGTGACATCACAGTGTCTGAGGGAAAAAAAAGCTGAAATTTAAAAGCTGAAAGCATGAAGAGGGTCCGCACGGTTAGCCTAGTGGATGTGCACCCCCCTAGGCTAACCCCAGTTTATCCTGGGGTTTTTCATCCTACAAACCGGCCTTGAGAACTCAACACTACAGGAAATAGGACACACCGGGGCATAGGGCTGACCACCTTATCCTGTGAACGGTTTGAGGTCGGATGATTAATAAACCCTTGACACCGCAAGGTAAAAGAGGGTAAAAGGAAAATGAGATGAGATGAGCATGAAGAGGTGTATTTGAATATTACCCTAATATCTCTATGTTCAAAATACAGATATCTGGAAAAAAAAACCCAAATTAAAAAACAGTATTATAAATTATATAAAAGAATAAATAAATCTGATAACGCCTTTTATTTCCCTATATATCGTTTTAGCTCTAACTTTTCACAGACCGAGAGGACAGTCCAATCTCCTCCGGTAGTTAATCAGACATAGCTGGCCCAAGACTATCACAGATTATAAATGGCCTCTGCTAAAGAGATGGCAGAACAGTATCACCATTACGTGGTCCCTAACAGATAGTATATATTCTACGATCGATTTTTCTCGATTTACAGTACTAAAAACCGAGTTTCATGGAAAAAAAAGACCCATTTGCACGCGCGAAGGGATCGATTAACTCGGGAACCGCCCAAGGGAAGGGTTAGAAGTTCCTTGACAGCCTAGCACTATGGATGCAGACACCATTTCCACAGGGCTACTCTGCATTTATAAAATATTCATATTACAATAATTATATTGTAATATATAGAATTTAAAATCGCTTCAACAACTTTTGTATCTCAAGAAAGTTGCATGTGGAAATTATTATTATTTTGTGACACCTCTAGCGAGTCCAAAGACTCAGCGAGGGAAGGCACCTACTCTACAACTTTCTGCTCACCACTCAAATCCACTAACTACAACTAACCACAGCTACACCAACGCCATCTATAACCACCACCACTGGTATTTCCACAGACAATCACAAACATCCATTCCCACAACATGATTCGAACCCACAGCCTTTTGGCTGGAGAGTGGATACACTAACCACTCAGCCAACTAGGCTGGCTAATTGCCAGCAGCACCCAGAGTTCCCAGGTGTTCATCCTCCCCAAGTGCTACTGGGCTCAGCTTTGCTTAACTTCAGTGATCAGATGAGAACTTGTGCTTTCAAACCGATCTGGCAGCTGACATTATTCTTCTTTCTTCTTACGTATTAGGCCTAGTGGCCTGTTACGGAGCTGTCCTTATCCTTCCAAACTGTACTCGTCCCGAGGATAAGGTGGTTAGCCCTGCCTTCCGGTGTCTATGTCTGTAGATGCTTGTGTTCACGGGGCCGGTTTGCCTGTTCTGGGGGACGAAAAACCTGAGTTTCCGGGTGAAAAAACCCCCTACCGCCGTATGAGACCAGCTTTCATCAAAAGAAACCAGATAAAGATTCCTCAGTCACTGACAGGAATCGAACCCAGGTCTTTCCGACCAAAGGGCTTCATCTATACCAACTGAACTATGGAGGCTCTATTATTATTTTTATTATTATTATTATAAGGGCAATTTTATGGAGTTCAGAGACTAATCATGGGAGTCTGCACTATTAATTATCACACAATGCCATTCATATGATTCCTTAAAATCATTTACTAATATATATCATTAGCTGCTTCTGATAACTATTCACTTTTAGCAATCATTCCACTCATTCACTGCTGTCCAAGCATGATTTAGTCCTCAATAACCTTTTTGACCACACTGTTACACATACAGGAATATATCCTTTTCTCTCCTCTTTGTCATATGTTAATTTTTTTTCTGCATCTCATAACAATCGCTTTAGAAATTTTTTCCTTACCTCTCCCCCAATCCACATAAAGAGAGGAATAATAACCTTATTTTTTCTGCTTCTCATTGTGCTCTTTAACATTCAATCGATCATATGGGATATTATACCCACATATATAATATATTTTCTTAACTTCAGTGCCTTCTCCATCATCATCCTGAAATATTTTGCACAAATCAATTTCTAGAAATTCATTTCCATCAATGTAATATAGCTTGTAATTGTAATCGGGCATATAGTAACATCACATCAAATACTACAAATCAAACCACAAATACTACAAAGAGATCAAAATCAATCGGCATGCTGTAAATTAAGTTTATTTGAAGTTAAAATGTTAACTTGGCACAGAATGACAGAAAAGGAAAAAAAGAATGGCTGGCTGGAAGAGGTGGAGGGAAGCCAAAGTGGTAGCTCAGGACAGAAGTATCTGGAAGAAACGGATCCTGGCCTTCTGTGTCATGAGGCACGAAGTGGATAAGTAACTAACTAAATAAAATCACATCACGGAGCTGGAAGATGTTATTTTTCAAAAAGAGACACTAACAGGTTCATTTCTAAAACGGGTAGTTTTGGGTTTTTAAGTTTGGTTTAGGTTTGCTTGTTTAGAACAAGGGAGTTCATTTGTACTGTACTGTACCCTTCGATATGGCCCCATTGCAAGTAACAACGGCAAGTGAATTTAACATGATAGATTTTGTTCGCCGCAGTGCGTCAGATGAATTCTTTATGAAGTTCTAAAGATTTCCAGAAGGAAAGTGAAACTGGTAGCTATGTCGAAAGTATTTTTGAGTGTTTCACCAAAATGTGGAAGAGTAGAAGAGTGCCAGCTGTGTAGTGAACAAAAACAGTCAGAATGTCTTTAGATTCTAGGTTAAAATACAATCATGCTAAGTGTGAGCAAAGATAAGCATCACATGAGTGACAGCATGAAAGAAATGGTGGAAGATGAGGAGAACAACGGCATATTGAGAGAGAGTCCGTTATATGGGATCCTTCACAGGAAAAACAAAGTAACGCGAACAACTGGAGGTAAAGTGGTGTTATAAGTGGAGAGAAGGGGAAGAAAGAAAGAAGTGTAAAGGAAGAGAAAGCAGAGTATCAAAGGGAGAAAGCGGGGGTAAGGAGAGAGTTTTGCATGATCATTCTCTGATAAGATGAGCACAATAAAATTTTAGGATGCAGGAAGGAAAAGAGAAATGATTTTGGCAGATAAGAATTATCTGGCAGGTGACAGGTGCCAATGCCAGATGTGGCCATATCAAACCCACATAAAGAGGAATAATGACCTGAATTCAGCATTTCAGTGTGTTCTTTAACAGTCAGTTGATCTCAATGGATATTGTCATCTTCTGTAATATGTTTTCTGATTTCAGTGCCCTCTACATCAATTTCTTATGCGAGAAAATTTGAGTTGCACAACAAATGAAAAAGAAAGTGAGGGGAGTTAAGACTATTATTCTGCTGCTACAGGAAGTTTAGAAGAGCTATGATTGCAAATGAGTGAATCTGTAGGTAGTGGCAATAATAGTATATATAGTTTTTGAATGTGTGGATTGAATATACGAACATAATGACATATAATGATTGATGGATTACATTTGAGTTACGGTTCCGAAGTTAGTGTTGTTCAGTGAGAGTTTTGGAAGTGTCAATTCAGAGAACCTAGAGCTTTTAAAGGAAATGCAAGCGATCGTGTGTGTGTGTGTGCATGCAGACACCTTTTGAGGCAAGTGACTGTGTAAATGCGAACAACTGGAGATATATTGCCTCCAGTTGGAGAGAGTAATCATGCAACCCTGACTTGGGATGTTGCTTAACATGTGTAATTTTCAGTTAATAAGGGATATATCTGTATCTTAGAAAACAGTGATATGGCCAAAAATATGATAAGAAATGCAAAATGTAATTTCTCAGGCACTACATTGGAATGGAGAGAATTGAGGAGAATAGAGGGAAAACAGGTGGTGAAGGGGAGTAGCATTTCTAATGACAGTAGAATTGCAGCAGGTGGTATAACTGAAGCTGTCTAATATGAGAAAAGTCTAGCAGGACCAAATACATGCATAGTTCTGCTATAAGCCACTAGATGCAAGAGTAGATGAGGACTAATGCAGGGCAAGTGAATATATACATTACTAAGTGATAAATATTTGAGACAGAATGTGATAGAAGAAACGAGATATTTATGAGTATTAGATACTGAGTCTATTAGAGAGCAAAAGGAAAGGGTGAAAGAAATGATTGTTGTGGCAGGTACGAATGATTTGAAAGGAGATAAAATGGAAATGATAGACGACCTGAATGAATTGTTTGAGGTAGCAAAAGAAAAGAGTAAGAGAGTTAGAATGATTAGTCTTTTTTTGCCATGGTATGACAGTGAAATGTTTAAAAGGAGGGCCATAATTGCGAATGACTTTATGCGTGGGTTATGTATGACAAGTGGTGTGGAATTTGTGGACGTGTGGAGTGAGTTTGATGGGCGAAAGGATCTAAATAAGATGGATGGCTTGCATTTGAATGGTTATGGTGTAAGAAGACTTGAGAAAGTGTTGCTGAATGTAGTGGATGTGCAAATTCAGGGAAACTAGATTCGTTAAGGGGGGGGAGTAGATATACAGTCCTTAGGGTGGCAGTTGAATGTAAGAATGAATATAATATGCTAGAGCAAATAAGGACAACAAACCAGAGTGGGATAGTTAATATAAGGCATCAAGGTAGGGTTGGGGCTAATGGGGGTCTTAAATTCATGTACGCTAATACTAGGAGTATTAGGAACAAGAAGGAAGAGTTTTTGGCCATGGTTGGCACTTCCAGACCACACGTTATTGGTATTAGTGAAACATGGCTGACTGTAGATGATATAGCTAGTGGGATTGAATGTGATGGGTATAGTGCGTTCAGGAATGACAGAGAGAATAAAATGGGGGGAGGAGTATTGTTGATGATAGCTGATGAGCTACAGCCAAGGAGAATAGAAGTTGAATTGCAGGATAGAGAAAAGAGCACATTTGAGGCCATTTGGTGTGAGATTGTGGCTAGCAGAACTAAATATACAATTGGGTGCTGCTATAGACCAGGTGATGGAAAAAATGGTGGTGACAATATGCACAAGCAAATAGAAGAAATGAGTGGAAGGAGGGTGATTATTATGGGAGATTTCAACTATGGTCGCATTGATTGGAGTGAGGAGAGGACACACGGGAGGAAGGAATTGGATTTTATGCGGTTATTAAGGGATAACTATCTGCGACAGCATGTAATGGAAAATACTAGGGGTCAGAGAGTGCTTGACCTAGTAATTACATCTGAGGATTTGGCTGTAACAAATATGACCACATTGCCACCAATCGGTGAGAGTGATCATAGGGTCTTGACTTGGGAGGTGGCTAAAGGTGTAGAATTTTCAATTAAGACAGGGTACATGTGGAATTATCGGGCTGGAAAGTATGACAAGCTTAGGAGTTTGATTGGCTCAGTGCCATGGCATGTACAACTGCAAGGACTAGAAGTTGATAGTGCATGGGAGGTAGTTAAGAAGTGCTTGCATGAAGCAATGGCTGACTGTATACCTAGAGTCCGAATAATAAATCAAGTAGGAGTTAAATGGATGAATAACACCATTAAGCTTGAGCTGCAAAAAAAGAAACAACTATGGAGGGAATTTAAGGAGAAAGGTGACCGGCAGGCACATGAACGGTATAAAGCGCAGGCCAGAAGGGTGATGAGTGTGGTAAGAAAAACAAAAAAGGATTACGAAAGAACATTGGCCATGCAGGCTAAAGAGAATCCTAAACAGTTTTTTAGATATGTAGCAAGTAAAAGGAAAAATGTACATGGCAGAATGATTTTAAAGAATGCCGACGGTAAGGAGGTAACTGAATCAGTTGAGATAGCTGAGTTACTGAGTGAGCACTTTGCAAGAATATATCATCCAGGTGGTGACATTGCAGAAACGAATAAACCAGTAGATTATACGGGAATTGTGGTGAATGAAGTGGAGGTGAGTAGTCTATTGCATAACCTCAATGTCAATACATCTGTGGGATTGGATGGTATACCAGCTCGTGTAGTACGAGAAGCAGCTAAAGAATTGTCAGTACCCTTGGCCATTTTGTTTAATTTGAGTCTCGGGTCTGGGTTAGTCCCGAGCGGGTGGAAGGAGGGGAAAATAGTTCCACTGCATAAAGATGGTTCCAAGACTGCTGTTGTAAATTACCGACCGATTAGCATATCAGGAATCATTGTCAAGGTCTTAGAGAAATTAGTCAAGAAAAGAATACAGGACTGGATAGATGAAAATGGGATTTTGTATGGGGGACAACATGGTTTTGTGAAGGGTGGATCATGCCTCAGTAACTTGCTCACGTTTTATAACACAGTGATGGCTGAACTGGATAGGGGTAATGGGTTTACAGTGATACTACTGGACCTTGCCAAGGCCTTTGACAGGATACCACATGGAACCCTAATCAGTAAACTGGAGCAGATGGGGATAGATATACCACAAGGATCTGTTCTTGGACCACTGCTGTTTAATTTGTTCATAAATGATATAGGAAAGGATCTGAGAGGAACAGTTCATTTGTTTGCGGATGATGCGAAGTTGGGTAGGGCAATAGTGAATGCAGATGACGTCAAAATTTTGCAGGACGATTTGGATAGATTGGAGGTCTGGGCTAGGGAGAATGGATGTCAATTTAATGTGGCAAAATGTAAGGTTATGCATTTTGGGGTGAAAAGATGGGAGGCAGTTTACTGCATTGGTGGAACCGTGCTCCAGGAAATTGATGAGGCACGAGATTTAGGAGTGTTGGTGGATAAGGAATTGAAATTTAGGGGACACATTGCAAAAGTGGCCAAATCAGCTCATCAAATCACTTGGTTGCTGAAGAATACGTTGACAAGCAGAGACAAGCAGGTTATTGTTCCTCTGTATCGAGCCTTGATAAGACCTCATCTCGACTACTGTGCTCAGATTTGGTCACCTAGGTTTCTTCTTGATGGGGAGGAGGTGGAGAGGATCCAGAGGCGAGTGACCAAGATGATAGCAGGTCTGTGGAATGAACCGTATGAGAACAGGTTGAGGATTTGTGGGTTGCAAAAATTGGTTGATAGGCGGAGGAGGGGAGATATGATTGAGACATTCAAATTACTGAAGGGTTTCTATAAAATTAATTCAGAAGATATTTTTGAGAACAGGGCTGGTTGTGGGAGGACTAGGGGACATCCATGGAAACTGGGCAAAAGTGTGGTTAGTAAAGGTGTTAGAGCTGGGTTCTTTACTTTTAGAGTAGTGAATGAGTGGAATGCGCTCCCTGAGTCTGTGGTGGATGCTGTGACAGTGAATGAGTTTAAGGCGAGGTATGATAGATACTGTATAAATGTCGAATAGTTGTGATGAAAATGATTTGGGGCCTCCCTCGATGAGTCTAATGACTCCCTGGAGTTGCCCGTAATAATAATAATAATAATAATAATAATAATATAGGGTTGGTAAGATGGATAGGAGGGTGGTTGAAGGAGAGATACCAGAGAGTGGTTTATTCAGGAGTGGAGTCAAAAAGACGTCTTGTGACTAGAGGAGTGCCGCAGGGCTCTGTTCTTGGACCACTGCTTTTCAATTTGTTCATCAATGATATTGGAAAGGATTTGAGAGGAAGTGTTCACTTGTTTGCTGATGATGCAAAGTTGGGTAGAGCAATTGTGAGTGCACAGGATGTCAAAATTTTACAGGATGATTTGGATAGTTTGGAGGACTGGGCTAGGAAAAATGGATGTCAGTTTAATGGCAAAGTGTAAGGTTATGCACTTTGAGGTGAAAAGAATAGCAGCAGTATATCGCATAGGTGGAACCGTACTCCAGGAGATTGATGAGGCCAGGGATTTGGGAGTGCTGGTGGATAGGGAGTTGAAGTTTAGGGGGCACATTGCAAAAGTAACTAAAACAGCTCACCAAATCACTTGGCTTATGAAAAATACTTTAACATGCAGAGAGAAGCAAGTTGTTGTTCCTCTGTATCGAGCCTTGATAAGACCCCATCTGGACTTCTGTGCCCAGTTATGGGCACCAGGGTTTCTTTGTGATGGGGAGGAAGTGGAGAGGGTCCAGAGACGAGTGACCAAGATGATAGCAGGTCTGTGGAATGAACCTTATGAGAATAGGTTGAGGATTTGTGGGTTGCAGAAATTGGATAGGTGAAGGAGGGGTGATATGATTGAGACATTCAAATTACTGAAGGGTTTTTATAAGATTGATCCAGAAGATATTTTTGAAAATATGACTGGTGGTGGGAGGACTAGGGGCCATGCATGGAAGCTGGGCAAGAGCGTGGTTGACAAGGGTGTCAGAGCTAGGTTTTTTACTTGGAGAGTGGTGAATGAGTGGAATAAGCTTCCAGAGTCTGTTGTGGGTGCTACAACTGTGAATGAGTTCAAGGCAAGATATGATAGATACTGTGTGAATGTTGAATAGTTGTTCCAGACATGATGTTAGGGCCTCCCTCGATGAGTCTGTCGACTCCTTGGAGTTTCCCGGAACAATAATAATAATAATAATAATAGATCTGGTGATGCTATGTCTGGATTTATCATTAACCAAGATAACCAATATTGCCTCCAGTTGGAGAGAGAGTAATCATGCAACCCTGACTTGGGATGTTGCTTAACATGTGTAATTTTCAGTTAATAAGGATATATCTGTATCTTAGAAAACAGTGATATGGCCAAAATGTATGAAAAGAAGAGAACACACTGACAAGCAGAGATAACATTACTACCCCTCTAAGATCTGATATGGCCATTTCTGATTGACTAAATTCCTTTTTTTGGGGGAGAGAGAGAGGGGGGGGGAATGAAGGAGCAGTTTGGAGGGTTTAGTGACAAGTGAACAAGATGGTTTCCATGGATGCTTCCGAACACTGGTTGATGAGTAAAACAAAGGAAATATGATAGAACCATACATATTACTAAAGTGTATTAACAGGAATGTTGCAGAAGACATGAAAAAACAAAGAGTTACCTCCAGAAACTGTGTGTGTGTGGTTAGCAAGGGCATGATGAGCTGCATTTTTTTGATTGAGTGGTGAATGAGCATGCATTGTTGGTGAATTGAGTCTGAAGGTAGCATGACAGGTTTTATTTGAATAATGATGTAGGCTTTTGCACTCCATTATGTCCAAGAAATAATCTTTTCATTTCAAAGTGCATATTACACTTTGCTGTGTTGATCTGACAACCATTATACACTGCTTGGAAACAAGTCAGCGGACACCATAGTGGGAGGAACAAACAGACATGCCACCCACCTTAATAAGATGTAGGACCTTCTTTTGCTGTGATGACTGCAGCAATCCTACAGGGCATACTTTCCACAAGCATATGATAGCAATCAATAGTAATTTGATTTCTAGGCTTCTAATGAGGTCATGACTGTTTGAGGCAAACATCCCTTGACCTTACCTGATGCAGCAGTTCATCACACAGATGATCAGTAGGAGAGAGAGATCAGGGCTCTGTGGAGGACAGTTGAGTGTAGCGACGTTCATGTCTACAAACCACGCAGTTAAAGCAGCAGCCTTATGGCACAGTGCACTGTCTTGCTGAAAAAGACAATGGTCAGCTCTGCAGAAATGCCACAAAGTAGGAAGCATTGCATTATCCAGAATGTTCGTATAACCTCTCGGAGTTCAATGTCCATGGCACCACAAACAGGGTTCTGAGGCCAAACCAGGAAAACGGGGCCATACTATCACCTCTGAATTTTAGTTGGGGTTGTGCACTCTGGTAAGAAATTCATTGGGCATCCACTATACCCACACCTGCCCATCTGCTTGGTAGAGAGTGTAGCATGATTCATCACTCCATAACACAACTTTCTAAGCATTCATGTCCCACTGTACACGCTCTTTGCACCACTGAAGATGACACTGCATGTTAGTTTAGTAATGTAGTGCTTGCATATTGCTGTCCTACCATGGAAGCTCATGCTGTCAGCATTGGTTCTGAATGTCTTTGCACAGATTCGTATTCCAGTCAATGCCTGGAACTCCGCATTCAACATTTCAGCAGACAAATGGCCGTTTTTACATATTATCACACTCTACGATCACATTCAGTGAGTGTGGTAGTTTGTCTACTGTGGGTAGCACTTGCAGTTGACTCTCTGCACTTCCATCTCAGTATGGTATTACTGATTGTTGACCTGAAATGGCCAATTTGCCAACAATATGCCAAACAAAGAGGATGCAAACACGACATCCTACCACAATGTTTCTTTCAAACTGCATTGGTTCCCTTCTCATAGCCGTTTCACTGAGACACAGTTGCACTGACTAGGGAGCATCATATTTCTCCAATTTACACTGGCTGCAAACATGCGACTCATTACAGGGCACAGTGCAACTTGCCCATGGGGATATTTGTTGACTTCTTTCCAAGCAGTGTAATTACTTGACATGCATTCACCATGATAATTTGCTGATGAAATCATCTACGTTGATATCCAACTGCCTGAAGTGCATTACTTCCCATTACTCTTCTGCCTTGTTGAACTATTTTCTGGTAGCAATTCTGATCAGTAATGCTCCTTTCCCTGCCCTGAGTACAGAATACCTCTTAAGTTGTAACTATTATTTCCAATATCAGCCAAGTCATTAACATTATTTTAGGCCAAATCTCATATGATCTCTCATGATGAATTCATCGAATGAAGACGGTGTTTGCCATCATTGTTCTGGGATAATTTAGTGTGTTCAGTGGCACTGTGTTCGAATAAGTATTCAACAATAAAACACTTCACAAAATAGCCACCTTTCAAATAAACATGAAACACTTAGCTACAACCATTTGGCCTGGTTGGCCGAGTGGTTAGTGTATCAGCTCTCCAGCCAAAAGGCTGCAGGTTCGAATCCAGCTATGGGCATGGATGTTTGTGATTGTTGGTGAAAATCTAGTGGTGGTGGTGGGTGGTAGATGGTGTTGGTGTAGATGATGATGGTAGTTGCAGTTGGTGGAGCAGAGTTGTAGAGCAGGTGCCCTCCCTCGATGAGTCTTTGGACTCCCTGGAGGTGTCATGTAATAATAATAATAATTTGAAAAATTCAAATGTAGAGTAAATTATATATTATAATATGTGATACTTGGATGCCCTTAAGGCCAATGACCTGCCTAGATTGGCTTTATTGCCCATAATTTTAAGGTTAGGTGCTCATTCTTATGCATAAATATATATTTTATTTGTTTGTAAATTTTAGGATGAAAAATCTGAGTTTCAATGAGAAAAACTCTTGCTATCTCCATAGGATATTGGCAACTCATCTTCATTTCAAAAGCTTTGGTCAAGTTATTGGTGTTCAAGATGGCATTTGAACCCTGGTCTCTCCTAACCAAAGAGTTTTGTCAAAATGGACTGTACTATGGAGGCACCTAACTTTCTTTTATACTCTACCTGTTTATGTAATAATCTAATACAAAATTTAGTAATATATTTAATATATTTTTTATAAAATAAATCCTTGAATGCCTTTTATTTGCAAAAGGAATAATCAAAGCTCCTTCAGCCCTAACTTTATGAAGATTAGTGGGGAGATAGTTTAAACTTGTTGGCTATCACTGATAGCATTCAAGATATCAGTTAACACCAAAGCCTTCACAAGAAAGAAAGATTATTCCAGTGGAGTGCAAGGTTGTTTTTTTCTTTTCAAGCTACAAGATTAAAAACCAGTTTCTGGCAAGGGGGTCCCAAAGATTAACTAACTCCGAATAGCCTATAAGAAATTCCTCTAGTCAGGATGATGAAAAATGTGTGGAAAGGCTTATGTATTGGCAGTACATGTTAGTTTATTTTCACGGCACTGATTACACCAAACGATAAGAAAATATTAACTTATTAGCTGATATTACATCCAGCATCTTTAGAGCACAAGATCAGTTTGTCACAGTACACGAAACAACAATTTGGTATAACAACGGGATTAGTTTAAAAAAAATTATAATGGACAATACAAGGAACTAATGTCCTAATTGGCACCATCTATTTTGGAAAAATTGGACTGATTTTACAAGATTGCATTGTGAATTTATCATCAGCAGCCCTAATGGATAAAGCAGTTAGCACATTAAGTAGAGGACATAACTGGCAAGTTTCAAAAGCCAAAATAATAGCTTCTGTTTATTGGTGAATATACAACATGCTTCCAGCAAATAGCCAGTAACATTCGTTTGGATGTGGCTAACATCTTAATCCAATTCAAGCCTCTCGAAAACAATATCCCCCCCCCAAAAAAGAAGTCAGTGCTTTAAAAGAGCTATACATTAATAACAATACTGTTATAGCTAAAGCAGACAAAGGTAATGCAATCGTTGTGATGAATTTACTGAATGTGAAAGCAAAATTCACATACTTTTACAAGGTCAGTCTACATACCAAATCATTGATCGTGATCCTACTAATTCTCAAAATAATAAAGTTTGCAAATTATTGAAAAGTCACTTCCTGGCTAAAAGAAACAGTTAACAAACTCAAGCCCTTTTATGTTAAAGCAGAGAATATATGGGGCACCTAAAATTCACAAATAAGGTACACTACACCCCTATGTCCTATTGTGGATAGTATAAACAGTCCCACATACAAACTTGCTAAACATTTAGCTAAATTACTAGCCACCCTCACAAATAATTTTCCCTCCTTTGTTAAAAATTCCATTCAGCTAAAAAGTATATTAGAAAATCATATCTTAAAAAGTTCAGACATAATTAGTTTTGATATTACTTCACTATTCGCTAATGTACTGTTAATTGAAACCCCTGATTTGCTAAGTCACATTTCCCCCAGATATATTTCAACTATTTAAATTTACAGTACATGCATTATTCCTAAACATAACATACAATGTGTCTACAGAGAAAAACAACTTTAAAGATTTATAACTTTTCACTGAAAAATGCTAAGAAAGGGGAGGATATATTCACACAGTTCATAAAAGGAATGCTTGAGTTCTGTATAATATATGCAAAAGTAAAACCTAGGTATATTATGTAATATGATGGTTCAAAAAATCACATCCACTCAATATATGTACCACTTGTAGTAGACTAAGTTACAATGATATTCAGTTCTCTTCCATGCAGTGTACCAAATCAAGGATAACAGAGTGTCATTCTCCAGGATAAGAGAGTTCTTAGCATGTATATTTAGACATGACACAAGTTTAGGTAGTAACCTGTTAGATATTTTTTGCAAACATGAATGGCCTACCAATCCTGTCATGAATGAGACCATGCCGAATGCTAATTTGGTCAGAATCTTTCAACCCTGTGGATGAGACCTGACTCATTTTTTTTTATGATGACCTCACACATGAAAGGTCACAAGACCTATAACACTACAGTGTCATATGTGGGTAAATTCATTAAAAAAAAAGATCATTTACCTAGATGTGACAATTTTATTTATTAGCATGCTCATATGTTGCTTTGGCAGAGAAAATGATCTAGTTTAGTCAGTCTGGATTTTGATTGATTGTTCCACCAATTGCAGAGCATAATTTTTTCTTTTGATATATTCATCAAACATATCAAAAGATATGTTATTTGTATTTATTTAATAAATACAAATAATCTAGTGCCTTTTTGTTGTATGGGAAACATAAGTACTTGGCAAACAAATCAGCATTAGCACTTCAAAAATATAGAGAAGAATGTAGGAAACTTAAATTTTAATTTTTGAACTGTGGTTGCAGTCAATAATCACATATGCAGACCTATAGGGACAGTTACATGTGCAATTTATAGTTTTTTACTCACACGATGACAGATTTCTTTCCAATCCTTCAGCTTAAAGAGTGAATCACATCAGTAGTGTTTTCGTTTACTATCCATTGATCTAATAGAGCAGAGGTGAATTATATACTGTTACAACTGCCCAGCTAGATAGATGGGCGTATGAATGGGGGTTTCAGTTTAATGCAGCGAAATGTAAGATTTGAGGTTTGGGACACATTGATGGGACGCTGCATACTCTATGGGACGAGTTAAACTGGAGGAAGTAGGAGAGACAAGAGATCTGGATTTGATGATTGATAGAAACCTGAAATTTAGGGAACATATTGCAAAGGTAGTAAAGGTAACACAGAGGATTGCTGCAATAATGAGAAGGACACTGACCTGCAGAGATAAAATGGTTATCATTCCGTTGTATAAGACTCTGATCAGACCACACTTAGACTATTGTTCTCAGATCTGGTTGCCCAGGATTTGAAGGGGATAAATTAACTGTGGAAAGGGTACAAAGGCGGATAACAAAGATAGTGTCGGGACTGTACAATGTTAGTTATGAGGATCGGCTGAGGGGGTGTGGACTGCAGAGTTTGGTGGATAAAAGAAGGAGGGGGTGATATGATTGAGACTTTTAAAACTGTTGAGAGGTGGTTACAGGGTTGACACTGGGGAGTTCTTTCGCTTGGTTGAACAGTGGGAAGGAATCATGACAAGAGGCCATCCCTGGAAGTTACGAAAGGAAACTATGAGAAAGAGGGTGAGGAGTGGTTGAACCATGGAGTGCATTGCCTGATGGAGTGGTGAGAGCGAGAACGGTCAATGCATTTAAGGAGTGGTATGATACTTTGTTTCCTAGGAGGGACCTCCCTCGATGAGTCTTGATAGACTTGCGTTTCTTAGAAAGGACCTCCCACGATGAGTCTTTTGACTCCACGGAGGCCTGAATAATAATAATAACTTGGTGCTGGTTGTTTTGGATTTATGTCCTAAGCAGATAAGGCTATGAGACCAGCATATAAAGTTTATGCATTGGTGCAGTACATGATTCAGAAGGTCAATTTAAATTGAAGGTGTTCTTTTGGCTGATTTGCAGAATGAAAAACTGGATGCAAATCGTGCATATGTTAATCACCTGTGATATTAAATGATTACTGACATCACATAATATGCATGGATATGTCTGGATGTCATGTTCTTATATGAAACTAAAATAACTGACAGTGATAAATGTAAATGTCCCTCACTTACATTACATTACAGTAAAAATTATATAGCTTCAGAGATTCTTCATTTTTATGTACAAATTCTGTATATTAATATGTGATACCGATGCAATATGTTATTAAAGTTTATGCATTGGTGCAGTACATAACTCAGAAGGTAGTCACAAGGTAGGTTTGCCGCCTGTCCCGAATTTTAAGAAAATTTTCAGCATCCCGAATTACACCTAAGCGGGACAACTTATATGGCGAAACCCAAATTATCCCAAAGACTTACAAAATATGTGAAAGAAATTCTTAGTGAGCGTTAGTGACATTTGTAAATTTGTATCCATAATGTGTACCATGCAAAAAATATCTGTGTTTTGGGGATCTCATTGGTCAAATTCTGCTCAGATGACTAGATTGTAATGCTTCTTGTGATTCGATTAACTTATAATCTTTACTTGTAATATGAAATAAGCGCGTTCATGGCCTACGTAATGTGTTTATGTGATTTATCACCATAATTATTGTATGTTATGTTGGCAGCAGTGAAATCACTGCCAGTGATGTTATACATTATCATAGCCTTCTAGAATCTAGATACATATGCCATATAACTTTGCTCAACGTCAACGAATGAACGCTACGAGTTGGTTGTTTTTTACATCAAGTTTGACTTGAATTTTCATTGTTTAAAGGAGAAGTTTTTTTTTTTCAGAGGAAGAGGTAAGTTATTATTATGATCGATGAATGAGAGGTAGCTTGTCCTTAAGTTTTGTGAGATACTACTATTGTTTTTCATTTTTTTTTTCAGAATTGCTTTCCACACAACATTAGTCACTGATAGTGAACTGGAGTATTGCACATCATTAGTTTCCCGATGTCTAGTTCCTCAAGTGACATTGAAAAAGAGAAGAAAAGCAAAAAAAAATGAAGCGTTTATGTGTGTGCAGAAGTGTTTGGGAAGGGAAATATCCATGGTTGAAGCCAAGTGAAACAAACTCTTTTAAAGCATTCTGTAATATTTGCTTCTGTGAATTCAGTATTGCACATGGCAGAGAAAATGACGTTAAAAAACATTCAAACAGTGATACTCACACAAAGAAAGAGAACAGTAGCAAACAGGGAATGAAATTAGAATGTTTTTTCATATCATCTGAAACGGAAAGAAAATCAGTAACAGCCACAGAATTAGGTTTGGTTTATCACACAGTAAAGCATAATTTATCATATTCAAGTATGGATTGTGCCAATAAATGTGTCCTGTTATATTTAATAACTCTGAAATTGTTTTAAAGGTTCAATGTGGTAGGACAAAGGCTGAAATGCTTGTCTGCAATGTAATGGCCCCTGAATCAGTCTCTGAAGTTAGCAGAGATCTAAAAAAAGTAGGTTACTTTTCTGTAGCTACTGATGCAAGTAACAGAAGAAACAGAAAGCTGTGGCTTCTGTGTGTAAGATATTTCACAGCTGAAAAGGGCATTGAATGTAAGGTTCTTGATTTTTATGAGGATCTAGAAGAGACTTATATGTAATATCAATGTTATTACAATTTTCATACACTTCACATCCATGATAACTTGAACGTCTATAGACATCTTGGCCGGTAGCGTGGTTAAAAGTGTTTCAAGTGACAATGAATTTTATTCATTTTTAAGGTAGAATCATACAAATTAAACTTTCAAATACAAATATTAATAAATCACTAATACCAGTAACGACGTATTCAATCTTTTAATTTTTTATAAGGTTAGAATTACACATTCAACTTTGGCTTTTTCATTTTATGCATTTAGGCGAGGGGAAGACTTTCATATTCGATAAGTGTGTCCCTCTTTAGACTTACCAAAAGGTGGCAACCCTATCACAAGGTCAATTTAAAATTACAGAAATCTGTCAATATATTAATTTGTAAAAAAGTGAAATAAATCTGTGTGCAAAAATTACAGAAAAACCTTATCTAATTGGTGTTCTGGGAAAGATTTATGAAAGCATACTTGAGAAAAGGCTAAGAAAATTGTGAAAATAAGCAACATTGATGAAACAGATGAAGAATGATGAAAGTATAATATAGATCTCTATTTGTGCTGAAAGAGAATATGATAAAGCAGCAACAAATAAAAACTGTTCATACAACTTAATGCTCTCCTGTAAAGGTATCTTTACTCAAGAGTAAAGCAATACCTAGCATAATACTTTCATAGGACATTAGAAGTAGGAACTAGAGATGGTTAAATATTATAATATTCCTTTTGCATTATATACATTCAAACAAAAGTGATATTGAAACTGACCTTTGCATCATGCAGCAATGATACACAGACCAAAGGAACTTTCATCAGCCTTAAGTGTTCCAGAGTACTGAGCAAAATTAAATAAGTGTTGTGACAAACTTGATACAAAAACTTGTCCAATTTTTGTGTATGTGGAAACTAATAAAATAATAATAAAAATAACAATTGAAGGTAAATAACTAGATCTTTAAATGATTATAATGGATGCAAAGTCTTGTACGAGGTGTGGCTATTAAATTAAATAACAAGACGGGTTGCAAAAATGTGGTTTATTATTACAATTGTACAACTTAATTGTTATTCCCTTCAACATACTCCCCTCCTCTACTATACACCGTTGCATACGAATTTTCCATTGTTAGAACCAGTACTGCAAGTCATCAGGTGTTATCTGCTTCAGTAGCACTGCCATTTTCTCCTTTATCTCATAGACTAAAAATGGGTGCCCTTCAATGTGGATTTCAACTTTGGAAAAAGGTAAAAGTCGCATGGAGCTAAGTCTGGCAAGTAAGGTGGTTGGTTCAACACTGGAATCTTTTTATCAGCCAGATACTGCTTTACAGACAGTGCACTGTGGGCTGGGACATTGTCCTGATAGAGAATCCAAGCATTGTTCTTCCACAGATTGGGTCTCTTCTTCCTCATTTGTTCTCTCAGCTTGGCCAGAACCTCAAGGTAATAATGTTGGTTAACTGACCCTCTGATACCCATTCAACCATTACCATACCATTGATATTTAAAAAAAAAAAAAGATCAGCATTGCCTCCAGTTTTGACTTGCTTTTTTCATTCTTGGTGACATGGGAGTTTTCCAGTGTATCGATTGTCTCTTTGTTCCTGGATCGTACTGGAAAATCCACGTCTCATCACTTGTGATAATCTTCTCCTGCAAGTTCAGCTCCACTCTCAACTGTTCCATGATGTCAGTGCAAATATGTTTCTGGACGTCTTTCTGCTCCTGACATAAGTTTTTGGGAACCATTTTGGTGCATGTTAAATTGCTCATGTAAAATTTGTCATACAGTTTCCTTATCAATGTGTGCCATGTCTGCTATCATCCAAATGCTTAATCAGCACAGATACTGCTTTAAATCGGTTCCTGCCATGATAGGGCGACCCAGTTGTTCGTCATTTTTAACATTTTCTCGACCATCAGCAAAGCGTTTGTGCCATTCAAACACATGACATTACATTATTAACGTACACCTCCTGCAACACACTCAGTTGGCGGTTTTTTCAATTTCACAAGAAATCTGAGATGAATGCGCTGCTCAAGTTTAACGTTAGACATTATTCTGGCAAAGCGACTTCACACATGTTGCTTTTATAACTGCCTACAAACTAACTATGAGTGACAGCAAACAATGCATATCTCATCTGCTTCTAGAACCTTCAAGGTCATTCATGGCGCAAGCGTCCCACTGATATGAGTACACAATTCACAGCGCACCTTGTCTCGTTATTTAATAGCCACACCTCGTATTTCTGATCTGATGTCCAAATCCACACCATGGGTAGGTGAGATTTAGATATCATATCAGGAAAGGTGTCCATGTGGATGCTTAGTGAACAACGATGAGCTGGCACACCAGGACTTAGTGAACCAAATTATATTCTATGCTTACTGAAACCACATATGCATGCATGATATATAAATGAGATACAGAATAGGATATATTGCCATCTGGGGCATCACACCGTTATCCACAACCCTATTGATTTTGCCAGGAAATTGGTGCAAAAGTAAAATTTCAGCTGTTGGCACAACCATTAAAGAAATGAACATAGCACCATTAACATAATATGTACAAATGAAAACAGGTGGAGCTAGTAGAGAAATAACAGAGTAGACTACTAGATGATATTCAAACTCGGGTGTTTCTAACCAAAGAGAAAATTCTTCTATAACAGAGGAGACCAGGGGTTTGAGAGTGCTGGATCTGGCAATAGCATCAGAAGATGTATCCATAACCAGGTAGATCCTCTGCCTCCTACTGGGGAGGGGAGAGTGACCACACCATCTTGTTCTAGGGATTGCAAAACATAGCATTCTCTTTCAAGAAAAGGTTTACATTAAACTAGAAAACTGGTAATAATGATAGACTCCGGAGGCAGCTTGGAGTGGCAGTATCATAGCTTTAAGAAGCTACATGGAAAGAATGTCAGTAGTGTGTGGGAAGTGGTCAGGGATTGTTTGAGAGAAGTAGTATTATCAGACTGCATACATACCCGGGTCAAGAGGATATACCAAGTAGGAGTTAAGTGGATGAGTAACAATATCAAACAGGAGCTGCAAAAAGCATTGTAGAAGGAACATAAAGAAAAACATGATCAGCATACTCATGAGCAGTACAAAGTGCAAGCAAGAAGGGTGACATATGGTAATAAACACTAAATCAGATTATGAGAGAAAACTAGCTGAGTAGACCAAAGTAAATCCAAAAATCTTTTTTGCTACACAAAGGAAAAGGAAGGATAACTTTAATCAATATCAATCGTAGGAAGGTGACTGAAAGAGAAGAACAGTTGAGTTACTAAATTATCATTTTGAAGGATGTCACCCAGGTGAAGATTTTGCAGTTGCTAATTTGAAACAGAGGTAGACAAACTGAAGGTGCTCAGTACATGGAAAAATATTGATGTGAATGTAGAGGTGGGACAGAATGGCATAGTGGTCTGCACACTATGAAAATGTGCAAAAAACACTGGCAGCACATCTGATGAAGTTATTTAAGTCTCAGCTACGACAAGGTTCCAAAGAAGTGGAAAGTGGGTAAGATAGTTCCATTAAATAGACTTCAAGACCGAAGTAGCAAATTACAGACCAATTAGTATCTCAGATGTGGTTGATTAAAGGTAAAATACAGGAATATGATATTCTGCAGTGGACAGCATGGTTTTGTAAAAAGTTGGTCCTGCCTTAGTAATTTACTCACATAACAGAGTGCAGCAGAAATAGATAAGTGAATTGGCTTTACTCCTAGATTTTACAAAGGCATTTGACAGAATACCACATGGAAAGCTATTACCTAAGCTGAAGCAAATGGGAATAGATATGAAGCTGAGAGTAGTACATGGTGGAATGGAATTTAGGAATATGATGGTGACTAGTGGAGTTCTTTAGCTTTGTACTAAAGTGGAGTTCTTTAGCTTTGTACTAAAGTCATTACTCTAATTTGTATGTTAATGATATAAGTAGTTATTTAAAAGGTAGGGACAGTCATTTGTTTGCTGATGATGCAAAACTGTGTAATAGTTGTTGATAAAAGTGATGTAGATATCCTGCAGTATGATTTAAATAAATTGGCATTGTGGGTGAAAGATAATGGTTGTCAGTTTAATGAAAATTGTAAGGTAATGCACTTCAAGTTTAGATTACATACTGAAATCCATCCACATTGATGGTACTGGATTGCAGAAATTGATTTTTGAGTAATGGTGAACAAAGAGTTAAAGTTCAGAGGGAGTATTGCAAAAGTTATAACCCAGCTCACAGATTACTTCGATGTTGACATTTGGACACATCTTGAATACTGTGTAGATTTAGTCACTCAACATTTGATGTTGAGTGACCAAGCTGGTGACTCAACATCTGTGTTGAGTCACCAGGCTGTGGAATGCTACCTATGAGGATAGACTGAAGGTTCATGTGGGTTGCAAAGTTCAGCGGATATGGAGAAAAAGGGGGGGGGGGCATGATAGAAACTTGCATTACTACAGGGAATCTCTAAAACTGACACAAAATTTTCAATACATGATAAATACTGAGAAAACTAAGGGTCTCTGGAAGTTGTATGTAGTTAGTAAGGGTGTGCTGACTAGATTCTTTGCTTGGAGAGTGGTAAATGGATTGCGTAAAGCAGTTATGAGTTTAAGGAGAGGTATGATAGGTGGCATGTATAAAGGTTGGTATAATGTATAATGTAGCAACAGAATTCAGCACTAAATATGATAAACTTCATATATATATGTATGTGGGAATTTTTTCATTAACACGTGTATATTAAGCTTAGCTCTTTACTGCATCTGGATGAAGTTATGGTCTTAAATCTGCTGCAGTTCTTTAGCTGCAGCTTACCTGATGACTGGAATTTATCTCATATTTTTGCCATTCACAAAAAAAAGGGTAATAAGATTTAAATAATTACAGGGGAATAAGTGTAATGACATCCATTAACAGACTCCTGAGTAGAGTAATAAAACATCAGCTGGAAGTCCTGGTTCATATGAACATTTCAGAACTGCCTAAATTCATGGAGGGGGAAGTCCCATACAGATAACACAGAATTCCCTAGATGTCAAAGAGTATGATGAAGGATGAGAACTTCATCCAGTTTTTACAAACCAAGAAAAGGCTCATGACTCAGTGCCAATTACTCAGTTGTGGAAAGCACTTAGGAAGCTTGGAGTGGATGAACATTTAGCTGATAAAGATTTGTGATATAGCCTGGACAACAGTTAAAGTTGGATGAAAGTTTCAGAATTCAGAATTACAAATCGACTGATTTATGATTAAATTGGTGCAAGAACAGCAAAAGTCATACTGCACCAAACCAAAGGTGACAGGAGTACAGAAGGTAATAAATAATATAATAATAAAGTAATAAATTAACAAATATATACTGTATGAAAAGCAAATTTTAAAAAATTTATAAATTAAGCAATCCATTATCTACACAAAAACAGAATTCATAATCAAATGTGATTAAATAAATTAATTCTTTGTAAAACGTTAAACACATCATGCAGTTTGACATCTGCTTGAGTGTATATGACTTAGATTAGTAAAAAATTTCATTCCTCTCTCGTATGAAGTGGTGAGTGACACTCTACCAGAATGTGATAAATAGTGAGATGTGTTGCATTTTTCACACATAGGTGGGTCATCAGCCCTCAGTAGATAAGAATGTGTAAGATGACTCTGGCCTGTGTAGCCTAGCAAGCAACATCCTCTCTTCTGTTTTTACATTGACTACACTGTCAGTACTTAATTTCATGCAATTTAATTGTCAGTGATTCCTACCATGAAGAGTGTCATTGGGTAATTAGATTTGATCTATTAAGCTGTCTGAAGTTTGTATATGGGACTGACAAACAGTAAATGGAAAAAGTATCAGCTGATCCAGCAGTTGCATCCGCAATCTCATTTCCTTTAATTCCAATGCTCATGAGAATTCAGCACAACCGAACATCAAAATTAAGGGTATTCATTTTCATACAACAGTTGTAAAAACCTCACAAAGCACTGTATGTGGATTATACACAGGAGATGAGAGGGCCTGTAATGAACTCAATATATAAATTACACACTTTTGGCAGCATTTTTTAGCATTGCTCTGAATGTATTATTAATAATTACAGGTTGACAGATGATGGGATATGAGACCTCTGTAGTTGACAAAGTGAGAGGTTATAGGATGGAGTGGAAACCTGCCATGGAAAAATTCAGTTATGTTTGGTGCAGGTAATGTCAACATTCATGCTAATAGCCTCCATAATCTCTTTAACAAGCATACAAAAGGGACATTTAACAGTCTGACATTGAGCTTCCCAACTAAAAAAAAAAAAAAAAAAAAAAAAAAAAGAAAAAAAAAAGGGATACTAGTCTACATAGGATGCTCTGGAAGAGACTTTCTTTTTAGGGCCTAGTTAAGAGACAACTGTTTTTGTCTAAGTGACAGAGAAGATTCAATTGCTTCAACATTTGAATGGGCAATGCATGAAAAGCATCAACAGCTATTTGCATACTCTGATGATGGATGGGGTCCAACCATTAGAGTGTGCTCTCCTCTGTAGAACTGTAAACCTGGGACCCATAATCAACCATAAAGGCAGGGAAAGAAACATCCATCAGCACTCCATTCTGTAGAGTATAGTATGTGTGAAGGAGATTCAATGCTTTTTTTGCATTTGTCCCTAAGTTGACAAATGTGCGTAAAGAATATAAGCTTTCTGTCAAAGATGAGTTCAAAGAACTTGGCTTTTGGTACTACTGGAATAATAATTGTCCCATTCTTAAATTAAGAACTGAATGAAGAAAACATTTATGGCAGAAGTGTACACAGACAGTTTTTTTTCTGCTGAAAACCTGAACTCATTACCAAGAGCCCATGAAGAAACATGATTAACACCCCAACCGCCCATAACATCTATAGACGTCCAGCTAAATCTGGATACGATTCTGTAACACCTACTGAATAACAATGGATAGGAAGTGCAATTTGTTCTCACTATTTCATCCACCTCAGCCAGTAGGAAGGTTAACTGCTTGTTGGAGTTGTCTTTTAGTTTCCCTCATATTGCAAGAGTGACAGTAATTCTGAAGTTATTGACATATAAAGCATTGCTTATTGTGGGATGAAGCTGTTCAATGATTGTATTAACTCTGATAGCAAAGAATGTCACACTTAAGACAGCTTTGAGGAAAACTCTCTTCTTGATGATATGGCTGAGATAACATGCTTCCCACTTGGACATTGAAGACTTGACTGGACTGGCCAGAAAGTTTTCAACAACAGGAAGGTGTTCTCTGAGACCAGAATTAAAGAAATCTTTAAATATGCCATATTTCCAGGCTATAACATAAGCTTCTTCCATGTCAAAGAAAATGTCCATTTCAGGAAAGTGTTTCTTATACGTTTCTAAAGGAACAAAATGGCCCAAAGTTGATTGATGTCTACGATAGCCACATTGTGTGTTGGAAAGAAGTTTGTTGCTTTCTAAATACCAGAGAAGACTTGCATTTACCATTTTTTACAATATTTTACAAATACAGCTGGTCAGAGCGAGAGTTCGATAATTGTTGAATCCTTTCCAGGTTTTAGGATGGCAGTAACAACTGACTGATGCCAAGCATCAGTCAGTTGTTACTGCCATTTTGTATAGTAAAAGAAGGAGTTCCATGGTTGATATTTTATCATCTCATGATGGATATTATCAGAGCCTACTGCACTGGCATGACAGAGCTCTTTTTAGTTCCTCCTAAATGAAAGGCTGATTGCATAACTCTAGCACATTGGTAGATAAGTCTAGTCACTGTTTCTCTTGTTGATCTTTCAGTATTAAAATTCAAGAGGATGTGAAGCTTTTGCTGAGATAATAGCAAAATTTTCTCCAAAAGTGTGTGCAATAGATTTGAGATCAGCAAGAAGAGATCCATTATGTTCCAAGAAGGCAGGCAAACAGTGCATTCTATATCTACCTTTCATTTTTTGGATTTTATCTCATACAGTATGTGAACTGGTTGTTAGATTACTTGATGTAAATTGGATTCAAGATTGTTTTCGAGTCTGATGTCTCACACAATGTACTTTGGCTCGAGCATTTTTAAAGGCTAGTAGATTTGATGTTGTTGGGTATCTAAGAAATATACTCCATGCTCTGTTATTTTTTTGGCTGCTTTAACACTTTGGATTCCCCCAAGGTTTTGGACAGGGCAGAAATGAATATGATGTGTTTGGAATTGCAACTGTTGCTAATTGGACAATACAATTTGTGATATACTTCATTCATAGGTATTTGACAGAATTAAATTTTGCAAGATAGAAAAATGTATTCCAGTCAGCCTGGTCCATTTTCCACATGGATATCTGTGTAGGATAACATGTCATTGGTGATACTGACTGAGTTCTGCAGTTAGCAATAAGAATGTGTGTTTTGCCTACATACTGCACTATACATGGGTGGTCTGAAAAGTTCTCAGCCTTCACCATAGATGGCAACACTATTGGCAAGATTTTTTTTTTCTAAGTTGGTACATATGTCATAAGCATCCATGTGATAGCAAGTCATTCTATCAAGTAGTTTTTTTCATACAGCTGTCTGAAGCAAAAGTATTGTCTGTATCCCTTGAAATGGATAAAACTGAGTATCGTGCGGTTATAAAATTCTTTGTAAAAGAAGGTTTAATGGCAAAAGAAATTCATTCGAAGTTCATAAAAGTTTATGGGCATTCTTCTCCTTCATTTTCGACAATTAAGAAATGGACTGCCGAAGCTTTGTGCAAGATGGGTGCTGTGCTTGCTCACAGCAGATCAAAAACACACTCGCATGGAAATCTCTGAACAGTGCTTGGAGCATTTTAACAAGAATAAAACTGATTTTGTGCATCAATTTATTAATATGGATGAGACTTGGATTCACCATTAAACACCAAAATCCAAACAGCAGTCAAAACAGTGGACAGAAGCTGTTGTTCAGCACCAAAGAAGACAAAGTTGGTTCCAGCAGGAAAGGTCATGGCATCGGTGTTTTGGGATGCTAAAGGCATTTTGATTATTAATTATCTTGAATTAGATGAAAAAAATCATCTTTCATCAGGACAATACACCTGCCCACAAAGGTGTTTTGGCAATGGGAAAATTAAGGGATCTGCACTATGATTTGTTGGAACATCCACCCTATTCCCCAGATTTGGCTCCCTGTGACTTCTATCTTTTCCCAAAACTAAAGCTCTTCCTCGCTGGTCAGCATTTTGCTTCAAATCAAAAGGTGATTGCAGCTGTAGAGGGGTATTTTACAGATCTTACTGAGAACCACTACAGGGACAGGATAATGGCGCTGGAGCATTGCTGAAATAAACGTATTAGTCTTAAGGGAGATTATGTTGAAAAATAAAAATAATTTTGAAATTAAAAATTTGTTTTTTCATCGTTAGGTCAAGAACTTTTCAGACCACCCTCATATATACATATATATCAAACATATTCCCTTTGAGAAGACATTTGATTTCCATCTGGGATGTGTAAAAAAATTTATTATTTTTTTCATATCTGAGATGTAATTTAGAAGATAATGGAGATAAGATTAACCATCATAATTTTAGCATAACGTTTAATAGAGTAAGTTACTCTGCCATAACAAGAACAGAAATCTGTACACACAATAGTTTATATTTTGTTGAATAATATTTTTCAAATGGAATTTTATGAAGGGTTAAAGTGAAAACCATAAAATTCTGATGTGTTCCTTTTCAGAACTGTATTCCAATATATAACAAAGTTAATAAAAAAAAAATAAACTGGTGTATAAAATATTCTGGAATTGTTCTTATGATAATTAATAAAAACTCTTGAAAATGCCAAGGGATATTTACTGTGAACAATGAATACATTACAAAAAGAAAAAAAAAATTAGAGGTGTATACATAAAATATACATATAGATGTTGATGAGCACATTTCATTCAGTTCTCACCACTCTGCCTATAGCCATAGGAGGAAGTCATTTATTTCCTGACAGAGTACCAGAAGGTGACAGCACAAGTTCCCTGATAAAGGCTGCCAGCCATTCCTTAGCTCACCAGACACCATCACTGCTAAGGCACCGTGCACTGACAACCTGAGGGTTCAACCCTTGTAAAACTGAGAAGATTCCCTTCTTGTTGCATCCTTGGACACCCGGATAAAAAAGAGCACTGGGAAAATACATATACAAAAGTGCCAACATCTGTGCACATTTCTACACTGTTGCTGGAATAGTTATGCTAACTTCTAATTATTTTGTATAACTTGAAAGTCTTCAGTTCATGATATCTTCTTAACTGCTTTAATAAACTCTAGATATTTCATTCACAATTTTCTGTTTACAAATCTTTTTAAAAGAATCTTTACAGTGTTGATTTAATTGAACACACTAAATTTTGGTGCCACATGATTACTACGGAAGTGCACCAGTATATAACTATACAAAACTTCTGACAAAACTCGACAAATTTATTACAATACAAGTATATACCAATTGTTACATACAATGAAAAACTATTACTGTTTTGGTAAAGAGAAAAATAAAAGATGTTTTCACCGCATAACACAAACAATAGCATTTGGAATTATTTTACACTGTGTTTCCACAATCATAACACAAAGGTCCCCAAAATTCTGGCAGTGTCACACTTTTTTAAAGATCCATCTTTGCTAACTGTACAGTTGCTTGAACACCAAAACTCCTGTCAGTGCACATGAATACGTGTTACCAAACTAGGCAACTTAAGAATGTGGCTTTTCTGAAGGAGGTAGCAGTTTAATCACATATACAAATACTCGTGTCCTCTTTTTCTGCCACATCAAGTCCATCTGAATAAAATTGCATGTGAGAAAACTTATATCAAACTCAGGCACTACACTCAGTCATGGAAAGGCAGGCATTTTTATGCTACACAATGAATGTACAGTATTCATTACAATAAGAAGATGCAAACTATATTACAATTACAAGCAATCACAATCAAATAAAAAGCTCACAAGAAAATTCTACAAACCAAATACAATTTTATACAAAAAAATAAAGCACTTTAGGTGTTTTGGCAATAAACATTTTACTTAAAAAAATGCTCGTTATATAGCTTCCCTGTACAATTCTCTTTCAAATGCTAAAATGAATGTTAAGACATTCTAATTCAAACTTCTAATTCTTCTGTGGTATTATTCTTGTATATAAATTATAATCAGTTTTTAATTGATGTAATGGGAAGACTATATGGATTTTTTTAACTTTTGAGAAGAGATTTACAATTTTTTTTCAAGTAAAAAAAATCAGCTCATATGCTGATACTAGAAGTGTACAGTACATGGCACTAAAGTGGATGATAACAAAATAAAGGTGGGTATGCATTTCATTTTATCAACTGTTATCTCCATACTTTATTGTTAAATTTCACAAAGGCAGGCAGAAACAGCAATCTTACTCTACATTATAAGCAGTCTCAAATATTAATATTTTATATTTATATTTATATATATATTATATATATATATACACAAACAGTATCCTTTTCTTCATTTAGTGTATGAATTTGATTCTTGTCATAATGCTTTCCCATTAAAAAGCATTTTCATTAACTATACTAAACTTAAAAAAACCAAATCAGAAGGGGAAGGGAAAACAACCGAAAAACATATGCTATTCACACATTATAAATCCAACAAAAAAGTGCCAACAGTGATGAACTTTCAACATGTTAAATGACTTTTGACATAATATTCAAGAAACTTGTCTACACTGCAAGCCACTAATAATATAATGTCTTTTAAAAGAAGAGAATATACATACCAGTGTCAGCTATTTTGGCATTTGCAGACAAATTCATTGTCATGGAGTTACTGTGAAGATACAATGGCTATAAAATGCAGAGTTACAGATCCCATTAATAAGTTTCTTGTGTGAGTTCTATGTACACTGCTGCTTACATTTAACCAGCCATAAGTAATGTACAAACAAATGCACAAAAAAAAAAAAGTCAATTATTCCAAGGTATGTAAACTGCATTACAAACTGTATCTTCACAACAGACTATACAGAAACAGAAACAAGATTTAATTTGCAGCACTGAAGCTTGTATATCTGTATCAAACTCAAAAACACAGTGAGATTACAGTGGGAAGAGCATGAAATGTTGATCTTCTGACTAGAGGCTGCTGCAACATTTCTGATAGCTGCACTGGGATTGAAGAACTAGGGAGATATCATTCTCCACAGCTCATTTGGCAGAGTCTATAATAAGGCCTAATTTACCATAAGGGTATGAGATTCCATTGGCGGAGCAGAATCGTACAGAGTATCTGTATCTTGAGTTGGCTCGCCTTGTAATTGACACTGATTACTTAGAGTTCCTGCTCCACAGTCACAGAAAAACCTGAAAAATAAAACAGAAGTAGTAAATAAACCCTCAAAAAGAGATGTTGTAGGATATATTTGTGCCAAATATTCTGCAAAAAAATATGTTATGATTATGTGACATCTAACTCTAGCAGATAAGGAAAACAGAAAAAAAAGGTGAAATAATTACATGCTATAATGGTTATTATTTCATTTTACACTTTATAGTGAATGTGATAAACTGCAGTGTAATTAAGAAATAAGAAATGAGGGCAGCAATGTATACCAGGTCACTGGCAAACTCCAGAAAAGATAAGAGCCATTTTTGTGTAGTAATTGCTGATAGTTACTGCATTTTAATAGAATCTTGTTTATTTTTGATAGCTTAGGATAACTGTGTATTGTGGGACTTATGTTTTTTTTTTTCTTTTACCAATTTTGAAGCTTGCCTTGAAACAAAATGGCATTACAAACAAAGCCTACACACTCTGAAGATCAAATGTAATTAACAAATTAATTAACACAGAATTTTCAAGAATGGTTTTTATGAGTGAAACATGTGGCAGAGTGTGAAGTATGTGTTTGTAGAGACAGAATGAACAGGCAAGAGAAGGTGTTGGAAGTTTTTTCTACTTGGTTAGAATATAATAAATTTAGTTTAATCCATTATCCAAGTGTAAGCAAACAACGTTTGCGCTTGAAGTATCTTCAGGACTGAAGCAACTTGTGGTAAAGGTGGACCAAGCTCTCATCACTCCTTGTCTTAGTATCTCCCATAATACAAAGCACATCTCCTTGCAGACATGTATAATGCTATGCATTAAGGGAAGTGACACTACCCAGGCTGGTTTCGACCTTTATTCAGGTCTCGTCAGTGGGAGTCAGACCGAGAGGTAGTGATACTAAGGCAGAAGCAATGGAGAAGTCCTATTTACTTATACGAGTTGCCAAAAGGTGTCTTGCCATATTATTAAAGAGAAAGATGTTGGAAATGAGACACCTTTTGGCAACTCGTATAGGTAAATATGACTATTGGCTTATTGCCACGATTTCTCAAATGTTTGTCTTAAAGTAAATATAGTCATAATTTCTATTTGGCCTAAACTGAAATTTGTTCTCCAAATTGCTCGTAAACGATTCAATAGCCTCAAGTATACTTGCATAAATCTTACTTGGCGCATTCAGTAGAAAAATTCCTCTATAATTCTCACATTCAATTTTATTTTCTTTTTTTTCAGAAGGGGCGCTTAAGGATCAAAGCTTTATAACTGAGAGGAGACTTCCACATTGTCTTTAAAGGAATGCGGAGAACCAACCAACGCTTTCAAATTGTATTCTTATTGGCTTAAAACAAAATATAAAATGCTGGTACAACATGAAAGAATTTCATGCCAGCTGGGCATCACCCGGTTAAACAAGGTACCTATTGTTTTCACCAGGGAAAATAGTGAAAAGTCAGTTACTGGAACAAATCCTAAAACAAACCCCAACTTGTCACCAGAGTTCAACATTGGTACTATCAACATAAGAAGCCTGAATGGCAAAGAAATGGAGCTAGCTGAGGAATTGGATAAGTACCAGATTGACATAATAGGGGTGACTGAAGCAAAAAAAAAAAAAAGACAAAATCTGGTGAGATTTTTCTGAGCAATACATATAAAACGTTATATTCAGGCAATGAAAATCAAGGAAAAGAAGGAGTAGCCATAGTATTCAACACTAAATACGAGGCTAATCTTCTTGAATCGCAAGCAATATCAAGTAGAGTGATGTGGGGAAATATAAGAATGGGGAATTGGACAATGAGACTTATTTCTGCCTATGGTCCCACAGAAGGTTCTACTAAGGTAGGAATTTTTTGAGGCTTTAGAGAAAGCAACTGACACAATGAAAAATGAGAAGTTGGTCCTTGTTGGGGATCTAATAGCAGAGTAGGAAATGATTGTCAAACAAACAAAAATATTTTGGGAAAATTTGGAGAAAAGAGCAAAGGAAATAATAATGGCAAATACCTCTTGGATTTCTGCTCAGGAGATGGACTGCTTATTACTAACAACACAATGTTCCAACATAAAAAATGTGCACAAATTTACATGGATAGAAGAGGCAAGGAATAAGAAAAGCCTCATTGACTATGTTATTGTTGATAGTGATGTTTTCTCACTGGTGCATGACATCAGAGTGTACAGAGGGTTTGAAGTTGGAAGTGATCACCATTTAGTCTTGAGTAGGATAAGACTGAATTTCATATCGAAAAGAATAACATGTAAGAAAGTTTTAAAGCGAATAAAAGTTGAGCAGCTCTCAGATGTGAACTGTGGACTAAAATACACAAACATTATTCAAGAAAAAATGAAAGAATTTGTGAACAGGGAACAAACTTTGGAGATTCAGTGGCAAGCCTCGAAGAAAATATTGATTGATTCAGCCAGAGAGGAATGTGGTGAGGTTGTCTGCAAGGATAGAAAAATCAGAACTCCATGGTGGACAAAGGAAGTTAAAGAGGCAGGAAAAGAAGAAAGCATGTAAAGATTTTGGTAAGAACATAAAAAATAAATATCAAGAAGGTGGCAAGTTATTCTGGAGGTTGTTGAAGAAGCTCAGAAATGGAGGAAAGAGTGTGGTAAAAGGAATTAGAGATGATAAAGGTGATATGAAAACTGGAGAAAAAGATATCCTTGAAGTATGGAGTAACTACTTTAAAAAATGCTAAATGAAACTAGCAGTGATGATAGCACAGTGATAAAAAACACTGTCCAGGCATGCAATCAGGAATATATATATCCATACTTGAAGTAGAAAAAGCCATCAAAAGTCTGAAATGTGGAAAGGCAGCTGGAGTAGATGATATTCGACCAGAAATGCTCAAGTATGGAGGTATAAAAGTGTTACAGTGGCTGCACTGCATAGTTCAGAAAGCCTGGACAGAGGGACGAATTCCCGATGATTGGAGTAGAGCTCTCATAGTACCCATATATAAAAAGGAAAATAAAACTGAATGTGAGAATTACAGAGGTATTTCTCTACTGAGTGTTGCTGGTAAGATTTATGCCAGTATACTTGAGAAATGGTTGAGAAGGGTTGTGGAAGGGAAGCTTGGTGAAGAACAAGCTGGATGCAGGCCAAATAAAGGCTGTCAGGATCAGATTTTCACTTTATGACAAATAGTTGCGAAATCATGGGAATATAACAAAGATCTGTATTTAAGTTTTGTAGATCTGGAAAAGGCATATGACAGGGTGCCAATGGGGCATTATATCAAGCAATACTTAGTCTTTATTTGAGTTGCAAGTCAGCAGTTAGAATTGAGGGAAGTACAGGAAGATGGTTTAACGTTAAATCTGGTATCAGACAGGGATGTACATTATCCCCTCTGTTATTTATTATCTATATGGATCACATTATGAAGGGAAGTGGTATTAAACCTGATATCAAAATTGAAGATGTTAATTTCAGCTCTTTGCTTTATGCAGATGATGTTATACTTCTAAATAAATCTGCTACAAGTCTTCAAGATTCTCTGACTAAATTGAATAACTGTTGTAATAGATATGGTATGAAGTTCAGCAATAACAAGCCAAAGACGATGAAAATAGACAGAAGCACTGAAAATATCAACTGCACTGTGAATAGAGAACTTATAAAACAAGTAAAACATTTCAGCTATTTAGGCATGATTTTTAGTGAAATGGTAGGAAGTCAACTGAATAAATTTATATGGAATAAGAGAAAAATTAATCAAAACACTAAATTAGCTGTATACAAAACAGTATTCAAAATAGTTTTAACTTATGAATCTGAGAGCTGGGTTAGAAATAAAACACTTGACCAAAACACTAGAGACCGCAGATATGAGTCCTGAGAAAGATTAGAGGCGTGAACAGATGGCATCAGTGGCAATATCATATTAAAAACTAGGAAAGAACTTGACATTGTTGGTGTCCATGAATGTGTTGGTAGAGCTAATCTCAGGTGGTATCATCTTAAGCAGAATGGGAGATTAGCAGAACAAGTTTTCTCTGCCACATTTGCAGGAAAAAGACCCAGAGGAAGGCCAAGAAATAGGTGGATTGATTACGGTAAAAAGTGCCTTAGAAGATAGAAATATAAGATCTGACGATGTTGGAGTCTTGACAGGTAACAGATTTATTTGGAGGAAAATTTAGATAGGAAGTTAGTAATGATGTAAATTTTCATGTAGTACTATCATATCCTGTACACCCCTTGAGGGTACATGTTAGGAATTTGATGATGATGTAAAAAATAAATAAAAAAATATATAAAAATTCCTAAGTCTACCCATGAATACTGATGTAATATAAGTTGTCAATCTCTCATGGGTGACAGAGAAATAAAAAAATAAATACATAAAAAAAGTGCATATGTGAGTGTGCCAAGTTACAAGCTATTACACTATTAGGATCATTAAAAAAACTTTATTAAAATATCTTGACTCACTTTACTGTTTGTTTTCCTAAGTTAATGGATTTCTACATTTGTTTCTACAGCAATTCTGCATTTCATTTATAATCAATCTTTTTAACCTTAACTGCAGCTGCAATATATATACAGAATGGACTAATCTTGGAAACCATTGTAGTAAGGATTTTCTCTATTGCAAGCTCCTTGTTCAATAGGTCAAGAACACAGTTAACTCTTCTGCACATTTATTAAAATAGATGTGATACATCATTCAACCCCATAATATCACTGCTTCATTCACTGTTAGCACCTGTAGTACCCTATTATTTCCCTTCTGCATATTGACAGAATTATTTATACTTAGGAAATACCCTGAGTAAGTGTTTAATAAATAAATTAGGACCTCTGCAGTGACCAGTTTGGTACAATACAATATACTTCCTCCCATTCCTTATACTGCTTTTCATTTTTTCTTGCCTGCATTTTATATTTCTCAAGATATGGTTGATAGTATTCCTAGATATAATATGAGTATGCAATGAATAGAATGCTAGTGATATTATTAATAGACACAATGGAGAAAATAAAAGATCCTGAAACAGCTAAAATTTAGAAGCCACATATGGAACACAGTGTTACGAGAGGTCAGAGGATTACAACTGCAATAAGATAATACTCGCAAGCAGAGAACACAAGGAAATGTTGATCCTTTTGAACAAAGTAGTACTTTTTCAATATTGTGGGTTCCTATACCTAGATTTGGTTTCTTTGATCTGAGAATTTAAAATAGGCAAGTTTACTGTATTTCTCAGGACAAATGGGAAAAATATATTAATTATAATAGACAAGAAATTATATTCTTGTTTTAATTCTATACCCAAGTGTATGCAAACTTTGCTTACAACAAACAAGGGAGACAAGAAGCGACCAACCACCGACAAGCAAGAACCATGTGATTAACTTATCAAGCCACACCCTGAACAACGGTGAACTCACGCTGCTGAATAAAGGACTGAACTACGCAATAGCACCTAAAAAGGTAAACAAATTAGATTTTATCTACCACATTGAAAGAGGCATCAGATCCCTACCTAACAACATAGCAGACAAAATACGACTAGAAACCAGTAATGTCTAAATACCAAGAAAACCATACAGAACAACCTGACTAAAACAGAATTAGCAGCAATTAAATTGTTAAAAGCCAAACAAAACATAATAATAACGAAAGCTGATAAAGGCAGTGCCACTGTTGTCCTTGACAGGTCAACATACATACTACAAATGAACCAACTAGTAGCCGATAACAACACATATAAAATGGTAAATTATAACCCAACAAAGAGGATAAAGGACAAAACAGAAAAACTACTAAAGTCCGTCACTTCTTGGCCACCAGACACAGTTAAAAAACTCAAACCCCACTACGCCCGCCCCCCCCAGAATATATGGGGTTCCGAAAATACACAAACAAAATGTGCCCCTTCGACCAATAGTGGAAGGAATAGACAGTCCCAATTACCACCTAGCCAAGAAATTAGCGGCAACACTCAAGGAGTTGGTAGGTCATTCCCCCTCCTACGTAAAAAAAAACACACAACACTTTATAAACATAATCAAAAACATAACACTCAACAAAGACGACTTATTAGTTTTGACTAATAAGTTAGTCAAAACTGACTAACGTTTCTGCCCTTTTCACTAATGTCCCCATCAATGACACAATTCTCCTACTACAGAACAAATTTCTGCCCGACATTACGGCCCTCTTTGCCCACGTACTAAAGTCCGGTTACTTCGTGTCGCAAAACAAATTCTACCTACAAAAGGAAGGTACGGCCATGGGCTCACCATTATCCCCCCCAATCGCGAACTTCTACATGGAAACCTTTGAGCAAAGGGCTCTTGATTCTGCCACGCTTCGACCGACAATCTGGCTCAGATACGTCGACGACGTGTTCGCGATCTGGCCGCACGGTCGACAAACGCTAAACACATTCCTCAGCCACCTAAACAAACAACATGAACGTATACAATTTACCATCGAAATCGAAAACCAAAATTCGCTCCCGTTCCTAGACACACTAGTTACACGTCTTCCTTCAGGCAATCTATCCTTCACGGTCTACCGAAAACCGACACACATGGGCCAATACATACATGCGAATTCATATCACCACCCAGCACAAAAATATGGAGTCATAAACACCCTTAAAAACAGAGCCACAACTATTTGCTCTAACCAGCAAGCCCTGAAACAAGAACTAAAAATCATTAGTGACACATTCATAAACAACGGCTATAACAAAAATACTGTCAATAAAATACTCTATAAAACCACAACAAAAACGAATCTAGATTACAGTAAAACCATAGCCATCCCATACATTAAAGGGTTATCAGAAAAAATCAACAGAATCCTACAACATTATAACCTCAATGCCACCTTTAAACCACCCACTAAACTTAAAACCATATTCAGCTCTTCTAAGGATCCTCTCCTCCCATTAGCACATCCTGGAGTCTATTGCATCCGCTGCACCTGTAACTTACCGTACATTGGTGAAACAGGACGGACAATCCCTATACGCAAGAAAGAACATATTAGACACATTAAATATAACCATTATGGTGAAGCAGGCCTCTCAGACCATGCACTCAACACCTTACACCAAATCAACTGGAAAAGCACCTGCTCCTTACACCGCACAAAAACATGGTACGAAAGAAAATTTAAAGAATCCTGCGAAATCCTGATAAACCACCCAAATATCAACAATAAAGATGGTATGAAAATTCCAAGGATCTGGATGGCACACATTCAGCCAACCTAATTTGAAAGATTCAACATAAGTCAGGACACTAGCCAATCTGCTATTATTAGAAACCATTCCACTCCAACTGGCTGGAATGATGTTAATATATGTATATAGTAGACAACACAAATAATAGGACTCTAGCGTTGATGTATAATTAATTTTTTTTTTTTCCCCACCAGAGGTCAGGCCAACAATTGTGGTAGCGGTTAGTCAGTGTCTTTAACGAACCAGTATGATTGTAGTATAGCTTGTTTCTTGTGTATATTTGTACGCTCCAGAAGATGACCTTGACATAAAGGTCTAAACGTCGAATTGTAAAATTTTAGTAATAGTAAACTAAAGTTTTTATTCAAACACGGTAGTTGTCTCCATAATTTCCAAAAATGCATTTATTTGCTTATACTTGGGTATAGGATTTAAAAGGTAAAAAAATAAAGATTGAAATCGGTCTGGATAGTGACCCTTCCAGGAATAGCAATATCACCAATATTATATTTTTGCATTTATTCCTGTTAAAGATTCCCCCAACTGTTTCCTGGCTTTGCATGATTCCTGAAATTAAACACAATATACTAATGCATCATGAAGAGGACACTTTTTGACACGTAACTATTGCATTACATTCCCATTAATAGCCCGGGTGTGTGGTCACAAATACAGATACCTTTAAGCACTTTGAACAGATGGACAGATAGCAAAGCAGATCATAATTCTTAGTTTCACTGGTTTTTAAACCACCCAGAAGACGAGGCTGGGTATGCACCGAGACAATAGCATCCAGCAATCAGTGGCTGTGATTGGTTATTGTCAACCAATCTAACTGAACATTGTCATTTGCTATGAGTTGCTGTTTTTTTTTGTTTTCTGAGTTTCACACATTTTGCATGCGGGAAGTGTGAACTGATGTGTTTAGGACACTGATAAAAAAAAGTTTTAAATATTTTTTATGGCTATATAGCCTACTTTTGTTTAGCAGTGCCCCTTGTTTACAATGTCATTGGCTTTTTACTCAAATCTTAGGGCATTACATGATGTATTATTATTATTTTGACACTTCCAGGGAGTCCAAAGACTCATCGAGGGAGAGTGTGCCGACAGCATCGAACGATTGGTCCCCTTCCAACTACTATTATAAAACTAATATATGAAGAATAATATAGGAGGAAATTAGGACATACTTTTTTGGATGTTGTTGGCTGTCTCCTTATCCTGGTGATATGCATTCATCTGCTGTTAAGCTGATGGAAGTTTTTTCACTTGGCTATACTACCAATTATACATTTGGTTTAATCCTTTAACCAAGTTTAAGCAAACAAAGTTTGCACCTGAAGTATTTTCAGGACTGTTAAGTTGTTAAAGGGAGGGGGTTTGGGAAAAGTGGGAGTAAAGCAATGTGGGGGAATTATTTTAAAAAACCCAGGTTTTTAAATGTATAAAATTATTATTATTAAGGGTGGGTAGAGAGTGCTTTTTTTGGGGGAAGGGGGGGGGGGATGAGAGAAGGATCTGGAAATAGAAACTATTTTTTGGGGAAGAGGAAGAATTGATGGGATCCCTGACTTTTTCTCATCAATCCTTCCTCTTCCCCCCAAAATAGTTTCTATTCCCAGATTCTTCTCTCACCCCCACCAAAGCGCTCTCTACCCACCCTTAATAATAATAATAATTTTATACATAGAAAAAAACCTGGGTTTTTTCAAATAATTCCCCCACATTGCTTTACCCCCACTTTTCCCAAATCCCCTCCCTTTAACAGCTTAATAGTCTCCTTATCTTGGCGATATGCAGATGAATGCATATCGCCAAGATAAGGAGACAGCCAACAACATCCAAAAAGGGTATGTCTGAATTTCCTCCTATATTATTCTTCATATATTAGTTTCATAACACATCATGTAATATCCTAAGATTTGAGTAAAAAGTCAATGACAGTGCAAAAAAGGGGCACACCTAAACCGAAGTAGGCTAGAAAAATAACAGTTTATTTAGAGGAGTAACGTGGGAATTTCCCAGAAATAATAAGTTTTTTTTTAATATATAATTTTCTATAAATAATTTATAACTTTTTTTGCCCATATTTACAATGGGAAATAGTGTTAATGAGCTATTGAATGTTTTCTGTCAGAGCTTTCGGGGTTTGTATGATTATAGTTGAAGGAGGTTGGAACTTGTGTATAAATAAGTAAGTAAAACAAGTTATTTCAGCCTTTTGTTGGTTCAATCTGGAATAATAATAATAACTTTCCAAGTGATATTACTTTTTCCAATTTCTGTGTGTATTATATGGTTTATTTAAAAATTGTATTAAAAATTCAAATTTTCCATGTCTCGCTCTAGTATTTGCAAATGTTAATCTAATCGCACAATGAAGCATAAACCCTTTGTGATTCTCACATAAGCAGCGCACGTGAAGCATAGCTATTGTTCATTTGACCTATCAATATCAATTATATTAATTGATAAATTAAAGCAGGGATCGGCAACCGGTGGACTGCACAGCCCAAATGTGCATTTTTGGTGGTCCATAAAAGGTTGACCACTTACATGGCATGTGGCCCATATGTTGAATTATTTAAATAATACATTTTATAATATGAATAATAAATTCAAAATAATTTTATACCTATACATCGTGACATTGCCATGCAACTTGATGCGAGTCATCATGAGTGGGGATAACAAAGGTGACTTCATCCAACGACAACAGACATTTTGGCGCACTTTTGCAGTCATGTTCCCTGGTCAGTCTTTTAATATAATTCAATAACATCAACTATTATTTTCAAAGGATATATATTTGTTAAAAATAATTTCGAAAATGGGTTCAAGAAAACGTAAAATTGCAGATGAAGGTTTAATGATGAATGGAACTGCAAGTACTTCTTTACTGAAAATGGGGGTAAGCCCCTTTGTCTTATTTGCCATAAGTGTTGCTGTTATAAAAGAATATAATATCAGACGTCATTACAAAAATGTCGTACTTTATATCGTAATCTCATACTTTAAATATTTCTGTGTTTTTTTAAGATTGATATAATAAAAATTCATAAATTAAGTTAAGGGGATAATAAATCCCTCATTATTTTAAAGCTGGATATGAAACTCGGAGATCAAAATCTATCGACATAGAGTTTCATGCCCGGCGAGTCCAAGCATGAGTCAACGCCTGGGTGGTACAACACTAGGGCAACTCGGAGCAAGCTCCATCACTATCATAATGAGGGATTTATTATCCCCTAAACTTAATTTACGCCGCCGGAAAAATAGCCTCTTGGCTCTTTACCTTAAGTTGATAACTTAAGTATTTTTTTCACTTACTATTTTTTCTTAATTAAATACTTGCAGCCCAATTATTAAAAATAAAAGTTGAATGTGGCCTGCGAGTCTGAAAAGGTTGCCGACCCCTGAATTAAAGTATTCAAAGTTATCCTACAATTAATTGCATTGGACTAATTAAGATGAACATTGTGCTATGCACTCTTAAAACTTTCATACATCAATAAAAATTTAATTATATGGTCAAATTGATGTGAATTTTGTAGCATGGGTTGCATAAGCCACACGACAGCACATACATCCAAAATAGGCACGAGACACCACTGAACCCTTCCCACATAATGCATAGCAACACCCAATAGGAAGCATGTTTTGCATTATGAAATACTAAGACTACTTGTATATAGACTGCTCACTTCACATCAACTACCTTAGCATCCAATAATGCAAAGCAAAAGCACACTTCCTTTCTTCTTATTCATCTATGACCTCTTATGCTTTTAAGCATTGAGATTTTGCCAAAGATTTTCATGAGTCCAAGGCTTGTTCTTTTGCTTCTTTCTAGTTAATTCCCTTCTTTCCTAATTTTTCTTTAATTTCCTTTTGTCAACCTTTCCTGGGCCTGCCTATGTTTCTGGTTCCTATTTTCTGGCTCTCACATATATAGTTTTTGCTATTCTTCCTTCTTCTATTCGAGTAAGATGTCCAAACCAACTCAATTTGGTTTTGCGTTATGAATTGGTTCAGAGATGCAACTTGAATATTGTCTCTTATAGTTTGGTTTCTTATTTGATCTAATTTTGTTTTTTGTGCCACTTTCCTAAGATATTTCATTTCAATTATTTGTATTTTATTTGCGTTTCCTGTTGTCAGGCACCAAGACTTGCAACTATATGTTAATGTTGGTACAAACACTGAATATTACACTGCCATTATGGTATTCTGGGTAACTTCTTTCTTTCTTGTCTAGGAAAGGGCCTTTCATTGCATAGAATAACTTTGTTCCTGCACTTATCCTGTTATTATTTTCTGTGTCTAGTCTACCATCTTCTTGTCATACGATCCCAGGTGTTTAAAGGAGTGGACTTGTTCCAGTTCATGATTCTCTATTTTTATTATGTGTTTTGATTGGTTTCTAGATATGATCATCATCATCATAGTTTTATTTATACTTATGATCATATTACTTTTCTTTGTTTCTTCATACCAAATATTAACATTATATTGCAAATCTTCAGCTGTATTTGCTAGAATCACTGCATCTGCAAAAGCCATATATGAAATCCTGGTTTCTTTCAGTTTCCTGTATCCTAGGTGGAACTTTTTTATTCTTGCTTGGCATGCCTTTAAAATTTCATCCATTACTATAATGAAAAGAAGAGGGCTGAGGATACAGCCTTGCATCACTCCTACATTTGTGTCAAATTCCTTTGATCTATTACAGGTTCTTACATAATTTTATTGCTTTTATAGAGGCTTTATATGGCCGCTATTAAGTTACTTGGTAATTTATTTTTCTTTAATATTTGCCATATTAAATGTGCAGGAACTTGATCAAAAGCCTTTTCGAAATCTATGAAACATGCATGTAGTTCTTTTCCATATTCCAATGTTTTCTCTGATATTCGTCTAAAATTGAAGATAAGATCCTGTGTACTTCTATTTTCTCGAAAGCCATATTACGTTTTGTCTGATGTATCCTCTATATGGTGTCCACCCCCCCCCCCCCCCACCCCCCCCCCCCCCCACCCCCCCCCCCCCCCACCCCCCCCCCCCCCCACCCCCCCCCCCCCCCACCCCCCCCCCCCCCCACCCCCCCCCCCCCCCACCCCCCCCCCCCCCCACCCCCCCCCCCCCCCACCCCCCCCCCCCCCCACCCCCCCCCCCCCCCACCCCCCCCCCCCCCCACCCCCCCCCCCCCCCACCCCCCCCCCCCCCCACCCCCCCCCCCCCCCACCCCCCCCCCCCCCCACCCCCCCCCCCCCCCACCCCCCCCCCCCCCCACCCCCCCCCCCCCCCACCCCCCCCCCCCCCCACCCCCCCCCCCCCCCACCCCCCCCCCCCCCCACCCCCCCCCCCCCCCACCCCCCCCCCCCCCCACCCCCCCCCCCCCCCACCCCCCCCCCCCCCCACCCCCCCCCCCCCCCACCCCCCCCCCCCCCCACCCCCCCCCCCCCCCACCCCCCCCCCCCCCCACCCCCCCCCCCCCCCAAGAGAATATTTAACTCAAATGTAAAGGCGATACTAATGTATAGATCAGAAACTTGGATGTTAAACAAACGGATAGTAAACAGTGCCCAAGAATGATACTGGGAATATATTGGCCAAAACAAACATCAAATGAAGAACTATGACAGAGAACAAACCAGAAAGACGTTTTTTTTTTTTTTTTTGAAAGACGTTCGGAGGCCTCTCTGAATGTCTTTCAAAAATTATGAAGAAATACAATTTTGCAACTACTTACAAACCCATAAACCAGATCTATAACTTTTACCTTCTCCTAAGGTCAAACTCTCACCTCTGATGTTACCTGGCATTTATGAGATCCCATGCTCCTGCAATTTTCTTACTTTGGACAAACAGGCAGATCTGTTCAGAAATGCATCTCGGAACATCAAGACCACATTCGTCTTTTCAAACCGCAGAAATCTAGTCTCTCTCAACACGGAGTTGAAAACCCAAACCATAGGATCCATTGGAAAAAGTCAAAACTTTTACATAGATCTTTATATAAACGTGAACATTTATATAAAGTAAGTGCTGAAACCCTACTACACAGACCAAATTTAAACCGCAACGACGTTCTTACTATTCCTAAAGTATGGGAAATTGTCATACAAAATTGTGTAAAATAGTCTCTTTATATATGTTTTTTTTTTTTTTTGTTCAGTTATATTTTAATTTTCTTCTATAACACGTTACTGTACGGCATATTGAGATTCCATTGTAATCATGTGGCCTAACTGTATGTTATTCCTAGTAATTGAATTACTGTACTGAGGGTGTCCCAAGATACTTGGGATGAAATATTTATGTATTAAAACTTATCACTGTGGTTAGTATGTGTGTTTTTTAGTGATCTTCTCTTTTATTTTACTTTTATAGCCAGTGGCTGTTTCTTCTTTCTTTAGCTTGCAGTTCTTTATCTTAACATTTATTTCCTTGCTACTTTTTCCCATTTTTCAATTTTTATTGAATGGATCGTTTCCAATACTAATAGGTAGTGATTACTGTCTATTTCAGGACCTCTATAGACTCTTGTGTTTTTTGTATACTTCCAGTAGGATCTGCTTATAAGAGTAGTCAATTATAGATTTTTCATCTCTGCTGGGGTCTTCCCTGGTAAACTTATGGATTTCTTTATGCTTGAACATAGCATTTGCTATTACTAAATTATTCATAACACAAATATTAATTATTCTTTCTCCATTATCATTCTGGGTTGTTTCTCCTTGTGATCCCAACATGTTTTTTGTTTCTTCATCTACTGTCTCCTAGCAGTATATGCCTTTGAACTTCTCCTAGAAGTTCAAAGGCATATTGCCTTTGAACTTCAATTGTTTTTGTAAGAATTCCTCTTTAATTTCTTTATTAGCATTTCATTTGGGCCATATGCACAACTGCAGTAAATACTTGGTAACCTGATTTAAAATCTATAGTGATTGTCAACAACCTTTCATTTATTAGTTGCCGTTTAGTAATATATTCTTCGAGATATGGTTTAATTATACATGCTGATTCTCGTAGACAGGCTTATACGTTGGTTATGCATTTCTAAATAACTTAGGGAATTGAAACAACGTAGATCTGAATATAAATTAAATTATATTTTAATAGATATTTCCGATATTTCGGCAATGTCACATTGCCATTTTCTAAAGGAACTTACAAAAAGGCAGGTGCACACAAGGCAATAACAATACAGTAACTGAGAATGAAGATTTGAAGCTATTGTTCTCCTAGAAGTCCTGATGGTGCCCTCTGGAGGGCTAAGTAGGTGTTCTTGGCCGTTGGGCTGAAGGTCTGCTGATGTATGCCTCCCAAATTTGGGGCAGTCGCATACAACCAAATTTGTTGAGGTTTGGAGAGTTTCTTAGAGCAGAGGCTGATTCCATAAATAATCTTTCGAATTTATATTTCCTCCGGTGTATTATTGTTGCTTTCTTCCACCGTATTCTGTGGCGAGTATCCAGAGCATGGTCTGCAAGACCATAATGGCTATACTTGTAAAACCGGATGTAGTCCTTGTGTTCAGAAATTCTGATATTCGCTGTCCTGCCTGTTTGGCCAAAGTACGACAGTTTACAACTGCAAGGGACCTGGTATACACCAGGTAGGTCTAGGGGAAGTGGTTGGTCTTTGGTAGAGCGGATAAGGGATGCCAATTTTCTGTAAGGCCTGTAACAGGAGGTGAGGTCATGTTTTTTTTAGAATTTTGGTAATTTTTTCTGAGGTGCCTCGGATGTAGGGAATGGTGATGGATTTAGAGTAATCTTTTTTGTGGAGGGGAGGAGGAGGGGGGGTTGTGGTTTGTAGGTTTTAATATTTTTTGGATTTTTTTTTTTTTTGGGGGGGGGGGGGTAGCCATTGGCTGAGAAAGTAGTTTAGCCCTGTTGTACAGTGTTTTTACCACTCCATATTGTTGTGAGGGGGGGGGGGGATAGTTGGTGGATGTATCTGCCTGTATGGGTGGGTTTTCTGTAAACTGAGAAAACCAAAGTTCCATCAGGCTGGTAGGTGACTAGTGTGTCTAGGAAAGGGAGGCAGTTGTTTTCCTCTTTTTCCAGGGTGAACTTGATTCTGGCGTGTTGGTTGTTTAAGTGTGTAAGGAAGGAGAGGAGTGTTTCAGAGCCATGTGGCCAAATAGCGAACATATCATCACCGTAGCGAAGCCATATGGTTGGTTTTTGTGGGGCAGAGGCTAAGGCTTTTTCCTCAAAGGTCTCCATAAAGAAATTGGCCAAGGGTGGTGAGAGTGGTGAGCCCATGGCTGTCCCCTCTATTTGTTTGTAGAATTTTCCCTGCCAAACGAAATAGCCTGAGTTCATTGTGAACTGAAATAGGGCTGAGATATCGGGGGAAAATTTAGCTTGGATTAGCTCTAAAGTTTCCTTGAGTGGGACATTTGTGAATAAGGAGGAGACGTCGAAGCTGACCATTATGTCAGTATGTTGGAGTGTAAGGTTTTCTATGCTGGCTTTGAAGTGGGCTGAGTTTTTTATGTGTGATGGTGTGTTGCCAGTATAGTGTGTGAGCTCTTTGGCCAAATGTTTAGCTAATTTGTATGTGGGGGAATCAATGCCATCCACTATGGGACGTAATGGCACATTTTCTTTATGTATTTTTGGGAGTCCGTAAATACGGGGGGGGGGGGGGGGGTATAGAGTTAAACGGTTTTAATCTGTTGGTAACTTCTACAGGCCAAGAAGTGACTTTCTTAAGGAGCCTGTGAAGTTTTCTAATTTGTGAGTTGGTGGGATGGCTACCCCCCCCCCCAAAAAAAATATTAAAACCTACAAACCACAACCCGCCTCCACAAAAAAGATTACTCTAAATCCATCACCATTCCCTACATCCGAGGCACCTCAGAAAAAATTACCAAAATTCTAAAAAAACATGACCTCACCTCCTGTTACAGGCCTTACAGAAAATTGGCATCCCTTATCCGCTCTACCAAAGACCAACCACTTCCCCTAGACCTACCTGGTGTATACCAGGTCCCTTGCAGTTGTAAACTGTCGTACTTTGGCCAAACAGGCAGGACAGCGAATATCAGAATTTCTGAACACAAGGACTACATCCGGTTTTACAAGTATAGCCATTATGGTCTTGCAGACCATGCTCTGGATACTCGCCACAGAATACGGTGGAAGAAAGCAACAATAATACACCGGAGCAAATATAAATTCGAAAGATTATTTATGGAATCAGCCTCTGCCCTAAGAAACTCTCCAAACCTCAACAAATTTGGTTGTATGCGACTGCCCCAAATTTGGGAGGCATACATCAGCAGACCTTCAGCCCAACGGCCAAGAACGCCTACTTAGCCCTCCAGAGGGCACCATCAGGACTTCTAGGAGAATGATAGCTTCAAATCTTCATTCTCAGTTACTGTATTGTTATTGCCTTGTGTGCACCTGCCTTTTTGTAAGTTCCTTTAGAAAATGGCAATGTGACATTGCCGAAATATCGGAAATATCTATTAAAATATAATTTAATTTATATTCGGATCTACGTTGTTTCAATTCCCTAAGTTATTTAGAAATTATACATGCTACCCCTTGTTTTCCCCATTCTCTTGGGTTTATCCCTGAATAGAAAAGTATATATCCATCTTTCAATTTCTGCAACCTTGGTCTTTCTTTTTGTTTCTGTAACTGCTAGGAGATCCAATTTTAATTTTTTAAAATTCATCTATTAATTTGTTTTCTTTACCATGTCAACTTTTAATGTTCCATTTTCTGTATCTCATGTACCTTTTTTTTCCCTTGTTTTGTCATTAACTATTTAGGCAGTTCAGCTATCTCTTTGTTGTTTCTTTTGATGTGTGAAGTTTTAAGGTGTATTAGCCTTCAGCACCTGCATCTGATGGTGGGGCTGTCACCTTCAAGGCCCCCAGACCGGCCTATGAGAAAAGTGCTATCTATCCTGTTGGGTCTGCAGAAGGCATTTTATTTCCCTCCTATCCTTCATAGTAAACCACGACGAGCATTCCCAGATCTGCCAGCTGGGGACACACCTGATGGGGGTTATAGGTGTCCCAAGACGGGCACACTTCGCTATACATTTTGAGAAGGGTCACTACACAGACACTAGTTTCAGCTTTTATAACACTCAGTAGAAGCTATATCCAAGAAGATACTGAGGTTAAATCAATGTGTCATATATTTTCCATACACAAGTAGTAAAAAGGTGTATCCCCATATAATTCACATATTCTGGATCAGAGAGATTTACTTGTAATTAAGTAAATTATAACAGACAAGAAATTATATTCTTGTTTTAATCTTATACCCAAGCATAAGTAAACAAAGTTTGCACATGAAGTATCTTCACTAGCAAGCAAGCAAACAAAAAAACTTTAATACTATTATTATTAGACCTCTGGGGAGTAATGTACTACTCATCGAGGGAAGTAATAGCTGTCAAACTCTTAAACTCAATCACACTAGATGCATTCATTACTCCAACAGGTAAACTGTTCCACTTATTTGTGGTTCTGTGCAAGGAAAATCTAACTCCCACCCCTTTCTTACCTGCACACAAAGAACTTCCATGGATGCCTCCATGTACTCTCCCTTACTTTCCAAATAATGAAAAATTTTATCAACCGATATCCTGTAATTCCTTCTCAAAAGTTTACACACCTCTGTCATATCATCCCTCTCTTTCTGCTGTCTGCAATCCACATAGCCTCAATCTATCTTTGTAATATACAATCCATAATCCCAATATCATCTTAGTGATTCTTCTTTGCAGCCTTTCCACAGCTTCTTTATCCCTTTGGAACTCAGGAGACTAAATCTGCACAGAGTCCAGGTGTGGTTATATCAAGGCCTTGCAAAGAGATAAAATGACTTCCATTTTCTTACATTTCAATGTTCATTTCAACATCACAATTATCCTCTGAGTTATATTTGTAATTTTTGCTATGTGATCCTTTAACTTCAACTTTCTATCCACCATAAACTCCAAGACTTGTCAGTTACTCCAAGCATAATCCCACCAATATAATATGCTGTTGGATATCTCATCATGTCAAAGTGCATAACTTTATATTTACTAACATCGAATTGACAGCATTAACATTTGCCCACTTCCAGCCTATTTAAATCACCATGTAAACTCTGTATATCAGGCATCTTTGATTAAACAAATGTAATGCAGAAATTTTCATGTGATATATGTACAAAAATTATTTTGGTTACATAAACTGTAAAAAAATAAAATTCAATAAAATGTTTTTATAAACTTTTCAAATTCATTAAATCATAATAGCAAATAAACATTTTATAATGCTATTACTCAGTTAATATATGCATATAAAAATGTTCTCACCTGTCATGCCTAATGAACTCAACATCATGGCCAGCATGGCATGTTTTTATACAGTTGACACATATAGCATTTCTATCTGTGGTATTACATGTTCGACATCTATTAAAGACAAAAGAAATTTCTTAAATTTGATATTAAATGTGATAAACTTTGGTGTGAAAGGATATACATACAGATGAAGTAAGTGTAGTTCAAATTAAAAAAAGGTAGAGGAGATGAAAGAAGGGGAAAGAAAGCCTGGTGAATGTGGTGTTGATATGATGACAGTTGCTATTTCTTTCTTAAAGAATATGGAAGACTGACAGATGCCAACTCTGAATAGATTCTATGGTGGTATCTACAGTAAAACAACATACAATTTTCAAGTGATGTATGTAACAAAATCATTTTGTTGCACAGAAAAATAAGATGGCTGGGTGGTTAATATACCCACTCTCCAAACAAGAGGCCACAGGTTTGAATCCTTCGAAACACCACACTCACATGTCTAATAATCTTGCTCTTCAAAGTGAAGTGCTCTCCTATGTTCACCTTCCTGTTCAACCAAAGTAAGGGTCACACAAACAAGCTGTCTAGTAAGCTCCAATGCAGACAGGAGAGCTTTCTTTTAGAGAAACTTGTGCCATAGTTATATGAATTATTTACACAAAAACACAAGGCAAAGATAATATTTATTTGATTATAAGGGCACATATTTCAGTATGAAACTTACAGACCATCTTCAGTGGCAAAAACACAGTTGATACGAGGTAAAATGCACACAATGGATTTATTTGAAATAGAAAGAGCCACACGATGTTATATTTCCAGTAATGTTATGTTATAACTGAGGAAAAGGTTCATCATGACTAAAGAAAAAAATAAAATAACATAAAAATAAATAATATATATCTATATATAAAATTTATAACGTCATACTCTACAGATCACCCAATAGATACCAGCATCTTGTTAGTTTCTTGAGATCTTATGACTTCATAAAATACCATTCTTGGTTTTAACAGCAAGTTAAAACAAACAAACAAAAAAAAACTTAATGATGTGTTTTTTTCCCCAGATTTTTCCGCCCAAACTTGAATTGGAATGACTGCCTATCATTATCAAAAATGTGGAAAAATCTGGGTAGAATAACACATCATTAACTTTTTTTTTTTTTTTTAACTTGCTGTTAAAACCAAGAATGGTATTTTATGAAGTCATAAGGTCTTATTTTTTTAAGACCTTAAAAAAATGTTCAAATTCATGTCAACAGCGATGTAGTAGGCATGTTTCAAACCAAAGAATGTTGTTGTCTGTGTGTATTCTATGCTGAGTCAATCCAGATTTATCGCATTTCCTGTGATAAATATATGATTGATGTATTCTCTTTTTTATTGAGCGTCCAGTTTGTCTGAAGTAGGATAGATAGCAGTTACAAGGGGGGACACGAGTTAGATGGGGACACGAGTACTCTCCCTCCTTCCATTCCTTGGGTATATTTTCCTGTTGCCAAACTTTCATGAACAGGTCCTACAGCAGGTCAATTCCCTCTTCCCCCAGTGCCTTCCATGCCTCCACTTGAATCCTGTCGGGGCCCACCGATTTTCCATTCCTCATCCTCTTCATGGCCTCAGTCACTTCCACTCTACTGATGTTCTGCACCATCCTTTCAGAAGGCTGCCCATCTTCTCTGTGAGTCCTTGCATTTTCGTCATTCAAAAGTCCCTCTCCATCTGTTTCTTATGTCCACATCCCTCCATAATACTCTTCCTTCAGTGTCTTTGATCTGCCTCACATGTAAGATGTCCTTTGCAGCTTTATTTTTACATTTCGCTAGTTGGTAAATTTTTCTCTGTCCTTCCTTTGTTTCTAATTGATCATACAGATCTTGATATGCCATGGCCCTCGCCTGTGCTACAACTCTCTTGGCTTCTTGCTTTCTCTCTCTGTCCTCTTCCACTCTTGACTCATCCCACTTCTGCTTTGCCTTCCACTTGATCTGTTGGAATTAATTTACAATTTGTGAACTGTTGTTACCACTCCTAAATGTTAACAAATGTTCTTCCCTCTTGTAGAAAACCATTTCACAATTGCCAGATCAAACGCTACTGCAAAGTCCACAACCCTATCTCCTTCCTGGTTCATCAATCCCACTCCATGGCCACCATGCACCCTTTCACAGTCTTTATTCTGTCTCCCTATGTGTCCGTTCAAGTCTCCTCTGACAATCACCATCTTGTTTTCTTCCAGTTCCCTCATTTCTTCATCTAACATGTTCCAGAACTCATCTTTCTCATCTGCTGTACAGTCAACTTGCGGGGCATATACACATAATACGACCACCCGCTCTTTTCCAAGACCCAATTTCATTCCCATGATCCTGTCTTTCCTTCTACCCACTTCCAGTACTTCGCCCTTCATTCTGCCACACACCACAATTCCTACACCATTTCTTCTCTCGTTATTCACTCCAGAGTAGAACAATTTATATCCATCTCCCAGTGTCTTTGCCTTTCCAACCTTGTCTCCTGCACACATAAAATGTCCAACTTCCTCTTCCTCATCATGTTTGCCATCTCTCTTCCCCTTCCAGTCATGCTTCCAACATTCAGTGTTCCCACTTGCAACATCCTCTTCACCTGCTGGGCTCGCTTCTTTAACCGCACCCGCCCTTGATGTGGTATCCCTCATCCACTTCTCGCAGCTGTAGGGCGATGTGGCTGCACATCGCTTAAGGGGTACGCCCTAGCCCTTATATCATTTTCTCTTTGACTCATATCATAGCTTAACAGTTTCTTTATCAATTCCAAGCTTAGCATTAAAGTCTCCAATTATAAGATGCATATCTTTTTTATTTGTTGTGTCTATACTTCTCTGCAGCATGTTATAAAAATTATCCTTTTCTTCCTGGATAGCATCATTTGTTGGTGCATATATAGCAGTTATTGTGATGTTCTACTTGCCGGCTTTAAATCTAGTGTTTAGTATTCTTTCGGATATTGGGTTCCACTCTATTAGTGCACCATGAGCTTTCTTTGTCATCATTAGTGCAAACCCCTTTGTGTGGTCATTCGTATTTTGGTTCCCAGAGTAGATTAAGTAGTGACCAGAGTTTAATTTGATTTTTCCAGTTCCTATCCATCTCCTTTCACTTAATCCCATTATTAATAGTCTGTATTTTTCTAGAACTCTCGAGACGTGGTATGTTTTCCTAGTTTCGAACATGATTCTAACATTCCAACATCCCAGTCTAAGCTTGTCTTTTGGTAAGGTGTCTGTCACTTTCTTCCGCACCTCTGCTTCCCCAGAGGTACCTCGTGTTCGTGGCAGTTCGTGTTCTATTTTCTTCATCTGGTGTCATATTTTGGAAGGTTTCAGTTTGCATAGCAAAGATTTTTTTCTGAGACTGGGTTGCTAGCCCTGCACTCAACCCTCCCCATTTATCTGGGCTTGGGACCGGCATGTCAAGTTTTTACTAAGCATGACTGGGTTCCTTCATTCTACATGATACCCAAAGTTCTCATCCACTTTCCAAGCTCTTGTTCAACAGAAAGTATACCAAAGCAGGTTAAATTAAAAAAAAAAAAAAAAAAAAAAGGAAAACGCAGCTTACAATAAATGGTTTGCATCAGTAATGCAGCCATCAGCAAATCTAAATTTGACTTAATAAAAGCCTATAACAGAAGACTTGACTCCTGTCCAAATAGAAGCAATGCCATTCTGGTCCCTTGGTAAAGTCAATGGACACAAATGCTCACACCTCTCTCTCTCTCTCTCTCATCCAGATGACACTGCTGTTACAGAACCAAAAATTCTTGTTTTTTAAAATGTTTTTAAATAGTTCCATTTTAGTATATATACTAAAAAAATTAAGTAAAGAGGGAATCAGAGAGAATGATGGCCATTCACGATCTCCTGGGATTCAAGGAAGAATTGTCTTGAACATGTAGGAAAAAAGTTTCTATATGTTCAATAACTTCATTAAAATCATCATCATTAAATTCCTTACTGTACTTAAAGAGCAATACAGGATATTATGATAATACTACATGAAAAAGTCGCATCATTACTATTTTGCTATCAACAATTTTCCTTCAAATTAATCTGTTATCTCTCAGGACTCTAATACTGTTAGATCTTATATTTTGGAATTCTAACATACGTTATTTCTTACTATATCGATCCACCTAAATCTTGGTCTTCGTCTAGGTCTTGGTCCTGCCATCCTGTCAAAAAACACTTTTGCTAACCCTTCCTGAATGCTAACAATATCAAGCTCTTTGCTGAAATCCTTGTTTTTTACTATGCTTTTTTCCACTGATGCCAGTGGAAACAATCTGATGCCAGATTGTATCAGTAAACAGATGTTCATAAAGTAATAAACTTTAATTGCCAAATATTTTGACCTGAAATTTACAGGTCATCATCATTGGCAGGAAGGCTAGCAAGTACTAAGTAAAACATTAATAAAGGATTACTTAAAAATGGTATGAGCTGCCAATTGAAAAAAACTAAACTCACTGCTTGATGAACTCACCAGTCTAGACAGAGATACCATATATAAACTAAAAGTACTTGAACAATGTTGTATAGCAGAAAAATTATATTTACAAAGGAATCTAACAATAAAAATACAATAGATTTTGTGCATTCATTATCACATTTCAGAATTACTAGTGAGGTCATTAACATATCAGCTATCACATTCTAACTGTAAAGTTCAAATGTTTTATTAGAAACAAGCATAATTGGTCAAGACTAAGACCCTGATTTCTGTTACATATTGGCCATACAATCAATTCTGAAGCTTATTTAAATCTGCAAATGTAACTATTAAATTCCATGTATATGGCATTCCCATTTGTTACCACACCACTATACCTTCACTTGTGTTTTCTTATGTTCTCTCATACAGATCTCAGTGGCTTACCTGAGAACAGAAGAGCCATAATTCTAAAACAAAAGTTATGTTGTTTTAAAATTATGGCTCTTGAAAGTTGCCTTCACCCACAATCTTACATTTACCTAAGATTTGTCATTGCAACTTTTGAAGAAACCAGGTGTCTAAAAGATATTCTATTCCTGTGAAATCTGTTACGTAGGACAGACCATTTGGAGGGAGATCTGTGTAAGTCAGGTTCTGGTTTTCCAAACAACAAGCGAAGGGTATGAAGATGTTTGGCAACAAAAAAATGCCATACATGGAATTTGATAGTTTAACATTAAATAGTGATTTAACGGGTTGTTATTGAGATTGGACAAAGGAAAAATTCAGGAATGAATGGATAGGAATATGTTATATGGAGGATAGCCAGCTCTGTGAAGGGTAGGTCTTGCCTTAGTAATTTACTCACTTTTTATAATAAAGTGACAATTGAGATGGATAAAGCAAATCAAAGGTTGGACAGGATAATGTATGGAATTCTATTACATAAACCACAACAAGTGGGGATGGATATGAAGTAGTGATAGTGATAAGACAGGGCTGTACTTATGCACAGGTGCATGAGGCTCTAGCTTGGGGGCAAAGATAGCAAAAGTCATACTGCATCAAACTAAAGGTAATAATAAACAGTAATAAAGAGATAAAACAGTAAATAACATGTTATATACAGAAAAAGCAAATTAAAAAAATAATTAAGTTAAGCAAAGCAGTATCTACATATAAATAAAGTTCAAAATCAAATGTGTTTGTATAATTAATTCTTGTTAAAAAGTTAAAAGAGCCTGAGCCTATAAGGTTCAGACCATGTAGTAAAAAATTAATTTCTTTCTCTAGTGAAGTGCTGACACTGCACCCCAATGTGACACATAGCAAAATGTGTGTTGCAGTGTTCACACACACACGCATGCAAACAGGTGGGTCACCAGCCCTCAGTAAACAAGTTCGTGTAAGATGACTGTGACCTAAGTAGAGCTTAGCAAGAACAAATTCCTCTTCTGTTTCTCTGTTGACTTGATTGTCAATGCTTAATCTTGTGCAATTTGTTTGTCAGTGCTTCCTGCCATGATGACTACACCAAATTATTAGCTTTGATCTTATAAACTGTCTGTAGTCTGCACATGGAACTGACAAACAGTACCTAGAAAATGCATGAGCTGATCTAGCAGCTGTATCTGCAGTCTTATTTGCTTTAATTCCAATGTGATTGAGAATCCAGCACAGCTGAATATCAAAATTAAAGACCTTCAATTGTACAAAAGTTGGCCAAACTGACAAAGCAATTGATGTGGATATGTACACAGTAGACAAGATAGTAAAGAACTCAATGAATCTGTAAAAATGATAAAATTTTGGTTGCAGTTTTCTTTTATATGCACAAGTGCATGCTGAATTACATGGATCTGCTGTATAATTGGACATGAAAATGTCATGAAATACAGCAGCACAACCAACAGAGGTACAGATCTTGAATCATCAATATAGAAGGGAAAGAAATTATTGTTCTGCTCCATGGCATTAAATAACTGCATGTAGATGGATAATGGAGTATGAGACTTAGTTGGCATAGTGAGAGGCTGCAAATATGCCATGGAGGAATACTGTTATGTTCAGTACAGGTAGTGTTGTCAACATTCATACTAAGAGTTTGCATAATTTCTTTTACATGCATACCAGTGGGATATATGCCAGTCTGATGTGTGTGTGTGTGTGTGTGTGTGTGTGTGTGTGTGTGAAATATTGAGCCTCCCAAAGCAGAGAAAAGATACTAGTCCATGTAGGATGCTCTGAACAAGACTTTATTTATAGGGTATAGTTAAGAGACAAATGTTCCTGAGTGACAGAGCAGATTTGTTTGTTTTGTCTTGCACTTTAAATAGACGATGTTAAAAAGCACCAGTACTATCCATATTCCTGATGATGGGAAGGACACAACCATTGCAAGCTACTCTGCCTTGCAGTCCGGCTTTGAACATACAAGTGCATGAAAAAGATGAAGCAATGAAAATTGATGCATGCCCCATTCAGTATAGGATAGAGTGTGAAGGTGATTCAATGATCTCTTGCATTATATGCTAAGTTGATGGATGTGCAAGGAATGTGAGCTTTCTCTTAAAGATAAGACTGACACTTTTTTCTGCTGAAAACGTGGCCCCATTACACAGAGCCCTTGAAGAGACATGATCAATTATTTGTTGAAGTGGTCTTTCAATTAACTGCATGTTACAAGATTGACAGTAAATTGAGAAGTCATCAACATAGAGCATTCCCCACAGAGGGAGGAAGCTGGTCAGTGATGGAGTTAACTTCTACAGCAAACCTCTTCCTGATAACATGGCCAAGATAACATACTTCCTCCTAGAATTGGAAGGCTTGAGACAGAAAGTTTTTAATTAAAATAGAAAGGTGTCCCCTGAGAATAAGATTAAAGAGGCCTCTTAATATGTCACATCTCCAGGCTGTGTCACAAGTTTTTTAATGTTAAAGAACACTGAAACCAGGTGTTTTTATTTCAGGAATGCATTTCTAATGCATGTTTCTAAGCCGAGCAAATGGCCCAACATTAATTGATATTTATGAAAGCCACATTGCTTGTTGGAGAGAAGACCACTGCTTTCTAAATACCAGAGAAGTATAGCATTAATAATTTGCTTCAATATTTTACAAAGACAGCCGGTCAGAGCAGTTAATAATTCTTTGCTTGTGGTGAATCCTTTCCTCGTTCTGGGATGCTGGTGACAACTGACTTATGCCAAGAATCTGGAAACTCTTCCATTGTAAGTATTTTGTTATAGATTAAGAGATGGAGATCATAGAAGATGATGAAAGATGTTATCATCATCTCATAATAGATGTCATCAGGACATCTATTATGAGATGACATCATAATAGATGTCATCTCATGCACTGGCATGAGAGAGAGAGAGAGCAACTCTTTTTAGTTCCTACTTAATGAATGGCTGATTGTGTGGCTCTAGCCCATTGGTAGAAACGTTTTGCCACTGCTTCTCTTTTTTTGCTCTTTCAATATTAAAATTCAGGAAGATATAAAGCTGCTGCTGAGATTCCAGAAAAATTTTCTACTAAAGTGTCTGTAATAGTTTTCAGATAAGCAACAACAGATCCATTATGTTCCAAGGTATATAATTGGTGTGCTCTTTATCTACCTTTCATTTTCTGGATTTTATCTCATACAATTTTTGCACAACTTGTTTGATTAATCAATGATGTACATTGGATCCAAGATTGTTTTTGACTCTGATGTGTCACAAAACATCCTTTAGCCTGAGCACATTTAAAAGTTATTAGACTTGATGTGGTAAGGTATCTATGAAATATATCCCATGCTCTGTCTTAATCTTTCTTATTGCTGCCTAGCACTCTGAGTTTCTCCATGGCTTTGGATAGAATGGAAATCAAGATGATGTTTCTGATGTTGCAGCTGGTGAGGCCTGGACAATATCTGTTACATACATTACTGCTTCGTTAATAGAGGTCTAACTGCCTATTTCAGTATCAAATATTGAAGATGGGAAAAGTATTAAAATCAGCTCAGTCAATTTACCATATGGGTATCAGTGTAGGAGAAGATAGTTCTTGTAAGGACACAATGCAAATAACATTTGAACAATGGTGGGGGGGGGGGAAGTAAAATATAAGATCTTGCAAAATATGAGCAGCAGTCATATGGAAGAAGATACTGACTCCATTATTAAGATGGGAGAGGTTATGATTGTTGAGCATTCACTCAATGATACAACCTTGTCCATTCATGTTGGCACTACCTCACATGGTTTTGTGTCCATTACAGTCACCCATGAGAAGTATGAGCAGAGGCAGTTGCAATATAAGATTATCAAGTTCAATCTTATTTAAGTCCTAACCTGGTGATAAATAAATGGATCATATTGCAATAAATCCCACGGAAAGACAAACTGCTACTTCTTCCAGAGCAGTATTAAGTTGGACAAACTTAAAAGGAGCATGATAGCCCATTAATATAGAGATCTAGCCATGAGTAAGACCATTCCCAGTTCTGCCCATGTGAACAATAGTGAAAAGCTATATGGGGTTCTTGATGGGTTTTAAATATGTTTCCTCTATACAGAAATAGAAGAGTTTGTGTTTCTGCAGCTGAACCTTGACATCAATATTTTGGCAAAATCCACAATGGTTCCACTGTAAAAATTTTCCTATTGTTTTGAATTTGTAGATTTGTCTGATTTTTGAGATGGTGAAGGTCTTTCTTTTTTTTTTTTTTAGGCTTATATTTATCCACTGATTTAGGGAAGTATGGACTGCAAGTGTCCATCTCTTCTTCTGGAAAAATGTTAAACACATCATCTCATGTGTCAGGATCACTGGGTGAATTTAGTTTACTTCTGTTGGATACAGAAGAATCCATTTTTTCTATGGTGATGTTGGTGGTTTATCTTTCAGTGATATCCCTGCCATAATTTTCTTGACAAGTTAGTTCTCATCGAATGGAATAATTTTTAGTGTTGCTTCAGGAGTGAGACCATAGGTCATGCAAACTGATGTGCTCCACAGAGAAGCACTCATGATCATAAAGTTTAGGTATGGTCAAATTATCAGATGGTGGAAAAGACATGGGTTTGAGTTGCTGTTGCTATTTTCTTAACTGTCATCTTCTCAGCATAAGTATATTTCAGGACAGGTGTGGTGGTGTGTAGCTTCCTCTCTGCATACTGATATGATATATTCTGCTCTGTTTTTACCTTTTGTATTTCTTTTTCATCCTTCCAGCTCTGACACGCATAGGAGTAGGCTGGATGATCTCCCTGACATGTTGACACATTTAATTTTTTTTTTTTTTTTTTTGCCGAGCAAGATTTATTATCATGCTCTTTACTACTACAGTGGGCACATAATATTTTTAATAATATTATTAATTAATATTCATTTTTAGCATGCGGTAACAGTTTTTAATTGGTAAACCACCAACTGCTGTATGTGCCTTGTATTCCCATTCCTTTGATTTGCTCGTTTCTACACACTGATGATGTACTGTTATTTTCAATATAAAATATCTGTACTCCCATTTCATTAAAGTTAATTACTATGGTTATCGTGTAATTTATTGTTTAAAGGCTATTATTCCTCTATATATAGCTTTGATACATTATATGAGTAAGACTTCAACCTCATATTGTAAAAATTTTCTGCATGACTGATCTCTTACAAACTGTTACCATATCATGTGTCCTAGGTTGACAATTCATATCTCATACTGGTAGAATGCAGCACAGAATATGAGTGAATGGTTCCTGCTCAATGCAAAGCCAAGTCATATGATATATGTGAATAAAGACTATAATAAAGAACTAGAACAAGAAGCAAGGAGATAACTCCTGTCATGAAGGAGTTCTGCCTGAAGAGGTTGCCCTCTCTACTTTTACCCTAGAGCTCTGGTTGACACCCTTCATCAAAGGGGGGGGAGAAAGAACAGAACTGTAAGAAATCAGAATCAGGCATTGCAGATAACCTGAGAGGTATTGCAACTCTCTTATGGTATTAAAGTGGAAAACAGTTCGTTGTCAAAACTAGTCAATACACTCACCAAAGTAAGAATATGCAGTTTTATTGATCTTGGATAAGAAGGTATCATCATCAAATTCCTGCCATATACCCTCAGTGGGATGTACAGGATATTATGATAATACTACATGAAAAAAGTTACATCATTACTAACTTCCATCATCATCATCAAATTCCTGCCATGTATACCCTCAAGGGGTGTACAGGATATGACAGTACTACATGAAAAAATTACATCTTTACTAACTTCCTATCTACAATTTTCCTCCAAATCAGTCTGTTACTTGTCAAGACTCCAACATTATCAGATCTTATATTTCTATCCTCTAAGGCACTATGTACCGTATCAATCCACCTATATGCTTTTAGTTATTATACTAACTTCCAACATTCCAATATTATCATAATCTTATATTTGTCTTCTAAGGCACTTTTTTTACTGTATCAATTTATCTTGGTCTTACTCTGGGAATTTTTTCCCATCCTGGCAAAGAACACCTGTTTTGCTAACCTTTCCTCTCCGATTCGGTTTAAGTGGCCATACTACCCAAGAATGGATCTGCTAATTTTCCTGAATGCTAACAATGTCAAGTTCTTTCCTAATATCACCATTTTTAATATGATACTGCCACTGATGCCATCTGTTCAGACCCATAATCTTTCTCAGGACTCTCATATTTCTGGCCTCCAGTCTTTGATGAAGAGAGTTTTATTTCTAACCCAGCTCTCAAATTCATAAGTTAAAACTGGTTTGAACACTGTCTTGTATACAGCTTGTTAAGTGTTGCAACTAATTTCTCTCTTATTCCATATAAATTTATTCAGTTGACTTCCTACCATACCAGCTTTGCTCATTTTGCTGTCTATTTGCAATATATAATTTGTCATCTTCACTAAACAATTGTGTCTAAATAGCCGAAATGTTTTACTTGTACAGATTCTCCATTCAGGATGTAGTCGGTATTTTAAATGTTTCTGCCCATTTTCGTTGTCTTTTCGATGCCGATTTTCATACCAAATTTATTATAGCAGTTATTCAATTTAGTCAGGGAATCCTGCACACTTCTACTGGATTTACTCAGAAGTATAACATCATCTGCAAAACGTAGAGAGCTGAGATTAACATCTCCAATTTGGATATCAGTTTTAATACCACTTTCATTCATAATGTGATCCACATATGAAGGTGGTCTGAAAAGTTCTTGGCCTAACAATGAAAAAACGATTTATAATTTCAAAATTATTTTTATTTTTGAACATAATCTCCCTTAAGACTAATACACTTATTCCAGCGATACTCCAGTGCCATTATCCTGTCCCTATAGTAGTTCTCAGTAAGATTGCAAAATACCCCTCTAGAGCTGCAATCACCTTTTGATTTGAAGAAAAATGCTGACCAACGAGGAAGAGCTTTAGTTTTGGGAAAAGATAGAAGTCACAGGGAGCCAAATCTGGGGAATAGGGTGGATGTTCCAACAATTCATAGTGCAGATCCCTTAATTTTTCCATTGCCAAAACACCTTTGTGGCCAGGTGTATTGTCCTGATGAAAGATGATTTTTTCCTTCTGCAAACCAGATCTTTTCTCACGAAATTTTTCATCTAGTCTGGTTAAAAGATCGGAATAATATTCCCCGGTTATTGTTTTACCCTATTCAAGATAATTAATAAACATCCCAAAACACCGATGCCATGACCTTTCCTGCTGATGGAACTGACTTTGTCTTCTGTGCTGAACAACCAGCTTCTGTCCACTGTTTTGACTGCTGTTTGGATTCTGGTGTGTAATGGTGCATCCAAGTCTCTTCCACAGTAATAAATCGATGCACAAAATCAGTTTTATTCTTGTTAAAATGCTCCAAGCACTGTTCAGAGATTTTCATGCGAGTGCGTTTTTGATTTGCTGTGAGCAAGCGTGGTACCCATCTTGCACAAAGCTTTTTCATTTGCATGCAAAATGAAAAATTCTTCATGCGAAATATATCCTACATGTTCTTTTGAAATGCCTATAGTCTCAACAATTTAACGCACTTTGACTCGCCGGTCATTCAATACCACACTTGATCAATGATTTCTGGTGTTGTTACACTTACACTTTTTGGACATCCTTCACATGGATCATCTTAAGGCTGCCACGTTTAAACTCGGCAGTCTATTTCTTAATTGTCAAAAATGAAGGAGAAGAGTGTCCATAAACTTTTATGAACTTAGAATGAATTTCTTTTGGTGTTAAACCTTCTTTTACAAAGAATTTTATAACCGCACGATACTCAATTTTATCATAAATAATATTTCAAGAGATACAGACAACACTTTTGCTTCAGACAGCTGTATAAAACAAACTACTTGACAGAATGACTTGCAATTTGCTTATGACAGATGTACTAAATTAGAAAAAAAAAAAAAAAAAAAAGTCTTGTAGATAGTGCTGCCATCTATGGTCAAGGCCGAGAACTTTTCAGACCACCCTCATAGATGATGAATAATAGTGGAATAATGTACATCCTTGTCTAACACCTGATTTAACATCAAACCATCTTCCTGTGTGTCCTTCAATTCTATCTGCTGATTTACAACCAAAATAGAGACTAAGTATTGCATGATATAGTGTCCAATTAACACCATATAATTGAAACATTTCGAACAGCTTTCCTCTTGGCACCTTGTCATATGCCTATAAATTTCCTGTTGAGAATAACCTTGACTCGTGTTTTCAAAACTGATGTTTGTATTGCCTAATACTGCATTCTAAAGGCTAACTGTCCATGTAAGTGTAGCAATGTGTCCTCTAAGAATTATTCCTCGTCCCCTTGAACTGTAGTTTGTTGAGAACTCTTAAGTGTTAGTACTCAAGGAAAGTGATGTGTTATGTTATAAATTATATGTCAAGTAGGAATCGAAAGCTGCTATTAAGGTAAGCATCTTAAATCATCTAAAATTAATATTCTAAGCTATGTGAAAAAAAACTAAAGTTAACTGCTATGGCATATATTCAATGTTAAGTAATAGTGTGGTCATGCTGATTAGATCGATAGACGACGGCAAACTTTCATTACGTGAACTGTATGTACAGCAGAACAGCAGGTCTTTGTTATGCTATGTGTGTGTATCAGACAGTTAGCCAATGTTATTCGTGAAAACTTAAATGGTCACACTTTAATATCAATTGCTTAATTAAAAGATATCCTTTTATCCTATAATCAGAAGATGAATCTGTTGTATGGCACTTGGCACACTGAGTTTATTACCCAGTCAGGTCATAACAACACGTAGATTGCAAAGATTTGGTCATTTCAGTTTCTCATTGATAAGGATAGTGGATAGACTCTAGAATAGAAATGAGTGCCAAGATGGCAGCAGGTCTAAGGAATGTTCCTCATGAGAAGTGATAAAAGATTTGTGGGTTACAAAAATTTGTCGACAGGTGGAAAAGAAATTTTTCATTATATAACACTAAGGGAGAAAAAAAAAAGGGGATTATTCCTGAAAAAAGAGTATAAGAGTCTGGTTTAGCAGACTCTTATACTCTTAGAGGCTGGTGAACGAGCGCTTTGTATATGAATAAATTTAACCAGAAGCATGATAGATGTATTGAGTGAATAATGATCAGCGTGGGCCTGCAACGATGAGCTGAGCCTTCATTATTATTATATAGGAGATGCCTATATAATAATCATGGCATCAAATGGTTATTAAAAGATTAAAAATTTTTAATTCGTGTGCAATATATGCTTGAATTTATATACCTGATCTTAAAATGTCTTAATTCTAATCCTAATGGATTAAAGTTGAGATCTAGCAGTTGAGAACTAAAATCATGATATCTTCACCTATCAGAGTTATATAAAAGTCTCTTTGCAATAAATGGGTCCCTTCAATTACTCTTTAAAACTTTTTAACTCAGTTTTAATAAAAAGTACTAAAATATTTAAATTATCTTAGATCTTTGCTACTAGACAAAGAACAGTTAACAGCACACGTTCATTTTACATAGATGAAAAACATTATTACACCTGAAAATTAAGGCACAAATTACATACCTGTAAAAGTCATGCATTGGAAAACTTGTGTAGCTAGATATTTTGTACAAACATTGTCCACTGTTAACTGCCTTTTCAACAGCATTATGATTATCAAATATCTTGTTCCCTGTAGGAGGAGAGATGTTAATAAAATATCTATTTGCAAGAATATATTACACATTATATATATGATGCTACTAAGGGACTGACAGATTAAAATGTTTATGCACTTTCTGTGAAATTAAGAAGCTGAAATTTTACAAAAAGATAGCTCATTATTTCTAAGACTACTTAGAAAGCAAATGAAAAACATTTAGGTCACAAGTGATATATTTCAACTTTCCAAGTTTATATGCACTAAACTAGTAAAAAATTCTGCATATTACATCACTAGGTAAGAAATCACCTAATTACAACTATCTACTCCATATCTGTTTTAGGTTGGTGTGCTGCAACGAAATGATTACCTTGAAGTATACTCTCTAAAAATAAAATGATGAAAAGAGAGAATAAAAAAAGATAGAGAATATCCTATTCTCTAATCCAGCGCTCCCCAAACTTCAGGATGCCAGGGCCCCCTTTAGAAAAATTAAAATATTTCATGGCCCCCTCGAAAAAAAAAAACGTAATATACACATATATTATTATAACATTTATTGCATTTATATTCAATACAAAACATACACAGCGAATATTGCAAAAATCAAATGCAAATATTACATTTTTAGCATCTTCCATGCACATTATCTCATATTTTTATATAGATAGATATAGTTATTGTACATTTGCAGTACAAGCACATGAAATGTAAAATAATTAGTAAGAAGTTTAATAACAATTTAATGTGATGGATGTGTTTCAATACTGCTACACAAAAAGTCAATATCAGGTGAAATATTTGAAGCTGCAATTCTTAGATTTCTGCTTTGAAATGAAACTTATATGAATAAGCATATATTTTTCTTGTTGAGAGGCTTATACGCTGGTTAGACATAATAACTAATATTTAAGGAATTGACAGCGTATACTGGAAATATAGATTAAATAAACTTTAATATACACTTTCCGATATTTCGGCGAACGTTACGTTGCCATCTTCTTGGGAACTTACTAAAAAGACACGTGCACACAAGTACTAATACAACAAATGAGACTGAGGCTAGGACGCTAGCGTTTTCCTAAAGTCCTGATGGTGCGCCCTGGTGGGCTATATTGGTAGTTCTTGGCCTTTGGGCTGAAGTTCTTTTGATAAAAGTTTCCCAAATTTGGGGCAGTTTCATGCATCCAAATTTGTTGAGGTTTGGCATGTTGAGGTATGCCAAACCTCAACAAATTTGGATGCATGAAACTGCCCCAAATTTGGGAAACTTTTATCAAAAGAACTTCAGCCCAAAGGCCAAGAACTACCAATATAGCCCACCAGGGCGCACCATCAGGACTTTAGGAAAACGCTAGCGTCCTAGCCTCAGTCTCATTTGTTGTATTAGTACTTGTGTGCACGTGTCTTTTTAGTAAGTTCCCAAGAAGATGGCAACGTAACGTTCGCCGAAATATCGGAAAGTGTATATTAAAGTTTATTTAATCTATATTTCCAGTATATGCTGTCAATTCCTTAAATATTAGTTATTAAGCATATATTTACTAATACTCATTAAGTGCCGAAATACGCAAGAAGCAAAATTTGTGAACCCACCAATGTGTGATTTTTTTCCATTAAAATATAAAAAATAACAAAAAAGAAATAATAAATAAAAATTAAATACGTTTCTTTTAAGATAAAAAAAAATCTACTTAGTCTTAAAAATAAAATAATGAAAAAAAATTTTAAATTTGTTTTCATTATTTCACGCCCTCCCCTCAACAAAACCTATGGCCCCCAAGGGAGCCACTGTCCACAGTTTGGGAAACACTGCTCTAATCGGTCTTATTCCATTAAGGAAAAAAAAAAAAGAAATCAGCGATATTAACAAAACAGGTATTTAATGGCCCACATTCACCAATCAGCGCAATAACATATTAAAAAAAAAAGAAAAAGAAAAAAAAAGAATTGGTATTACATAAATAAAACTGACGATTAAACTAAAACTCCTCTACTGATTTTTTTTTTTTTTTAACTTGTCAACTAAAAATTCTCACGTCACAGACAAACAGATGAGTGCATTTTTCAAGTCCTAGAAATATATATTAGCATTTGTTTGGTTATGTTCTAATGATTTTATGTTGTATTTCTTTATATGTTTTCATAAATTAATCATATTTGTTTGGTTATAAATATATAAATGTGTGCATGTGTCTGTGTATATATACACACAGAGCCTCCGTAACTCAGTCGGTACAGATGAAGCCCTTTGGTCGGAAAGACCTGGTTCGATTCTTGTGAGTGACGTGAGGAACTTTATCTGGTCTCATACGGAGGTAGGGTTTTTTTTTCATCTGGAAACTCGGGTTTTTCGTCCACCTGAACAGGCAAACCAGCCACGTGAACACACATTTACAGACACTGGGAGGCATAGAGCTAACCACCTTATCCTTGGGACGGATACGGTTTGGAAGGGCTAAGAACAGCTCCGTAGCACCACTAGGCCTAATACGTAAAAAGGAAGACACAGACACACACATATATATATATGATATCCTGGGATCTGTGAGCAAGTGATTTTTAGTTTTAGTTTCAGATAATGCTCTTTTATTTTAAATTAAGAAATAAACCACTAATAATTTTAAAAAAGAATATACAGATGAATTATGTTTAACATATAGTGGCAGAGTTAGCAGGAAAGCATAATAATGTGCAACTGATAGGACTGCACAAAACAGAAATTGAAATATTCAATTGCTAAAGACAGGAAATATCAATAGTTACTATATTTAACTTAGACAAAAAAAACATTCTCACGAGAAGTATGTTGAAAATAGCAGCATTTCAATTGCTTTTATTAGACTGTATGTCTATAAACTTTTTAATAAATATTCCATTTTATTTTATGGACAGTCTCAATCCATAATGTTTAAAATTTCTACCCTTTTCTAATTCTCTCACTCTTTCTATTCATTTACCACCCTGTCATTAGCTAACATTTACACTGCCATTCAATGTACACTGTGTGATGTCATACAAATGTGACAGCCACATCAGGTTACTTACTGTAGTCAACAAGTGTTTCTGCTACAAGTCAATAATTCCTAATAACATAATTTTGAACTTTCATTCAATATTTTCTTAAGTTTTATCTAAAATCTTCCAAGCAATAACGAAATAACTTGCAGTTTCAAGATTTTTCTGCTGTGGAGTAAACAGTGGTTAGTGTTTATGTCAGTTACATCATTCTAAATAACTAAATTCAGTTCCTGGTTATTTCATATTATCATTTATTAAATAATACTACACATACATAGTAGATTCCAGTTAATCAGGACAGCTATTTTATCGGGACAGGTCTGGAAGAACAAAAACAGAATGAGAATATAACAAGAATTTGCTTTATTTATTTGGGACATAATGCCATTTCATTGGTCTAGCCCAGTGGTTCCCAACCCATGGGTCATGAAGGGTTTTCTGTGGGGTCGCCAGGCAGTGGTGAGCTATGAAAATTTTAAAAACAGAAAACAAAAAATCACATCGTCACATCCTGCACAGAGATTTGTTTGCATAAATGTGTGACGATCTTTCGTTTGTCAGGTTAGTTTGTTGTGAGGTCCAGGTTCATGCGCAGTTCTGTGATTGGCTCTACGGAATGCGGGCTCGGCTTGTGATTGGTCGATTCTTATGATACATGCACACTGAGTGCCTAGCCTTGTTTCTTGCAGGCGGCAACGGTTTTTCTTCGAAACCAGCGAATTCTGAGAAATATAATAAATCCGACACGAATCGAATGATCCCACTTCCAGGAATCTGACGCCCAGCACGTCACATTATTTCCCTTCTTTGGCCAGCCGAGCACCCAGCCAAAAGCAAACAACCACGAGCCGGGCAGTGCTGTAAAGTCCAGACACCATAGGCGTCACTGTAGCATCGCCAACAGTTCCAGACTATGTAGTTAAACTCAATCAAAATATAATCTGCAGATCGGGCTTTTCACTCGTTAGCGTCCAGCGACCCGATAACACTATTTAGAAAGGTACGCAAAATTATTTTTTAATTTTTTTTATGAATTAAAACCACTTAATGTCCAGGTACGTAATTTTCGTATTTATCACACAAAAGCAGACATTTGAATTAAGAATTGTGATTTCATATAGTTGTTTTGTAACTAAAATAACTGCCCGTAATATTATGGATGTGGATTCAACAGTGTTTGATTTACAGTGTACGTTTGAAAATATTTTTTTGAAATAAATGTTTCACGTAACTTTATTGTTTTCAATAGTATTTCTTATAAATTCAATAAAATAAATGTTTTTTTTAGCCAGTTTTTTTGCTAATTAATTGGGATCTTAAGTGTGAAAGTTCAAATAAATGTTTTTCTTTACCTTTACTTTTAATAATTATTTGAACTGTATTGTTACATTATTTATACACATTTGTATTATATTATTTAAATTGTTTCAAATATATATTTTTGGAAATCCCTCCCCATGGGAAGAAAACATAAATATTCAGAAGATTTTTTGAAATATGGCTTTACTTACTTGACTAACAATGGAATAGTGAAGCCACAATGCATTTTGTGCAAAGTTGTTCTCAGTGCTGAGTCTATGAAACCGTCAAATCTCTTACGTCACTTACAGACAAAGCATTTTGAACATTCTAAAAAGGATTTAGTTTATTTGTTGGTATGAAAGTTGCAGATGTGAGAGACTTGATCAAACAGGAATCTTACATCAAGAATGGACAACATTACTGCAAGCATCATATGAAGTAGCATTGGAAATTGCCAAGCAAAAAAAACCTCACACAATTGGAGAAACGCTCATAAAACCCTGCATGTTGAAGATGGTAAAGTTAATTCTTGGGGATTCTAGCAAAGTAAAGATGCAACGAATCTCTCTCTCTCTAATAATAATACTATTCAAAGGCATATAGCAGACATGTCCATGGACATCAAAGAGCAGATTTTGAATGAAATCAAAGTTTCACTATTGTTTTCTTTTCAAGTAGATGAGTCAATGGATGTAAGCTCATGTTCTCAGTTGCTTGTCTTCGTGAAATATATTCATTCAGAAGGCATCAAAGAAGAGTTACTATTTTGTAGTGCACTTGAAACTATTACAAAAGGAGAAGATAAATAACTTTTTTGTGACTGGAGGACTAGAATAGAAAAACGTCTGTGGGGTTTGTACAGATGGTGCACCAGCTATGCTAGGGTCTAAGTCTGGTTTTCAGAAAAGAGTAAAAGAACTTGCTCCCCAAGAAAAGGGGATCCACTGCATGATTCATCGATATGCTCTTGCCTTGTAAGACTCTTCCAGCTCCCCTGCAAGAAGCACTTGATTCGGTGATCAAAATTGTAAATTACATCAAATCTGGAGCTCTTAACAGCCATCTGTTTAAACAGCTGTGTAAAGGAATGATTGCTGATCATAAGGTTCTTTTTTTGTATACTGCTGTACGATGGTTATCAAAAGGAAATGTGGTCAATCGTTTTTTTGAGTTGAAAGAAGAAATCAAGTTATTCCTGGAAGTGCAAGGGAAACATGAACTTGCGGCCTATTTTAACCTCCCAACCGGCCAGTGTGGATGAAATATTTAACACTCCCTAGCTTTTTTCATGGATCAAAACTTTGTCGGCATTCTACCTTTTATCATGCCATTACCTTCCTCCGCCGTTAATCTCGTTACGGCTATTCCATAGCCATTAGTGGATTAACTGTTGCTGAGTGACCTTTGTGTCCCCTCCCCCTGTCTTTACATCTATTGTGTTGCTTAGAATTTCATTTACTGTCCTAAGTTATTTGACCTATCTTGCCTCTAAAATGATTTATTGTATCTCTTCCCAAAAATTGAAACGAATTTCACATATGCGAAAAAAATCAATCCTGAAATGACCACTGATCAGCTTTTGCAATGAATCTATTTAGTGATAGTAAATTTGGTGTATTTTATTCTACAAATCAGTGCACCAGAAGAGTTGCACTGATTGTTCTTTCACTTTACTTATAATAATTGAATAATTTTTTTTCGAATTTTAGAATTTTCAAATGTTTGCTTTGAAAATATTATGTCAAATATTTATATTTTTAAATAATATTTATTGAAATAAATATGTCCTTTTTCTTTCATTTCTAGCCAAAGAGCATTATATGGATCATCACATTTCAGATTTAGATACGATTTTTTGTTATTCATAAAGACAAAATAAAAAAAAAAATGTTAAAATGCTAAATTGCATTACTCGGTTTCCGATCGTGTCTTTTTGGTATCAAAAATTTATATCCAATGATATTTTAGCAGTGATTCTTCGCCTTCGTCATTTATTTATTTATTTGTATTATGCATATTACGATAATATCTAGTGCATAATCTCGTAGATAAGTTGAAAATATAATGTGAGAAATATATACGGAATGATTCAACATTTTTACTCATTTTGAAGATTTTCTAATGCTCCCCCCCCTCCTTATTCTCTCCTGGAACTCAATTGCATAACTACTCTAAATTTCTATACAGGTTTGAAAGCTTTTCTAGACAGCATTCAAAATCAATTACTTCATTTTACCATTTTGACAATAGATATACGGCAATCAGATTGTATCGTGAAGCTTCTAAATCTGTTCTATTTATTTGCAATCTAAAACCAGCTGTTCTACTGTCCGCTGAAATTATGTGAACTTTTAGAAATAATATGGTATATTTTCACCATGCAAAATTGTTTATATGCATACCACACAAAAGAAAGTTCAGTAGTATTATTTGTGTTTGTTTTTCTTTCAAAAAATCTAAATATTACTTCTTCTGCTGCTGGAAGCTATTTCTGAAATAATCTACGTCTTGTAAATACTTGGTAATATCCTCTTAGCTGGAGGAAAAGTTGAAGGCTTATTACTCTCAGTGCTATTGAGAAGAAAGGGGAGAACACTAAAGTGCCTCAGGCTGTAGTGCAGAATATGTCAAGAATGTTCTTGTTTCCTTTTCGATTGTTGATTACCTACATCCTAACAGAAATACTGATATTTTGTTTACATGCTTATACATTATTTATGTCAAAATAATTGCTTAATTTATAATGATCAGTTTCACTTATATTATCAAAAATTAGAAATTAAATCATACAATTATCTTGAAAAAGAGGATTTGAATTATTTTCAAAGAAAAGGTGCATATGCGTTTCATAATCTTCTTTTTTTTGGGGGGGGGGGGGTATAGACCTAATCAATCTGCGGATATTTCAGATAATTTATTTCATAAATCGTTCGCAAGACAGCTGTTACAAACGTCAATCATTTGGGGAACATACCCATTCATTTTAGTGTAAAATAGTAGCAAAGGTTCGGTTACTTTAGATATGTAATCTAGAAGAAAATGTTGTCTGCTGAGATTAGAATCTTACGTGAAATTTTTTCTGACATGATTTCTCTATTCATTATAATGTAACCAATTTCCAGATTTTTTTCCCTCTTGCAGACTTCATGTTATATGCAGTGATTTCTTCTTTGTACTACAAGAAAAAAAATCAGATAACAGGAGAAAAATATGTAGTATTTTCTTTTCCACTGGCTGAATTTACAATGTTCTTTCTTTGTGTTTTGAAGAGAAAGTGCAAATGACTTTTTCTTACTATTTTTGCCATTATAACATCTCATATAATTATAAGAGTGATATTTTACCATTTTTCTCCCACACGAGAAACAGAAATAAGGTAGTAATAATAGCCAAACTTCATTGTAGCAGAAATTTTTATTACAAAACTTTGTAATATATATATATATATATATCTCCGAAACAAGAAATTTGAAACCCATATCACATCAATGTTGAGTGTTGGCAAGGTGAAAATCTTCCCGTTATTATTTATATATTTCATTTATTAACTAGGGGGGGCTATGCCCAACTCTCCCCGTGTTCCGGTATGGTAGGCCAGTTCTCCTTCAATTGTGATAACTCGAAAGGGAGTTCCACCCCTGAATTATGATGACTCGACACTCAGGGTAGCCCCCCTGAGTTTCAAAACGTTTCGATAAACATGACATAAAAAGGCTTATCATTTTATATATATATATATATATATATAGGGTAGATTTTATTTCATTATTTTTTATTGTTTTGATGAATTACTTTACCTGGAATACTCTTTCCAGTTTCTCTGTGTCATAAAAAGAACTTAAAAATTAGCCTTCAGGATGATAAAGAAACAGTGCATTCAGGTATCCCTCTATCAATATTTGTAGTCCTGAAAAGGACTGTTTTGATGGTCTTGAAAACAAACATTTTTTATTTCATACTGTTCAGAATTTAAAATTCTTGAACAGCGTGGAACACCTTGAAGCAAGGCTAAACACACAAAGCAGTTTTACACTCAGGGCACCAGAATTTTGTTTCCTTTCTGATATTTTTTTTATTACATACATAATATTTGCATGCAGGTTTTTTTTATTAGCCGTTGGTGGTAGATTTTCGGGATAATAGTTGGAGTTAGCAGCGTTCAACCTCAGATGTCTGGCAGGATTTCCTGTTTTTCTGCTTGTTGAAGAAGGTGCATGTGCATGCAGCAATGCTTTCGCAATTTCTATTCTGTATTCTAGATATGTTATGGTAGACAAACATTTTTTCTTGTACAGGAGGAAACTGTTCCAAATAACAAAATCCAATACATGTCCAAACACTTTTTTGTAATATTTTTATGCTGTTTCCTCATTACAGAGTAGAATGATAGCTGCTGATCGCACCTGTCGACTCCACCCATAGTGTCGTTGTATGCACACACAGCAATGGGTTTTTCTTTCTTCAAACCATGCTTCTCCACGGATTCCGTTGATGGATTGTGCAGGGAAGACAGCAGAAAAACATCTTTTTTGTCTTTCCAACGTAGTGCAAAGACTTTCCCTCGCTGATAAGTTCGGATTTCCCACTTCGATAGCTTTCCTGAAGCCAGATCTGGAGGCATATCTCGCCTTTTTGCATTTAAAGTACCATAACTATCTGTACGATGCTGTAAAAGCAAATCAGCGAGTTCACGACACATATAGTAATTATCCATTATAATGCAGTAACCTTTCCCCAGTAAAGGGTCTAGTAACTGCATTACTGCACACATTGACAAGGGGAGATCTGAATATTTATCATGCTCGATTACAGTTTGCTTTCCCGTATAAGGTTTGAAATCCCAAAGATATTCACTTTCCGATTCGCAAAGCATAAAAATTTTTATTCCATACTTCGCTTTCTTTTTGGGAATATACTGCTTACATTTCAGTCTACCTTTGAATGGCATAAGGCTTTCATCGATACTGAAGTCTCTCTCAGGAATGTAGAGTGATCTACATTTCTGATGGATTTTCATCAGAAAATCATAAATTTTGTTGAGGACTGGGCAAGAATGTGTTGCCTGATCATATTCCTCATTATTCTGAAAATGCAAATACTTCATGATGAGACTGAATTGTTTTTCAGTCATAACATCACGAAACATTGGTGTGTTCAGAATCCAGTCTGTAGACCAATACATTTCGAGAGCGGGCTTTCGAAATGTATTTCGAAACTTCGGGTTTTCCACTTTCTTTATTCTGATATTGCATTTGAAGGATGACAGTGATTTTAAATATTAATTTCACCTATATCCGAATAATTGTCTAATTTATAATAATCGCCACATAGTTTCAGTATCGAAAAATTAAAGTTATGTGGAACAATTACTAGAGAAAAATAACGAATTAAATAAAAACTGTACCTATGTTTCATAACAGTTTTCGGATGTGTGATAGTAATGCAATGGGAGGAGGGGGATTAAACTATCAGAGGCGAAATAAAATTCAATTCTATTGTAAAAATATGGAAATGAAATTTCACATTTGATATACATATTTTGAATGATAAAAATAAGCAAATGTATCGCTTACTTTAAAAATTGGAGAAAAAATATCTGAATTATGCAGAAAATATAAATTTAAATCATAACTGTTAATTTCATTTTGTAATGACCAATTATACAAGGAAATCAAGAAAGTGAAAGTACAGATTACTATACAACATGAAGAAAAAATTTAGTAATATGATTAAAGAATTTCATGTTATTCTCTATAAAGCAAAGTTGCTCAAGCGTGTCCTAAAGGAAATGTGTGAAGTATTATTCGATTTTGATGGTTTTGTACAAAAATAAAAATAATATAATCTGGAACGTCGGCAGCTGGTTTTCTTTTCTTTTTTTAAAAGAATATTTCAAATAATTATCGTGAATTAATTTCTTCGAGAACAAAGAAAAAAACCTTTTGTCTAGTAAGCGATTAGAAAAAAATTAGCGCAAAAAAATAAAAAATTAAATTGGTTCTCCAAGGTAAGGCAATATTAAAGTGAAGAAATTATGCAAGACCTTTATTTTGTCCAGAAATTAAAATTGTATTGTACAATAAAAAGAGAAAACAAAAATATAAATAATTTCTCTATTTTTAGTCTATCATATATAACTAAAATCCAGTTAACCAGCATGGAACAAGAAAGTCCGTTTCTTGTTATAGGCAACTGAGAGGCAGCTACGAACGGGAGATAATCCGATTAACCGTTCTCTTCAGCGTGAGGGTTTATCACACCTTCTAATGGACATGACACTCAAATTGCACTTCTTATCCAGGTTCTTTAAACAGGTGGGCTGAAACATATCCAGATTTAGTTGGATGTCTATAGACGTCCTAGCCGGTAGGGAGGTTAATGATGAAACTTGGTTGAGAAGAATTGCTTACCTAGTAGACACATTAGAACAGCAAAATAGGCTTAACCTGAAACTCCAAGGAAAGGAAACAACAATTATCGAATTTCAAGATAATCTCAGGGCATTTACATCCAAACTCCAGAACTGGCGAAGAAAAGTAAATCTAGGAAACATTGTCATGTTTGAGAAACTGTGCAGCGTGGCAGACGAATCTGAAGGTGAAATAAATGGCAATTTGAAAGAAGAGATTACTGGGCATTTTGATTCTCTTAAAATTCCCTCCTGAGCTGACAGAAGAAGCTGCTGCGCTGGTACGAAATCCGTTCTCTGTTTCCTTGATGTCGCCAGCATCCCCGATGAATTCTTGGATTCTGCGGAACAATTCCTTGACACGCAACTTATTTGATGAAAAACTGCTGACTCAATTCTAGTGTGCTATGTATCGGTCATATCCAAATGCCACCATGCTTGAGTTTCAAGTTTTACTCCCTTAGTTTCTACATATCTCTGTGAGAGTGGATTTTCAATGCTTCTTCAATTGAAAACCAAACCAAGAAACAGAATAAATGTTGAAAATGGCATTAATGAAAACTCAACCACGAATTTTCAAGCTTGTTAATGAGTTACAATTTCAATCAATGCATTAAATATGTTGTAAGTTAACATCATTTTGAATTATATTATACTGAAAAATCTATTTTCGATGTGCTTTCATTTACCCTATTAAAAAGCCTATTTTTAATGTATCGGGGTCGTGGGTCACTTTGCCTCTATAAAATGGGGTCGCGACTTGAAAAAGGTTGGGAACTTCTGGTCTAGCCAATAACCTCTACCACAGTGTTAGAAAAATTATGTAATGTTGCTTCAAAATTTAGTGCTGATGACATCTGCAGTGTTCACAGAACAGGGCTATTTTATTGTGTCACATTGGATGGTTCCTAGTACAAACACTGTTCAGATCAATGAAAGCAATGAATCATGTGACAGTGTTATGATGTTCAACTATGTTAGGCACTGATAAAAGAAAGCTATTAGTTATTGGGAACAAGGACAACACCTCCCAATGTTTTCAAGGATTAGAATGGGGAGTTTACCAGTTCGGTACCATGCAAACAAACGTTTATGGATGATTTCTGAATTTTTTAAGAATTGGCTTATGAATGGGATGTGAAATTACAACGGAAATCAAGAAACCTTTTACTGATCCTTGACAACTGTTAAGGAGAGCAGTGCAAAAGTTATATTCTACAAGCAATACAGTTTATGGCTGCTGACAGTTGGTGAGGAATAAGCAACAAGACCATTCAAAATTGTTTTGCTCGCTATGATTTTAGGCATTCAATCATGGATATGACATATGGCCAATGGATGCAAACTATGAAGAGTTTGCATCCATTGATGGTAGTCTTCAACACTATGATGAAAATGAAGATTTTTAGGAGGAAATTGCAGCAAAACATCAGAGGATATTAAAAAAATAAGAAAGTCATGAGAATGACAGTTTTGAGATTGGAATGAGCGACTACCTAGGATGCCAGAAAATTTATTATTAGATTACAACTCTCTTTCATGCAGGGAAGCGTTGTTATATCCACACTAAATACCTGAGTTGATTTTATTAATTGCAGTCAATAACAAAAAATAAATAAATAAAAAACTGACAGGCTATGCTCGACCAATTTCTACATCATTCATTGCTAAGAACTGTATGCATGTTTAATATGTACACTGCTCGGAAAGAAGTCAATGGACAGCACAGTGTGAGGAACAAACAGCCATGGTGCCCACCTTAATAAGATGTAAGACCTACTTTCACTGCGATTACTGCAGCAATCCTATGGGGTATACTTTGCACAAGTATACAATAGTGATCAATGGGAATTTTGGACCATTCTTCTTGTAGGCATATCATAAGGTCCTGACTGTTGTGGGGCAGACGTCCCTTGACTTCATTTGATGCTCCAGTTTATCCCACAAATGTTCAACAGGGTTAAGATCAGGGCTCTGTGGAGACCACACCTGTCTACCTGCTGGGTAGAGGGTGTAGCATGATTCATCATTCCATAACACAGCTTTCTAAGATTCCACATGTCCCCACTGTATATGCTCTTTGCACCACTGAAGACGACACTTCATGATGGTTCAGGTAATGTGCAGCTTGCATATTGCTATCTTACCATGGAAACCAAGTTGTGAGCCTTGGTTCTAAATGTTTTTGTGCAGATTCGTGTTCCAGTCAATACCTTGAACTCCACGTTCAACATGCTGGCTAACAAGTGGCAGTTTTTACATATTATCCTTCATAGCACTCTACAGTCAAGTTTGGTGACCCCCTGTGCTTTCATCTCAGTATGGTAGCAGTGATTGCTGACCTGGGATGGCCCAATTTGTCAACAATTTGCCAAACAGATAGGTCGGCAACATGACATCCTATCACAAAGGCTCTTTCAAGCTCCATCAATTCCCTTCTCACATTCTCACAGCTATTTCACCTGGATATAAATGCACTGACTTGTGAGCATTATATTCCTCCAATTTAAACTGACTACAAACATGTGACTCGTTGCATGGCACGATGCACCTTGTCCATGAAGATGTCCATTGATTTCTTTTCAAGGAGTGTGTGCAAATGAAATTTTTGTTATGCAAAAAAACGAAAAACTTGTATTTTGTCTCATGTACATGCAACATTTTAAACTTCTGACATGCAACGTTGTTAAATTGGGAGAGCCACTTAATTGGGCCAAATTATGATGTTCTTAATGTAGCACAATTAATTGGCAGAATCCATTGTGTGTGCATGTGTATATAAAATAAAGCTTTTATAAATAATTAAGGCAATGTGTATTTCATTTGAATAAATGTGCAAGAAATATATACTTCAAGAAAATTAATTAAAAAAAACCCCAAAAAAACCTAAGATTATAACAATCAGGTTTATATACTTCATGTGGTTAAGATTATTATTATACAGGCAACTCCATAGAGTTCGAAGACTCATCGAGGGAGACCCAATCTATCATACCTCTCTTTGAACCCATTAATAGAAAAAGCATTCACAACTGACTCTAGCAACCCATTCCACTCATTCACCACTCTCCAAGCAAAAAATCTACCTCTCATACCCCTACTGACTGCATCTTTATTCAACTTCTAGGGATGACCCCTTGTTCAGGTCCTTCTAGCCAAGTGCTGAAACATTTCCCTTTCATCTATCCTATAATAGCCTTTTAAGCAATTTAATGTTTCAATCATATCCCCTCGTTTTCTCCTATCAACCAACTTCTGCAATCCACAAACCTTCAATCTATTCTTATAGGGAACATTCCACAGGCCACTCACCATCTCGGTCACTCACGTCTGAATCCTCTCCACTGCTTCCTCATCCCCAAGAAACCCAGGTGACCAAAACTGAGCACAGTAATCTAGATGTGGGCATATCAAGGCCTTATAAATTAGGAATTACCACTTCTTATTTCTACTTGTTAATGTGTTCTTCACTAGTCAAATAATCTTATGGGCTACTCAGCAACCTTAGCAATATGTCCTCTACACTTTAACTCTCTGTCTACTACCACCCCTATATCACTAGCTTCATCTATTTCCTGGAGTACAGTGCCATCGATGTGATAACACAGATTGCAATCTTTTTATCCCAAAATGCATAACTTTACATTGCTTGACATTAAAGTGACACCCATTAACTTTTGCCCATGCCGATAGCCTATTTTTCTTCAAGCTCTCTCCTTGATTAACTATTACTCTACCTAATTTTGCATCATCCGCAAACAACTGAATATTTCCATCAGGTTATTTTCTATATCATTTATGTATAAATTAAACAGCAATGGTCCAAGCACTAAACCTTGCAGCACACCACTAGTCACCTATTTTCGCCTCAATTCTGCCCCTCCATATACCACTTTTGATATCTGTCCAGTAGCTGTCCTCTTATCGACTTAACCAGTCTCATATCCATTCCCATTTGTTCTAATTTGTGTAACAGTGTTCCATGTGTATTTTCTGTCAAATGCCTTTGCAAAATACAGCAAAATCATCATGTAGCCATTTCTTTTATCGAACTTAGCTGTTACTCTTTTATAAAAAGTTAGTAAATTACTAAGGCATAACCGACCCGTCACAAAGCCATGTTGACCCTTTTGCAATATCATATTTTTATCTACCCATTATTGAATTCTCTTTTTTTACCAATTTTTCTAGTACTTTTTCCACCACACTTGAGATACTGATTGGTCTATAATTTGCTACTGTAGTCTTAGAACTTCCCTTATGCAAAGATAATTTTACCCTCTTTACACTCACTCAGAACTCGACCAGTGCTGAGATTTAGCCTAGTCAGAGGCTTTGCCAATTCTCTTGAACATTCTCACAAAATCCTACCTGATATACTATCTAATCCCACAGCTGTATTTACATTGAGATTCTGAAATATCCTAAGAACCTCCAATTCACCTCTGTTTCCACATTGGTTAAAGCAATAACCTCATTAGGACAGTATATGCTTGCAAAGTGGCCACTCAGTGAATCAACTATTTTATCTGCTTCTGTCTCCTCATGACCATCATCACTCATTAAGGTTAATCTTCCATAGTTATTCTTCATCTTACTTGCTACATAATGAAAGAACTCTTTGGGATTTCCAGTGGCCTGCTCAGCTAAATTCTTCTCATAATCCGATTTTGCCTTCCTTGCCATTCTGGCCACCTTTCTTGCATGAGCTTTGTACCGTTCATGAGTTTGCTGGTCACCTTTCTCTTTATATACCGTCCACAACATTTTCTTCTTCTGCAGCTTATGCTTAATGATATTATTCATCCATCTAACTCCTACCCGATTAACCCTCCTTACCCTAGGTATACAATTTAATACTGCTTCCTCTAGATGACCCTTAACTATATCCCATGCACTACTAACATCCTTACCCCCTAGTGTTTTATGCCATTGTACAGGTTTAAGCTTTTTACTAAGCGTGTCATAACCACCTGCCTTGTAGTTCCACAAATACCCCTTCTTGATAGAATATTCCTCATGTTTTACAATCTCCCAAGTCAAGACCACATGGTCACTTTTATCAATTGGAGGCAATGTTTTCATCTTGGTTATGGGTAGCTCTTCTGATCCTATGACCAGATCTAATACTCTCCCACCCCTAGTCCCTTCCATCACATGCTGCCTTAAGTAATTATCCCTTAACAGTTGTATAAATTCCATTTCCTCCCTACCATGCGATCTTTCTTCCTTCTAATCTATATCTCCATAGCTGAAGTCCCCCATAATCACTCGACATGTACTCATTGTTCTAATTAGGCGATGCATGTCTTCCAGATCATCTGTGGAACTCCCTGGCCTATAGCAACAACCAACTGTATATTTTGTCTTAATCTCACACCAGATTGCTTCAAATAAATAGCCACCCTCCCACCTGTCTCCTATTCTTTTTGGTTGCAATTCATCTGCTATCATCAGATGGATGATAGCAGATGAATGCTATCATCCATCTGATGATAGCAGATGAATGCTATCCTATCTTCCCTGAAAATACTAAATCCTTCACATTTAATCCCTGTAACTGCATCATTTGTTGTTAGCCAAGTCTCACTAATGCCTTTTGGCGAGGTTGCACTAAGCAATGCCAAAAATTTCTCCCTCTTGATCCTGATACTTCTGACATTAGTATATAGAAGCTGCAACATCCCTTTACCCCCCCCCCCCCCACCTTTACTTTCTGAATTGACTACCCTATTCAATATTTTTGCTCGAGAGACTAGATTCCTCACTTGGTCATTCTCACACTCACTCCCTTCACGGGTGCCTACACAAACTAACTTGCTTCCATCCTAATTGCGTAAGTTTCCCTGAATTTGCACATCACCATGCTTGGTGAACAAAGCTCTCTCCAGACACTTAACACCAAAACCATTGAGATGCAGTCCATCTGCATTGTACAAATCCTTCTTTCCATCAAAAAGAGACCACAGATCCACAAATTCTACATTATTCCTTTTGAACAATCTATATACTATCAATGCGCTCCTCCCTTAGTTCAATTCTATCATAGCGTGGTAGGAGACTTACAATCTTCACCTTTGCCTCTTCTAACAACTCCTTTACATCCTCCCTCATAGAATAATTCTTGCCTCTCAAATCATTGGTACAAACCAAGAAAATCAATCCCTTCGACTTACCTCTTTTGCATCTGGATGGCATGGCTAATATCGTGAATTTCTGCTGCAGGGAAACATGATTTTGTCATACTTTCGTTAAGCACTCCCCTTATTACTGGATTACTGAGTCTCCATGCATATTTTCGCCTTAACTTGTTTTTCTTGTTTATTTGGTTGATCTGTAGGATCTCCTGCTTCTTTCGGTCCTGCTTAACTCTTGCCACTTCTGCAGTTTGTAAGTATGATGATAAGAATATTTTAGAAGTATGAACTACTTGGGAAGATAAAAAGTGACATTCTAAATATGAGCAAGATCTGTAACCAAGAATCAGGTGAGTATGAAACAGGGTGGTAGAGTGCATGGCAATGGGTCGTGATCCCCAAGGGGGTCGCCACGGTTATTTTTAGCTGCAATTATTTTCATAGGAAATTCCACCACAAAGGTTTTCGACACTTATTTATTTCAATATGGCCACACTGCAATATTTTACTAGTGGTTGTAACACCGATTTTTGATGAATGATAGGAAGTGACTTGAGGTCCACCCAATGGGAAGTCAGCAAGATAAAGATGTGACGAATATCTCTGTTCAATAACACTATTCAGAGGCTCATGAAATCAAAGTTTCTCCAATCTTCAGGCATTTGTATCCAAGCTGCAAAACTGGCATCAGAAAGTAAATCTTAGAAACATTGCCATGTTTGAAAAACTGCAGTATGGTAGAGGAATCTGAAGGAGGAGATTCTGGGCACCTTGAATCCTTTGAAAAGGAATTTCAGTCGCACTTCCCTGAACTTACAGAAAAAGAAGCTGCACTGGTACAAAACTCGTTCTCTGCTTCCCTCAATGTAGCTAACATCCTGATAGTAAAGAATGAATGCTTGAATTTGTGGAACGATTCCTCAGCACATAATTTGTTTTATGAAAAATTTCTGACTCAGTTTTGGCATGTTATGTATCAATCACATCCAAATGTCACCATGCTTGCCTTTTCTTTTACTTCCATTTGCCTCTACATATCTCTGTGAGAGTGGATTTTTAACGCTTCTTCACGTCAAAACAAAGGCAAGAAACATACTGAAAGTTGAGGATGACATGAGGTTGGCTTTAACACTCAGCCACGAATTTTGAAGTTGGTTGCCCAGATGCAAGTATGACCGTTGCATTAAATGTTAGGTTAGAATTATATTCTGAAAAATACATTTTTAATGTGTTTTTTCTTTACCCTATTAAAAATGCCTTTTTATGCAAATGTGGCAGGGGTCGCAGGTTACTTGGCTATTGTAAAAGGAGTCACGACTGGAAAAAGATTAGGAAACACTGACAAAGACAGGAAAACTGAGTAAGACAGGGCAGTTGCATGAAAGCTTGGACATATGCTCAAAGGTGAGAGATGGTGATTGTGAGACAAAGTGTTAGAGAGAGAGATTTAAATGTGTGCTGTTGGTCGCAAACAATCTTATTGCTATGATTCAAAATTGGCTATTGTGAAGTGGGTTTCAGAAGTCTCATGATTAGTCTGCATGATGAGAAAGCTAGAGAGATTAATCCATTCCATTACTTTTATTTAATATGAAAGGTTACAGTTGAATAAATATGGATCATGTTCTCAAAACCAAATGACGCAAATACCATATTTTAGGTGTGGTAGGCAAAGATGTGAGAACCATATGGGTGAAATGGAAGTGATGAATACATCATCTTTGAAGAGTTTAAGGTGACATAAGTGCTGTGAGGATTGAGGAGGTCTTCCACAAAGAGCTTTTGAATTCCTTGGAAGCGACCAATGTATGTAATCCAGTATATGTCACTAGTGAGGAATAAAATGATCTAAGCTTAGCAGGCAGTCTATTTGTATTGTGATCAATCACTCAGTTCTCTTAGGCAAGTATTTTATCATTCATAACTAATACCATTTTTAATAACTTTATAATTTATAAGCTTTACAATTAAACTAAACACACTCAGTTTTATATCACATGCATAGGTGGCAATCTTTCTTTTAAGGAAATGTTGAGTGATGCCACAAGTTCTGCATATTTGAAGGAATAATCAGAATCTATATGACCATGCACTAGTGTATTGAAGGCTAAATGCCACAGTGAAAGATTACAGACCATCCAAACAAAATTATAGAATAATGCTTACGCATGCACACACACACCTAAGTATGATCAATTATATGCAGTATTTACTCCTGTTCCCTTTCACCCACCACTACTACAAAAAATTATCGTATGTCAAAGCTGATTGACAAAAAGTCTAGTATTTCTTTCAACTTAAGACATAATAATTTTACAAGTCAATGTTGGGAAAATAATTACTAAAGAAAGAGCCGCAAGGGGCTTCATTTCGGCGATATAAAATTAAAGGCAAAGTGGATTGGATATTAAATCCAAATTTCAAAGGCGAATGTTTGTAGAAACTATGAAAGCTTCATAAGTTGACCTGAGGCAACTTATAAGAATTCAATCCTCAGCATCCCCGAGTTGCCTTAGCTTGCACTACTTAAAAGACATGGGTGCTACCCAGTGGTGAGCTATGAAAATTTTAACAAAGGGATCGCATCGTCGAGGAAAAAAAAAAAAGAAAAAAAAAAGCCTAACTTAGCCTTTATAATTCTTATATTGTGACTTTGCAGAGCTTCTGGCAGATATGATAATTCCTGTAGGATATCAATCTTTAATGCTAGATCTTTTAAAAATTCCAAATTGAGAAGTCTGTTTAAAAAGCCCTTATATTTATCGTTCGATGCAAGATGCTTGCATAAAGCTGAGTAATTTCTCCACAAAGCAAGAGCAGTTCATAAACTACAATCTGCCCATCATGGTCCAAACACACGGCCGATCTTTAAAATTCGATATCAAGGTCTTTTGCAATTGTATTTAATTCTTGTTGATTTTTTGGTGATTGATGATAAAAAGCATATAATTTATCCATAAATATTTTAAATGATTTATTTCTTTAATGTTTTTTATCAAATCATCTAATGCTAAGTGTGAACGATGAGCACAATGCCAACTCATAACGTTGGAAAATTTTTGTAGAAGTTTGATTGCAACACCTGATTTGTTTCCTAACATTACACTAGCTCCATCAGAACAAAATGCAATGAAATGATTTTTTTATATAGTTATCAGAAAATCCATATGAATTTAAAGTAGCAATTGCATGTATACATTCTACGGTGGTATTTTCTAGTTCTACAATATTATTAAAAAGTAGAACAAAGGGCTTGCAAATTTGAGAAAAATTTTACTAAGGGTTTGCGCGAGCCCCTTATAGCTCACCACTGGTGCTACCCAAGCATCCATATATTCGCCTTTCATTATAGCATTTTCTAAGGTTTCACTAGCTGTCAGGTCAACTTACAAAATTTTCATAGTTTTTACAAACATTCGTCTTTGAAATAATGTTGAATTTAATATCCACTTTGCCTTTGGGAAAATATTTTCTTGGGAGAGAAAAAGCAGCATAAAAGAACAATGTGCACTAAGTCCATATAATTAAATGATGAAAACATCATATGAACACCACTCTGAGTTTCTTAGTTCTATTTATCAATTCTTATTCATTTTTCTGTAAAATATTCTTTGTAAAGCTAGTATTTTGTGACCTGTTCCTTTATACCCATAACAATCTAGATAATATATTGCCACTAAAATTAATATCAAATATATAAGATTCACCTTTTAAAATTGGGTTTACACCACTAGCTAAACAGAGACCACCAAATCGATTGTTGAATATCTGGTTATATTCTAAAGTAGCTGTAGCATTATTTGTTATTTCTACTCCTGCTGCCAAGCCATCAAAGATACGATTACGCCTTAGGACTGGATGACTTTGAGTACTAATTAATACTCCTGCTTGAGCATTCCTAAATATATCATTTTCTTCCAAGATGCCTTAAAAAACAAAAAGTTCAAAATTATTCAAGAATTCATAAGTTTTTCCCCCTCCTTCTTGTTTAAGTACATTAACACAATAAATACAAAATAAGAAACATAAGAATGAAATATTCTAGCCATCTATATAAACATGGTTTATATTTTTATGCTTATTCATTCTTTTGCGTTCTTTAAAATAAGATGACATTTTATAAAAATGATCTTTGTAGTATATTAAATGCTAATTTAAGAAAGTGAATAAAGAGATTTATTGACAAATTTTGCCTTTAAAATTGAATAAAAAAATCTGAAAAAAAAAAAAAAAAAATTGTTTAATGTGAATTCCACTCAAGGGAGAGAATAAACCTATCACATATTAGTACATAATAATAAAAAAATATTAGATAACCCTCTTCCAGACACCAAACAGTTATTTTTTTTTCACCCCTCCCTTTCTAAAATTACTTCAATATCTAATAAGCAGAGTGGTGGCTTCATACCTTGCGATGAAAATCATTTACCACCTAAAGACATTCACAAACTTCAAATGTTACAGTCTGTAATGCTGGAGAGTAGAGATGCTACCCACTCATTCAAACCTAGATTGCACAGTCTCTCTCTCTCTCTTACTCACACAAATGCATGTGCATGTACATGCAAATTCATTGATATGTTAAAAGAATGTCTGACTGTATTTCATCAACACAGTTTTAAAAAAGGAATTAGAAAAAATAACAATGACAATGAACATGTATTTATATACAAAAGTATGGACAATATCTACACGGAAAAGCCTTAAATAAACAAAAAACCATAATGTCATCAATGATGGCAGTGATAACAGTAAAGAAGCCACACTCAGATAAATTATTTTTGTAACATCCTTCCATTCATTTGGAAAAGTCTGATGTATATTATACTTGACAAGAAATTATATTCTTGTTTAATTCTTTATTGAAGTGTAAGTAAACAAAGTTTGCAAGTGGCACACCTCCTTACAAACATGTATGTTGCCATGCATTAGAGGAAAGGTCACTAACTAGACCAGTTTCAACCTTTAGAGTATTTTAATAGAAAGGTGATACATCTTTTGACTGCTTGTATGCAGGAAGTATATGACTTCTGCATTAATTCAACCCTGGTGCCTTCCTGGGTCTGGCTCCCACTGAAGAAATCTCAATAAATGTCAAAACTGGTCTGGGTAAGTGACCTTTTGTATAATGCATAGCAACATACATGTCTGCAAGAAAGTGTGCTTTGCATTATGGGATACTAAGGCAACCGATGTGAAGTCAACAGCTTCCACATACAAGTAGGTTGTGAAGATACTTCATGTGCAAACTTTGTTGGCTTACACCTGAATAAAGTGTAAGCAGGGCTTACTGGGCTCCCTAAGTATAATAAAATTATGCTTGTAAATAAATAATACAAATATAATTTACTTCGTAACCAAGTGAAAAAAAAAAAAAACTTTCTCAAGTCTGATTTATCACATAAACGAAGTATTTTTAACAACATTATTTTCAAGAATGGAAGACATACAAATGATTAAGCATGTATTTACCAAAGGCAACTGTTTCAGCAGACTCAGAAATAGATACCTGTCTCTATCTGAGGAAACATTTAATGAAAGGCACAAGTATAACTTGTAAGTAAAAAAAAAGAAAAAAAAAAAAAGAAAAAAGAAAAAAAGGGAAATTAGCAAAATACCTATTAGCAAATAGGTATCCCAATAGAAAATGCACATAAAATAATACAACAACAAGCACCAACTTATTTCATTAAATCTTTTTTCTTTTATATTTATCTCACAAGAGAGATATAAGAACCTATAGCACATCAGTGCCAAGTGCGAGGTCACAAATCACGTAAAAAAGCATAACAAACAAATCAAAACTAACATATGCTGCTTGGAAAGCAGTCGACGAACACCTCTATGGGTAAGGTGCATTTGTGTCATGTAACGACTCACGTGTTTGTAGTTGGTATAAATTGGAGGAATATAATTCTTCCAAGTGAGTGCAATTATCTGGGTGAAATGACTGCAAGAAAGGAATCGATGGAGTTTGAAAGAAGCATTGTAATATGCTGCCATGTTGCAGGGCTTTCTGTTTGGCAAATTGGACCATCCCAAGTCAACAATCAGTGCTACCCACAGTGAACGTGACCGTAGGATGCTACAAAGGATAATATTTAGAAACTGCCCTTCATCAGTCAACATGATGACTGCAGAGTTTCACGCATCAACTGGAACACGATCTGCACAAAAACATTCGGAACTGAGGCTGACAACATGGGTTTCCATGGTAGGACAACAATATGCAAGCCCCACATTATCTGAACCAACATGCAGCATTGTCTTCGGTGGTGCAAAGAGCATGTACAGTGGGACGTGGACATTTCAGTGCACTGAAAGTGACATTTCTATTTCATAAAAGTCGAATGTTTTTTGAGGAAAAGCCCAAAGAAAACAAAGCATCCAAATGTCCTATATGCAATAAAGCCAATGCTACAGAGATCTTTCTACTCCTGTTTCATCACAATGCTGAGATGAAGTACTGCATGGAAGAACTATTATTAGCAGGGCTCTAGAAATCGACTCACCATAGGCAGTTATCAGAGACAAATGAATTTTCAGCTTTTTCTAAATGCATTCAAAGTATATTGCATTTTCTTTGCATAATTTACACATTTCTTATTTCATTTTAAAACATCAATCTCATTCACTATCAAGTTATTTGATCACAGCAGTATCCAGTGAATGTAATACAGAAGTTTTATTTTAAACAAAGAGATAGTATCTTATGTAATTAATTTAATACGTTAATTCTTTCACAGACTGTTTGCCCCTGCAAAAACTTAGTGTGAACAAAGATATTGCATACTATTATATTATAAATATAAATATATACATCATCATCAAATTCCTGACATGTACCTTCAAGAGGTGTATAGTATATGATAGTACTACATGAAAAACTTACATCACCACTAACTTCTTATCTACAATTTATCTCCAAAGCCGAATAGAGAAACTACAAGTTTCATGCCAAATATAGAAACTATAAAAGTTTCGGCAAATTCAAGTGCAAGCAAAGCATGTAGTTTCTCTATTCGGCTTTGAAATAATGTTGGATTCAATATCCGCTTAATTTCAATAATTTTGCATTGCCGAAGTGAAGCCTTTGGCTCTTTATTTCAGTAATTCTTGGTGCCTTTTGTGATGTGACACCTTTTGGCAACTTTTATGGTAAAGTATAACTTCTGCATCACTTCAACCTGGGTATTTACATCTGGGTCTACCTATCCACTGATGAGACCTCAACAAAGGTCAAAATCGGTCTGGGTAGTGGTCCCCCCATAACGTATAGCATCATGCATGTCTGCAAGGAGATGTGCTTTACATTATGGGAAATACTAAGGAAATTGATCAGAGCTTACTCCACCTTTACCATGAGTTGTGCCTGTCATGAAAGGTTTGCTTGTGCTTGGATCTGCCGAAACTTTTATAGTTTCTATATTCGGCATGAAACTCTTGTAGTTTCTCTATTTGGCTTTGAAATAATGTTGGATTCAATATCCACTTAATTTGAATAATTTTGCATCACTGAAGTGAAGCCTTTTGGCTTTTCATTTCAGTAGATCTTTGTTATATTCCCATGATTTCTCAACTATTTGTCATAAAGTGAAAATCTGATCCTGACAGCCTGTATTTGGTCTGAATCCAGCTTGTTCTTCACCAAGATTCCCTTACACTGTTTCTCCAGGAACACTCAGTAGGGAAATATCTCTAATTCTAATATTCAGTTTTATTTCCCCTTTTTGTATATGGTTACTATGAGAGCTCTACTCCCATCATCTGGAATTCATCCTTCTGTACAGGCCTTCTGAACTATGAAGTGCAACCAGTGTAACACTTTTATACCTCCATACTTGAGCCTTTCTGGTCGAATATTATCTGCTCCAACTGCCTTTCCACATTTCAGGCTTTCGATGGCTTTTTTCTACTTCAAATATGGATAACTATTTCTGAATGTATATCTGTTGAGTATTTTTTACCACTGTGCTATCATCACTGCTTGCTTCATTAAGCAATTTTTCAAAGTAATTACTCTATACATCAAGGATATCTTTTTCTCCAGTTTTCATGTCGACTTTATCATTTTTAATTCCTTTTACAGCAATCTTTCCTCCATTTCTTTTTCAACAGCCTCCAGAATATTTTGCCACTTTCCAGATATTTATTTTCAATGTTCTTGCCAGTCTTCCCATGACTTTTGTTTAAATAGTTAGGCAGTGTTTAGCTTTCTTACATTTGTCTCCATATTCTCTAAGAACACAAGCTGACTTATTCCTCAGGAACTTTCGATATGCTTTCTTCTTTTCCTTCAATGCCTCTTTAACTTCCTGTCCACCATGGAGTTCTGATTTTTCTATCCTTGCAGACAACCTCATCTCCAGACCTGACAGGACAGGATTTTAGTCTACAGTTCACATCTGAGAGTTGCTCAACTTTTATTCACTTTAAAACTTTCTTATATGTTCTTCTTTCCAGTATGAAATTCAATTTTATCCTGCTCAAGTCTAAATGGGATCGCTTCCAATTTCAAATCCTCTGTACAATCTGGTGTCATGCACTAGTGAGAAAACATCACTATCAACAATAGCATAGTCAATGAAACTTTTCTTATTCCTTGCCTCTTCTCTCCATGTGAATTTGCGCACATTTTTATGTTGGGATATTGTGCTAGTAATAACCAGTCCATGTCCTGAGCAGAAATGCAACAGGCATTTGCCATTATTATTAGTTTTGCTCTTTTCTCCAAATTTTCCAAAAACATTTTTGTATGTCTGACAATCATTTCCTACTTTGCTATTGAGATCCTCAACAAGGACCAACTTTTCCTTTTTCATTGTGTCAGTTGCTTTCTCCAAAGCCTCAAAAATCAGTTCCCCCACATCACTCTACTTGATGTTGCCTGCCATTCAAGAAGATTAACCTCACATTTAGTTTTGAATACTATAGCTACTCCTTCTTTTCCTTGATTGTCGTTGCCTGAATATAATTGTATTTATTGCTCAGAAAGATCTCACCAGTTTTTGTCTTTTTTTGTTTCAGGATCATCCCTATTATGTTGATCTGGTACTTATGCAATTCCTCATATATTTCACTGTTTGTCTTGGTTCCCCAGCAAAAACAACAGGGGTCTTGTTTATTTAATCGGGCAATGCCCTAGCTGGCATGAAATTGTGTCATGTTGTACCATCATTCTATATACTGTTTTAAACCATTAAGAGTACAATTTGGTTGGCTAAATCCCAAATTGCCAGCCCATCCTCATTTGTTCAGTATCCAGGTGGATACCTAACAGGGTGCACTATGAGAAGGTAAGGAATGGTCATTAGGCCAGAAGCCCTGCTTGGTTCTCTGCATTCCTTTAAACGCTATATGGAGGTCTCCTCTCAGTTATATTGCTTTGACTCTTTAAATTGTCAAAGAAGACTGACAATTTTATTTTATTTTTCTATAGTGACTAAATTCTAGGGTGGGCTGTTGAGGTGGAGAGGAAAGAGCAACTGTATGGAACCATGCAGTCAAATGGTTGACAAAATTGAAAAGATCAGTGATGTTGGAGGGTGTGACATTTTTAAGTAAAGGTGTCAGAAAGGGGAGGGATACTGGCAAATAAAGAAGTAATATCAATTACAATTTGAGTACTATTTAAAGCTTAATTTTGGATTAAAGAGTTGAAGTGCGTGTGGAATTAAAAATTTCACTAACTGGCTAGTTTAAAGCAGCAGTCAGTAGCATCTAATTTAAGGAAAATTAAAGGTTTATTACTAAAGGAAGAGCCATAAAGCTTTATTTTGGCAATATAAAATTACATCGGCAAAGTGGATACTAGATCCAACATTATTTCAAAGCCAAATGTTTCTAGAAACTGAAAATTTCGTAAGTTGACCTGAGAGCTTACAAGAATACAATCTTTGTCATTCCTGAGTTGCCTTATGTTGCACTACTTAAAAGATTAAAGCAGTATGTTTTTTTTAGCTAATTCTGAGGACAAGTGTTGACATTTTTAAGAATGTCTTTTTAATGTTCGCTTCTTGGAATTAGAGGAGTCAATCACTAAATTCTTTAGTTTTTAAACCTAATCTCTAAATCTTTAGTTGTAAGCTGCACTGTTTCATAGTTTTGACATCAATTCTCTATTCACCAATATCCTCCTTTCTGATACCATTAATCTCTTCAATTTTGCCATCAATACTCCATACACCACTTGGAAGAACAGGACATCATTTACAAAGAAACAGCGGGCACTGCAATGGGCAGCAGCCAATTTGCATATGGAGCATTTTGAAAAAATATTTTTTTTTTTTTCAAATGGCCATGATACATCGATGATGTGTTCGGCATTTGTCCACATAGCTCAGACACATCAGACTCTTTCTACCTCCTCAACAACCAGCACCCCCAAACTCCAGTTCATTATAGAGAAATAAAACAATAAATAGTCTGTCTTCTATACACTTTAATCACATGCCTTCCCAACAGCATTCTTTCTTTCTCAGTTTCCAGAACATCTAGCCGCATGGGTAGATGCAGCCCTAACAATATGGTATCATAATAACCCTTATTAATATTAACCAACTTTTGTTCCAACCAAGCTTCCCACAACTTCCTATCCAACAAGAACAATACAGGAAAAAAAAAAACATCTCTGGCATCTCATTCTTGTTATAAGCTTGAGGAGGAGGAGGAGCATACATTATGTGCTCTGTTAATTAAAGACTTGACAAGAGACTGCAGGATTCCAAACCCTTATATTTCTGGTATCTCTGAACCTATTGGTAGAATTTTGAAGAAGTATCACCTTATTCCCACATATTTTCTTATCAACAAAATTTCTAATCTGTTACCATCTACAAAAGACAAACTGTCACCTCTATAGTTAGCTGGTATTTACCAGATTCTTTGTGAATGTAATTTGACATACTTTGGGACAGAGGCCATTCTGTGGAAAAATAAAATAAAACAATTAATGGACATTAATATTACACTGAATACACAAAACCTCAAGAATCTGGTCTGGCACAGCACAATATTCACACTAAACACAGCATCTGGTGGGATGAAGTTTGTCATCTCCATAGAAGACGTTTTAAATATGAACAATTTTTCAAAGAAAGTTGCGAAGTCCTTTCACATTGGTCTAAGTTGGATCGATACAATTATCTCTCTCCCAAAAGTTTGGGAGATTCTCATTTTTACATAGTAAACATCAAAAATAGTTTTAATATTATTTGATATATTCATTTCTAGCTTGCAGCAACCATTTTTAATTGGTAAATCGATTGTTCTATGCACCTTGTATTATTTCTGTTCTTTGTTTTGCTTGTGTCTACAAACTGATGATGTACTGTTCTTTTCAGCATGAAACATCTGTACTTTCATCAAAGCTAATTACTATGGTTATCATGTAATTTGTTGTTTATAGTTATGCCACAAGTACTTTAAAGATAAGGTTCCTTTTCTTGCAACTTGTATTATGGCCAACATCTGTCTTGAAGAACAAAAGAAATATATCTGCTACCAGAATTATGGTTGGTCAGGTCTAGCTGTCCATGCTAAACAGCCTTTAAAAAGAGCAGTGCGAGTTCAATCTAGTCTGACTAGAGGAACTTTTTCTAAGCCTTTTTTTTAACCAGTTCCCAAGTTAGTCGATCTCTGGCACGGCAAATGGGGTTTTTCTCCTGTAAATTCAGGTTTTTCGTCCTGTAAACTCAATTAAATCGATTCAGATATTAAAAATATTGTGTTACGGTTAGATAACACGAGATAGAAGCACTTGTTAGCCGTCTCTTCACTGCATGCCACTTAATTAGTGACAGCCTTGGGCCAGCTATCTCTGATTGGCTACAAGTGGAGACTGAACTACCCACTCACTCTCCAAAAGTTAGATAGGGCTAAAATGGCCTTGCTTACTCCCTATAGGGGAATAAAAGGCATTAGCTGATTTTTATTTATTTTTTTTGAAGAAATTATATTCTTGTTTAATTCTTTATCCAAGTGTAAGCAAATAAAGTTTGTACATGAAGTATCTTCACGACTAGGCTACTTGTATATAGAGGTTAATGACTTCACATTAATTGCCTTATTATCTCATAATGCAAAGAACATATCCTTTCGGATGTGTATAATGCTATGGAAAGTGCCACTACACAAATCAGTTTCACCCTTTACTGAGGTCTCATCAACCTTGGTATCTCTTCTAGCCAGGCCTAGAAGAGATACCAAGGTTAAAATAATGAAGTCATGTAGTAAAAAGGTGTACCACCTTATTAAAATACTCTGGATTAGATAGTTGTAGAAAGTTTTTCACCTGGTTATAAATTAAATTAAACTTGCCAAAAATTATATTCCTATTTTATTCTGTACCCAAGTGTAAGCAAACAAAGTTTGTTTGCATGTGAAGTATCTTCACAACTAGGCTACTTATATATACAGAAGCTAATGGTAAGCATTATGGGAAAGACCACTACTCAGACCTATTTTGACCTTTAATGAGGTCTCATCAGTGGGAGCCAGAACCAGAGGAGATACCAAGGCTGAAGAAATGCAGAAGTTATATATCTAATTTAATTTATAACCAAGTGAAAAAACTTTCCACAACTATCTCTAATTCAGAGTATTTTAATAACAAGGTGATACACCTTTTCACTACTTGTGTATGGAAATATATGACTTCTGCATTGCTTTAGCCTTAGTATCTCTTCTGGGTCTGGCTGTCATTGATGAGACCTCAATAAAGGTTGAAATTGGTCTGGGTAGTGGCCTTTCCATTAATCCATAGCATTATATGTCAGAAAGGATGTATGTTTTACATTATGGGATACTACGGCAATCAATGTGAAGTCATTAGCCATTATATACAAGCAGCCTAGTTGTGAAGATAATTCTTGGGTCTTCATTGTTTGTTTACACTTGGATAAAGAATTAAACAAGAATTAATTTTGTGTATGGTATTAATTATTATATCCTATTCCAGATATCTATAACAGAGAAAATGTACTGGAGCCATAAAACCTCTATTTAATTATTTTCAATAAAACTGAAGATGAGACCTCAACAAAGGTTGAGAATAGTTTGGGTAACCCAAAATCCCATTAACTGAATTCACTAGCCCAGAATCTGCTCATGATGTATGGCATTACATGTCTAAAAGAAAGTGTGCTGTGCATTATAGAATACCAGGACAGTTTGATGTGAAGTCATTTATCTGCACATATAAATAACCCCAAAGTTACTTCAAGTGCAAACTTTACTCAACTTCTTGCTTGAATAAAAGATAAAAATTAGAGTATAATTTCTTGTCAAGGATAATATTTCTAGATCTAATATTCTTGCATCATGCATCCATTCTCTTTTCCTCATTTTACATGCTTTCTCCTTCATCCAGTCTACATCTTCAGAGTTGAAATGATCTATAATGTAGTCTTTTTTGTATAGACAGATAACCATTTTGTGCGACTTATCTGTCTATACAGTTTGTGTCTTCAAATGACTGAAGTCTATAGCAGGATCCAACTATGTAATTTGGCCTGTTAACTGCTATCTCACATAAAGAGCTTTGAACCAGTTGCCTGTATTACAAATACTATCAACACCATTTGAAATGCCTACTGTGGTCAGATTTGATTCCTCTGAAATCATTAACAATATTCCCTTGCTCTTTCTTATGTCCACCTACTTTGAATACATTATATTCATCGTGTTCTAATCTTGTAATGATGTATTCTTCTAGTTTTAATACAATCAAATCTCATAGAACTTAATGATAGCAAATTCTTTGTAGTCAGAGATTCATATAACACACACTTTTTTTTTCTTTCTTTTTAAAGATATGCAGCTTTAAAAACCTTCATAGTGAAATCTGAGATTAAAATTATTATTTTTTTTATTTTTATGATGCATATATAATATTCTAACTGAATGAATAATTTGAAGAATTTGTTTGTAACCATGCATTCTGAACCCTATTTCAGGATGCTCAACAAGGGAATGTTTAAAAATAGCCTATCTACACATTTTATGTGAGTTCACTGCTTATTTTTAGGAATTTCAAAGAATTCAATTAATTAATAGACACATGGAAATCTGAGGGTTTAAGAGTAAAAACAATGGCAAGAACATAAAATATCTTAATTACCTGATACATAATGCTCTTGAATCTTTTATGGCTACTAAAATGAATTATCAGATGTCTACCATGACGCTTAAGTGGATTTTCTAAGTTTAAACTGTAAAAGTGATTTTAATTTTATTCGTGTATCCACATTTAAACATACTTTTTTTTTTTAAGTTTTAAAACATGAAGCTTTATCTTATTATATACTAACTTCACAATACAAAATACTTGCAGCTTTTTTCCTTAATCCAAATTACTTGATTATCTCACACTTAGACTTCAGTAATATTATTCCAATAGCCATACAGAAGTGAAAAGCATGGTATACCTGGTAAGCAAAATATTTTTAAATGCAGTTTCTTCTTACTAGTACTTTTATTATCCATATTTTGATGATTTCTTAGAAACTAGCAGAAAGGAAGCAAAGAGTTCACATAATAACATTTTTGAATGTAAGTTTAATGGCAAACTAAATGTAATCTAGTAAAATAAAAAAAAAAAAGTACAAAAACTGAAACAGGTTTTCAAAAATAGGCATTACCGATCCTCTTCCCTCATTATAAAGTATTTCAATTTAACCATCATTAAATAAAAGAAATTACCTTTTCCACCATTAAAAATGCAAACACCTCCATCACGACCATCATAAATTTTATTTCTCCGAAGGGTAGGATTACTGTCAGTTTTTATCCAGACTCCAGCCATTGCATTGTCAAAGATTTCGTTCTGTTCCAATATACCAAGTCCTCCATTATAAACCAGAACACCACCGTTCTGGCCACCCCAAATTTTATTCCTACAGATAACAGGATTACTGCCTGTCCTATATTAAATAAATGGAGGGGAGAGAGAGAGAAAGAGAAAAAAAAAGATATGTAGTAAATAAAGAACAATTCAGGAAGTAATCATTTCTGGATTGTGATAACAGATAAAACCTATATGGATTCTAATTAGGATATAATTAATAAACTATCAGTCATTTAGCAAGTCGAGAGCATTGAACAAGAACTGCTCCTTGGGACAGTTCTTGTTTTAAGAATATTCACTCTTCTAAATTAACACATAAACCAATTAATGCTGATGCACCCTGAGTTTTATGTATTCTCCACATATACTGTGAAAGTACATGTAAAAATATTAAATGGGTGGATTGATTTACAACAAACTTTTTTACTTGCCATGATAGCATCTTCTCAGGTCTTTACTTATTGATAAGTTGGTGCATTTGTCTAATTGTAAGAAGGAAAAACTACCAGACCAACTTTCTTTACCAGATACTACCTCAAAGTTGTTTTAAGCAATGCCGAGGTAATGAACTAGAGCAAACTTTGAGGTATGGCCAATTAGCTATCAAAGATAACTACAACAGTAAGTGTCTCATTTTCAATTTATTATTGAAGGGCATTCTTGATGTAGACGTGATTAGCCAAGGAGATAGCACTACCACCTTCTTAATCTACAGGCAATGAATTTATTATTATTATTAATGTACAGGCACCACCACGGAGTCTAGAAACTCATAGCAAGAGACCCAAACTATCCACACAATTTATCATACCTTTCCTTGAACCCATTAACAGACAAACTGACTAGCAACTCATTCCACTCTTTCACAACTCTGATGCTTGCTTATGGCATTAAACATGGTTTAATGCCATAAGTAAGCATCATTCCTTACTTATGGCATTAAACCATGTTTTTTGCATGTTGCCTATCCATAATTTGCACTTTTTTCATCCATCCAACCATTTTTCATAGACATGCAAAAATACTCTAAGAAAGAACACTAGAAACAGCTTGGCTCTTTCTAGTGGTCTTTCTTTCTTTTATTTGCAATATTACCTACTTATTCCTCTTCACTTCATTGGGAGCATAGGGCCTTGGCCATGGATCTCCAGCTGATTATTTTGTGCCTCTCTCCTTATCTGTGTCCATTTCATAAACTGTCTCAAAATTTATATGACCTTCGAAATTACAATCCTTAAATTAACTTATCCATATATGCCAACCGATTTATGGCAGACCACTGTGTGATTGTACTTTACTTACCCAACTCATCAACTATCTGAATGGCAAATTGCCTTATTAGTGTGATTCAATAAATAGTAAATTGCTGCATAACCAAATAACACAGTAGTACCTAGAAAGCATCATCATGAAAATTGCTTTGATTGTAAGAGGTGGGATATTATTTGTCCTTTACATATTTCTCTTAAGGGTGGAATAAATGCAATTTTTAAATTCTAGCATCAAAAAACATTTGAAGAATGTTTCTGATAAAAAAAAGTGGAATAAACAGATGATGAATCAAGATAAAGTTAAACAAAAAAAAAGTTAAAACATGAGGGAAATCCCATCAAATTTGCTGAATAAAACTGAAGTAAAAACTGTCAAGCTCATTTAAAAAAACGAATTTGATAAGTTTTTACCTCAAATACAATGGAGAAGATGACTTGCTGGATGAAATGATAATAATGAAGAAAATAATGTATTAGCTAATGAGGGATCCCTGTGATGACATTATAAATAATGCTACAGAGGATTTTCAGACAAACATTATTATCAGTCAATGAAGGTATAGATACTGTAAGGAATTTAAATGATTTTTTATTCATGAATAAACGTATATCACATTAGGTATGTATGAATTTAAGATTGAAGTTTTGTATCTGATATGCAAGAAAAACAATGGTTTTAGATATAATTTTTAAACTTTCAAAACTGATACATATACAAAATATACAATTGGTCTTCTTGTAAAATGAGTTACATATTTATATTTAACTGGGGGGGGGCTCCCCACGATGCCTAAGGCACCCCCCCCAAACCAACATCATTAAAATCAATTTAATAATATAATAATCAATTTTACACTGAATAATATTATAAATTTTTAGTGATGAAAATGTATATGTCAACGAAAATCAGTACACATTAATTTAACTATGTTTGCCTGAGGCAACTACAATATGCTATAAGATTTCATTAGTGCAGTGATTGATAACTAATTTAAATGTAATTTTATATTTGTCAACATGCCACAACCATATACATAAGTGTACGAGGGTGGTCTGAAAAGTTCTTGGCCTCAACCATAGATGGCAACACTATCGGCATGATTTTTTTTTTTCTAAGTTGGTACATCTGTCATAAGCATCCATGTAAAATTGCAAGTCATTCTATCAAGTAGTTTGTTTTATACAGATGTCTGAAGCAAAAGTGTTGTCAGTATCCCTTGAAATGGATAAAATTGAATATCGTGCAGTTATAAAATTCTTTGTAAAAGGAAGTTTAACGCCAAAAGAAATTCATTTGAAGTTCATAAAAGTTTATGGGCCCTCTTTTCCTTCATTATCAACAATTAAGAAATGGGCGGGGTGCTTAAGGGTCAAAGCTGTATAACTGAGAGGAGACCTCCACATAGCCTTTAAAGGAATGCGGAGAACCGACCAGGGCTGCTGACCTAATGTCCAATCCTCACCTTCTCGTGGTGCACCCTGTTGGGTATCTACTTTGATACTGAACGAACGAGGATGGGCTGGCAATTTGGGATTTAGCCGACCAAATTGTATTCTTATTGGTTAAACCAAAATAAAAAATGATGGTACAACATGACAAAATTTCATGCCGGCTGGGGCGTCGCCCGGTTAAACAAGGCCCCCGTTGTTTTCGCCAGGGAACCAGGGCGAACAGCGAAAAGTCAGCTACTGGAACAAATCTGAAAACAAACCCCAACTCAACATCACCAGAGTTAAAGATCGGTACTATCAACGTAAGAAGCCTGAATGGCAAAGAAATGGAGCTAGCTGAGGAATTAGATAAGTACCAGATCGACATAATAGGGGTGACTGAAACAAAAAAGACCAAAACTGGTGAGATCTTTCTGAGCAATAAATACAAAATGTTATATTCAGGCAATGACAATCAAGGAAAAGAAGGAGTAGCCATAGTATTCAACACAAAATACGAGGCTAATCTTCTTGAATGGCAGTCAGTCTCAAGTAGAGTAATGTGGGCAAATATGAGAATGGGGAACTGGACAATGAGACTTATTTGTGCCTATGGTCCCACAGAAGGTTCTACTAAGGTAGAAGTGGAGGAATTTTTTGAGGCTTTAGAAAAAGCAACTGACACAATGAAAAAGGAAAAGTTGGTCCTTGTTGGGGATCTAAATAGTAGAGTAGGAAATGATTGTGAGACATACAAAAATATTTTGGGAAAATTTGGAGAAAAGAGCAAAGCTAATAATAATGGCAAATATCTGTTGGATTTCTGCTCAGGACATGGACTGGTTATTACTAACACCATGTTCCAACATAAAAATGTGCACAAATTCACATGGAGAGAAGAGGCTAGGAATAAGAAAAGTCTCATTGACTATGTTATTGTTGATAGTGATGTTTTCTCCCTGGTGCAGGACACCAGAGTGTACAGAGGATTTGAAATTGGAAGTGATCACTATTTAGTCTTGAGCAGGATAAAATTGAATTTCATATTGAAAAGAATAACATGTAAGAAAGTTTTAAAGCGAATAAAAGTTGAGCAGCTATCAGATGTGAACTGTAGACTAAAATACAGAAATATTATTGAAAAGAAAATGAAAGAGTTTGAGAACAGGAATCAAACCTTGGAGATTCAGTGGCAAACTCTGAAGGAAACATTGATTGATTCTGCCAGAGAGGCATGTGGTGAGGTTGTGTGCAAGGATAAAAAAATTAGAACTCCCTGGTGGACACAGGAAGTCAAAGAGGCAGTGAAGGAAAAGAAGAAAGCATATCAAAAGTTCCTGGCAAATAAGTCAGCTTTTACTCTTACAGAATACAGAGACAAATGTAAGAAAGCTAAACAGTGTGTAAAACTAGCTAAACAAAAGTCATGGGAGGACTTCGGCAAGAATATAGAAAATAAATATCAAGAAGGTGGCAAAATATTCTGGAGGTTGTTGAAGAAGCTTAGGAATGGAGGAAAGAGTGCTGTAAAAGGAGTTAGAGATGATAAAGGTGACATGAAAACAGGAGAAAAAGATATCCTTGAAGTATGGAGTAATTACTTTGAAAAACTGCTAAATGAAACAAGCAGTGATGACAGCACAGTGGTAAAAAACACTGACCAGGCATGCAGTCAGGAATACATATCCATACTTGAAGTAGAAAAAGCCATCAAAGGCTTGAAATGTGGAAAGGCAGCAGGAGTAGATGATATTCGACCAGAAATGCTGAAGTATGGTGGTATAAGAGTCTTACAGTGGCTGCACTGCATAGTTCAGAAAGCCTGGACAGAGGGACGAATTCCCAATGATTGGAGTAGAGCTCTCATAGTACCCATATATAAAAAGGGAAATAAAACTGAATGTGAGAATTACAGAGGTATTTCCCTACTGAGTGTTCCTGGCAAGATCTATGCAAGTATACTTGAGAAACGGTTGAGAAAAATTGTGAAAGAAAAGCTTGGTGAAGATCAAGCTGGATTCAGGCCAAATAGAGGCTGTCAGGATCAGATCTTCACTTTACAACAAATAGTCGAGAAAGCATGGGAATATAACAAAGATCTGTATTTAAGTTTTGTCGATTTGGAAAAGGCATATGACAAGGTGCCAAGAGAGAAGCTATTCAATACGCTGCAGTTATATGGTGTCAATGGGGCATTATATCAAGCAATACTTAGTCTTTATTTGAGTTGCAAGTCAGCAGTTAGAATTGAAGGAAGTACAGGAAGATGGTTTAATGTTAAATCTGGTGTGAGACAAGGATGTACATTATCCCCTCTGTTATTCATTATCTATATGGATCACATTATGAAGGAATGTGGTATTCAACCTGATATCAAAATTGGAGATGTTAATGTCAGCTCTTTGCTTTATGCGGATGATGTTATACTTCTAAATAAATCCGCTACAAGTCTGCAAGATTCTCTGACTAAATTGAATATCTGTTGTAATAGATATGGTATGAAGGTCAGCAATAAAAAGACAAAGACAATGAAAATAGGCAGAATCATTGAAAATGTCAACTGTGTTGTGAATGGAGAACCTGTGGAACAAGTAAAACATTTCAGCTACTTAGGCACAATTTTTACTGAAGATGGTAAACTAAATATAGAAATAGACAACAGAATAAGCAAAGCTGGTATCGTGGGAAGTCAATTGAATAAATTCATATGGAATAAGAAAGAAATTAGTCGGAACACTAAATTAGCTGTATACAAGTCTGTGTTCAAACCAATTTTAACTTATGGATCTGAGAGCTGGGTCAGAAGTAAAACACTTGATCAAAGACTAGAGACCGCAGATATGAGAGTCCTGAGAAAGATTAGAGGCGTGAACAGATGGCATCAATGGCAATATCATATTAAAAATGAGGATATTAGGAAAGAACTTGACATTGTCAGCATCCAGGAATGCGTTAGCAGAGCTAATCTCAGATGGTATGGTCACTTAAATAGAATGGGAGAGGAAAGATTAGCAAAACAAGTGTTCTCTGCCAGGTTGGCAGGAAAACGACCCAGAGGAAGACCAAGATATAGGTGGATTGATACGGTACAAAGTGCCTTAGACGATAGAAATATAAGATCTGATAATGTTGGAGTCTTGACAAGTAACAGACTGATTTGGAGGAAAATTGTAGATAGGAAGTTAGTAATGATGTAATTTTTTTCATGTAGTACTGTCATATCCTGTACACCCCTTGAGGGTACATGACAGGAATTTGATGATGATGATGATGATGAAGAAATGGGCTACCGAGTTTAAACGTTGCCATACCAGCCTTAAGATGATCCACGTGAAGAATGTCCAAAAAGTGTAACATCACCAGAAATCATTGATAAAGTGTACGATATGGTATTGGATGACCGGCGAGTCAAAAGGCTATAGTCATTTCAAAAGAATGTGTAGGATATATTTTGCACGAAGAATTGCAAATGAAACTTTGTGCAAGATGGGTGCTGCGTTTGCTCACAGCAGATCAAAAATGCACTCGCATGAAAATCTCTGAACAGTGCTTGGAGCATTTTAACAAGAATAAAATTGATTTTGTGCATCAATTTATTACTATGGATGAGACGTGGATTCACCATTACACCACAATCCAAAGAACAGTCAAAACAGTGGACAGAAGCCAGATGTTCAGTGCCAAAGTCGGTTTCATCAGCAGGAAAGGTGATGGCATTGGTGTTTTGGGATGCTAAAGACATTTTGTTTATTAATTATCTTGAAAAAGGGTAAAGCAATAACCGGGGAATATTATTCTGATCTTTTAACCAGACTAGATGAAAAAATTCGTGAGAAAAGACCTGGTTCGCAGAAGAAAAAATCATCTTTCAAGAGGACAATGCACCTGCCCACAAAGGTGTTTTGGCAATGGGAAAATTAAGGGATCTGCACTATGATTTGTTGGAACATCCACTATTCCCCAGATTTGGTTCCCTCTGACTTCTATCTCTTCCCAAAACTAAAATTCTTCCTTGCTGGTCAGCGTTTTTCTTCGAATCAAGAGGTGATTGCAGATCTTACTGAGAACCACTACAGGGATGGGATAATGACACTGGAGCATTGCTGGAATAAATGTATTAGTCTTAAGGGAGATTATGTTGAAAAATAAAAATAATTTTGAAATTATAAATTCATTTGTTCATTGTTAGGTTGAGAACTTTTCAGTCCACCCTCGTACTAAATACTCTTTATGATTAAGCCATAATTAATTATTGATACTTATGTTAGTTTAATGTATGAACTTTAAAAAAATTGGAATGGTATTATGAGTAAATCTTTTGGGACTGGGCCCTCGTCTTATAAAAAAAGAATTTATTGGGCCGCGGTTTCACAAAAGTTGAGAACCGCTGGTTTATGCCATTAAGCATTATTATGAATTTTGGGATGACGAAACAATGAAGCAGGCTCAGAAGTGAGTCACCAAGATGTAATTTAAGACTATGGAACATCAATTCTGAAAAATAGAGGGAATCTAATTTACAGAGTTTGGAAGACAGAAGGATAAGGATGGACACAGTATGAGACAGAGGGATAAGTTAATAAGTTTTTCATAACACAGAAAGAATAAGTATTCATTCATTGAAATGGACAAATATGAGGTGAGGAGTATATTTTTATCATGCAGAATGCCATATACAATAATTACTGGAACGGATCTTTCATGATGATTACTGGAAATTCATAGATGCCAATAACAATATTAACCCCATCTCCAACACATTACATACTCGGTTAAATCCAAGGAATATGGATACATAAATCTAATTTTAATGATAAGATAAAGCAACAATATAGTCGCTATAAAACTGTGTTCTCTGGTTAATCTGTTTTCAGAAAGTATAAATTCTTTTGGGGAAGGATAATCATGGCATCTTTCTATGAGACCAGCTAACTCCCACTCAGTTGAAGGATTTGAATAATGGAATTTTCAAAGGGCATGGTCCTTTAGATTGCAATCAACCGAAAGTAAACTTCTTTGTGGAATAATGTTTTGCAAATAATTCAGTAGAATTCTCCATAATAGACAAAAATTTTTATTACACATATTCTCTATTTTTTTTTTTTCTTTTCGATCAAATGCTCAAGAGATTATGAATAAGTTTATGAATGACTTACCTAATTTGTACTCCTGAGTAAAGGTGATTAAAAATGTCATTATCTTCTAACCTTCCATGACCATTATCATAAAAATAGACTCCCACCTAGAACAAACATGATAACGAATGACTATGAACCCCTGTTTATTGATTAAAAGGATTTACATTGTTATCTAATAATCTAATCCATAAGTGGCAAGTCTAGTATGAATAACTAAATGCTAGTTTATAATTCACATTGTGACTTAATTGATAAAATTACACCAGTAATTTTATTTTACTCTGCTATCTGTTGTACTGTGAAACAGTAACACAAGAGTTAATGTTTTGCATATATTTCACACACCAAAAAAGTTGAAAACTTTAAGAAATATATAGTGAATGTTGTTATGGCAGTTGCAGATATTTTGGAATTCGGTTGAAGTGAATCAGCATATCAACTCAATTCATCGGCTTGCCTTTGTCATTGAGTAGCACAATGTTTTGTTAATACTGCACCAATCATAGTTGCTCTGTAATTCCAGCCTACCTTTGTTGTCGGTTTTTCACTCAGCTTTCGCTGCTCGCTAGTCATTTGTTAATTTGAATATTTAGAGACAAAATATTCAAATATATCGCATGATGAAGGTGAGCGGTCAATCTTTTTTAATTTAAAATTTGGGGAAAAAAGTACGAGATATATTTGAGTAAATACGTTAATAATTATGATGAATTTAATAGAAATTCAACAATAACTACTACAATTTTATTAATATATCAAGCAACAGAAATATGAATTTTCAGAAATTCTATTTACCTGGTTATATCTAAGTAGACGAATGAATGGTTATATAGTTTGTAGTAGTAGTGTTCAGCCTGGTTGGCCAGTAGTAAGTGTATCTGTTCTTCATGCAATAGGCTATTTGTCCAAATCCCACTACAGATATCAATGTTTGTCTTAGGCGGGAGATGGAATTTCATTGCTCAGTGTGAGATTAATACTTGCTTATTAGAGACATGAAGTAGCTTGAAAAAGTTCTGTGTTTAATCTCTAGAGTAGGGTTTCTTGATTACGTAAAAAATTAATAACAAAAAAATAAAATAAAAATAAATAAATCCTTAGTTCATCCACAGTATTAATGTGCTATAAGCATATAACTTTCATGGGTGGGAGTCACATAAAAAGATATATAAAGCTGACACATTGCATTATATTCCCATCCAACACAGTGATTGCATGTGAAAGGTATAGACTTACAAAATTTACTATATAGATGAAGTATATAACATGTAGTAGTATCACTGTATAACTAGTAATTTCAAAGCAAAACTGAAAAGTATCAGTATAACTTTAGATTTTCTAACTTCAGTAACACAGCAGTGGCATCAATTAGTTTCTTTCTTAGAAATCTACTGTTGCTTATATTTAGCAAGATGAAATGTGTTTTTTACTACTGTTAATATATATTCTACCTTCTTTATGTAAATTATAATTTACCTAGATTTATGCAATATTTTAAGATCACCTTGTTCTTTAAATGTAGTGTATGGAAATTATGTCAAGAAGGAATGATGAAATGAAAAAAAACACACTGGAATACAAAATTTAATCTGTATTAAATTTTGTATTCCATGGACTGAATCCTGAGGTGTACCTTAGGATTCAGTCAATGGACCATTATTGTTCATTCTATACATTAATGACATCAGGCAGGGCAATCAGGGATGATACTGATATTTAGCAATTACAAAATGATTTGAAAATTAAAAAATTTGTCTGAGTCTGATAAGATCTGACTGAGTGTATATGGTTCAGCCAGTAAAAAAAAAAAATAAAAAAAAATAAAAATAAAAGTGCATTTCTTTCTGGAACAAAGTGCTGACGTTCCACCAGAATATGGCATATGATAAGATGAGTGTTAAATTGTTTAGATATAGGTTGGTCCTCAGCCCTCAATAGATAAAAAGGTGAAAGATGATGAGCTATGCAGAGCTTAGCAAGTAAGGCAGTGTCGATTGGATGTCTTTTTGCTGCGGGAAGTCAACTGAAGCCAAAATCTGCAGAGCGATCTTTAAGTCCGTTTTAAGTATCAGAAAATTGCAGTCCAAAGCCCGCCAATATCCCAACGAAATGCACCCTGAAGCAAGGCTCTCCAGACCCTAAGGCACAAGATGAAAGGAAAAGCATAGGGACTTTAATGCAAGACCTTTGAATGAGTGTGCGACACAGAGCCTCTGTAAGTTTGTTCCATCTTTTGTTGTACATTCCTTTTGTAATCTAGGAGATACGCTATAGATGGACTGATAAGAAATAGTAATAAGAAGTGTCTATAAGAGAGTCCTCTGATTTGTTATTAATTGGAACATAATTTGTGAGATAACTTAGCATAGTTAGCTAACCTCTTTGTGAGTAAATTAGTTTCAATAATTTGATTTAATAAGCAGAGAAGTAATCGAGTAATTATATTGTATAGTTATTTAGTATTGAAAAGGGAAAGTTTGTTTCTTTATGCTAAAAGTCTAATAGATAGGTAGAGAGAGTAACCTCCCTATTGTTTAATTAATGTACTTTGTTATTAATGTAAATAAATGTGTTTTAATTATATGTCAATAGAGAGCCGCCCTATCCTTTATTTTACAATGCACTGTTCTGAAATAAACTTGGATCTGTGAGCTAACAACTAAGGCATTAAAAGTGTAGTTTTAAGCACTTCAGAACCAAAACTGCTTATGTAAACTTTATTGAAGTAATTTAAGCTAGTAAGAGAGAGAGAGAGATCTACCAGACGTATTATTACTGAGTCTTATGCCGATATAGAAATACTGGTGGCGCAGTCTTAATAAATAAATTTTCCAGTGTTCATAGGCATACAACTAGTAAATATGAAAGGTGGATAAACATAGTACGCAACAGAATAAGTAAGAAAGGTCACGAAAGCAAAAGCACACTGCTAATTAGAATAATAAAGATATTACAATAGCATGGTAACCAAACGGGCTCACAATATAGGCAAACAAACAGCTTTCATTACAAAGGTGCAGCCAACAGCCTTTCGTTACAATACCACCAGAAATCACTGATCAAGCACATGAAATTGCTGAGACTATAGGCATTTCAAAAGAACATGTAGGTTATATTTTTCTTGAAGAATTACAAATGAAAACCTTTGAGCAAGATGGGTGCTGTGCTTGCTCAGAGCAGATCAAAAACGCACTCGCATGAAAATCTCTGAACAGTGCTTGGAAGGTTTTTAACAAGGATAAAACTATTTTATGCATAGATTTATTACTATGGATGAGATTAGGATTCACAATGACACACCAGAATCCAAACAGCAGTCAAAACAGTGGACAGACGGTTGTTCAGTGCCAAAGAAGACAAAGTCTGTTTCATCAGCAGGAAAGGTGATGGCATTGATGTTTTGGGATGCTAAAGGCATTTTGATTATTAATTATCTTGAGAAGGGTAAAACAATAACCAGGGAATATTATTGCGATCTTCTAACCAGACTAGCTGAAAAAATTCATGAGAAAAGACCCGGTTCGCAGAAGAAAAAAATTATCTTTCATCAGGACAATGCACCTGCCCACAAAGGTGTTTTGTTAATGGGAAAATTAATGGATCTGGGCTACGAATTATTGAAACATCCACCCTATTCCCCAGATTTGGCTCCCTGACTTCTATCTCTCTCCAAAACTAAAACTCTTCCTCACTGGTCAGCATTTTTCTTCGAATCAAGGGGATTCGAAGCTGTAGAGGGGTATTTGGCAGGTCTTACTGAGAAACGCTACAGGGATGGGATAATGGTGCGCTAGAGCATTGCTGGAATAAACATATTAGTCTTAATGGAGATTATAAAATTATAAATTAGTTTTTTCATTTTTAGGCTGAGAACTTTTCTGACAACCCTCGTAATTATCCTTTACATCACCTGAGGATGCATATCAGGAATTTGATGATGATGATAAATAAATTTCTAAACATCTTTTTTTTTTCCACTTTAAAATATGGGGGTGGGGAGATTGGTTAAGCTTTTTTTTTGCTGAGTATTTTGAATAATTTGTTGGGCCTTGTTTATGTATCAAATGTCTTTTGTTTCTTATTCCTGTATCACATGATGTATTGACAATATCTATAGTTGTATGGAGACTTGTGAGTGCCCTTGAGAAATTTGAGGATGAAGGATTCGTGCTACAAGGAATTTTTTGATTCGTTATGAGAAATCAAACCTTACCAGAGCCATACACAGATGCCCGCTATCCAGCACACAATAAATGTTCTTGTGAATTGAATGCCAGAATTATCGTAAATGCCATACCCGCACTACCACAAGCCATGGGCCTTGTTCCTGGACCACGGGGAAGGAGATTTACTGCAATACTTTTGACACGTGTAGTCAAGCTTCATTCAACCTGGTCAAGCCATTCAGGACTGCCTGTCTTACCAAAGCAAGAGCTGAAGTAATGTAAGATGATCAGGATCCCCTTTAAAGATGTTCTTGGATTACACCACACAGAAAACATGGTGGCAGGGGCATTGTTATCCCAGTGATAGTGGTCTGGAAGATAGAGCAAAAAAGGCTCAGGAAATATAAAAAAAAGGGCAAGCATGACTGGGAGTTCCTGCCACTACAAATTGGTGACTCATGTGGAAAGGCACAAAAAAAAAAAAAAAGAAAAAAAAAGTGCAAGGGAAAAATGACAAGGAAACTACCGAGTGCAAGCCTGCATAGATAGTCTGATGTAGTTAAGTGTTTTAGATGAAAAAGTAAGAGGTGATCAAATCAAAAATATGATAATGAATGACTAATATGGAAGGAAACTGTTGACAGGAAAGTAGTAGAAATAAGAATTCAGCTGGACAATTATGATCTCTGTATGCATTAGAGAATGATGAATGAAATACTGGAAGTTTATTTTGCACTTGGTTAGACTATAATAAATTTGGTTTAATCCTTTATCCAAGTGTAAGCAAACCAAGTTCGCACCTGAAAATATCTTCATGACTGAGGTAAGGTGGTGGAAAACCAGGCGACTCTGAGCAAAGGTGGACCAGGCTCTCATCACACCTTGTCTCAGTATCTCCCGTAATGCAAAGCACTTCTCCTTGCAGACATGTATACTGCTATGCATTAAGGGAAGGGCCACTACCCAGACCAGTTTCAACCTTTATTGAAGTCTCATCAGTGGGAGGCAGACCCAAACGTGGAGATACTAAGGCATAAGCAATAGGAGAGGTCATATTTACATATACAAGTTGCCAACAGGTTGGCATTGCTTCTGCCTTAGTATCTCCACATTTGGGTCTGCCTCCCACTGACGAGACTTCAATAAAGGTCAAAACCGGTCTGGGCAGTGGCCCTTCCCTTAATGCATAGCAGTATACATGTCTGCAAGGAGATGTGCTTTGCATTATGGGAGATACTGAGACAAGGAGTGATGAGAGCTTGGTCCGCCTTTGCTCAGAGTTTCCTGGTTTTGCACCACCTTACCTCAGTCCTCCTGAAGATATTTTCAGGCGCAAACTTGGTTTGCTTACACTTGGATAAAGGATTAAACTAAATTTATTATAGTCTAACCAAGTGCAAAATAAACTTCCAACATCTTTCTCTAAATCCAGAGTAATTCAATAATAAGGTGGTACACCTGTTGGCAACTTGTATAGGTAAATATCCTATTGCTTCTGCCTTAGTATCTCCACGTTTGGGTCTGCCTCCCACTGACGAGACTTCAATAAAGGTTGAAACCGGTCTGGATAGTGGCCCTCACCTTAATGCATAGCAGTATACATGTCTGCAAGGAGATGTGCTTTGCATTATGGGAGATACTGAGACAAGGAGTGATGAGAGCTTGGTCCACCTTTGCTTGGAGTTGCACCACCTCACCTCAGTCCTGAAGATATTTTCAGGCGCAAACTTGGTTTGCTTACACTTGGATAAAGGATTAAACTAAATTTATTATGAATGAAATACAGTGATGAAATGTCATGCAACAATCAATATAAATTTTAGTAATTTAGTAAAGAAGCGATAAAAAATATTTAATACCTGCTTTCCACTATGAATACGATTTCGCCTAAGTACTGGTATACTTCCTGTAGTGATCCACACTCCAGCCAGTGTGTTTGCATATACTTCATTCTCTTCTATTAAACCTTGGCCTTTCTCATGCTGATGACATAATAAATTAGTATTAAATTAATATTAATAAATGTTAAATTAATATAATAAATTAACTAATAAATTTTAAATGTATAGTTTAAAAATGAAAAAGAAACTAAGAATCAGTATCAGTATAATATAAGAACTAATAAGAATGTCAACTACAAAAATATGTTAGCATCTGCAGAAAATGGGGTAAAAAGACATTCATGTATTTTTAGGCTTATATGCTGTTTGAAGTTCATATTATTGCTAAATAGAATGAATTAAATACAGATTTATTGGTCACAGAGACATCATCTGGGATACAATAGAGAATTTTAATAAGGCACATAATCCTCAGAAAGAAATCCTTTATTTTAGTGTTACATGGTGATCAGCATTCATTTTAGAAATTATGGACTTTACAACCGTGTTATAAATAACTCTTTTAATATCCCGACATTTCGATCTTCATATTAAGATCATCATCTGGAGCACATACAGATATACAGGCCAAGCTAAGTTACATTACATACAGTAAGCTAAAGAAACAATGAATTCATCACATGTTATTCTACTGGCATGACCTCTAGTGAAAAAATAATAATAATAATAATTATTTATAAAATACATCAAGCTAAATTCTATTCATGATAACATGAATAAACATTCTTTCTTACAGATAGCTTTCTTTCAGTAACAACGATGTCCTATTTTTAGCATTACAGTTATTTTTGATTTAGGATCCTGGATTTTCTACAGTCCTGTTTATAATTGCTCTTAGAGAGGAAGGTTCTGTGGGTCAAATATATGCCTTCCATATGGTTGGGATTTTTAGCCCATCATTATTGTTCAGATTGGGGTGGTTAGTAATAATCTCAAAGGCTTCCTTAAATTTGCATTCATACCATGTTTTGGTGTGATGTAGATAACTAGTGCTTTTCCAGTCAATTCTATGTAAGGTGTTCACAGGGCATGATGAGAAAGGCCGCAGGAGGTTTAAAGATGGCTTTGAGGTTGTATTTTGGTAGTATTCTGTTTATTTTATCTGATGTTCCTTTAATGTAAGGAATGGTTATAGTTTTATTGTAATCTGGTTCGTCTTTGTTTATTATTGAGGTCTTGTAGAGAATTTTGTTAATAGTGTTTTGGCTGTACCCATTTTTTTTTGAAAAAGTATTGCTGATCACTTTAAATTCGTCTTTCAGTGCCTGTTTACTGGAGCAGATCTTCAGAGCCCTATTTTTTAAGATACTGACGACACCTAGTTTTTGTGTTGGGTGGTGGTAGGAGTTTATGTATATATATTGGCCAGCATGTGTTGGTTTCTAGTAAACAATGAAGGAAAGATTGCCAGAAGGAAGACGTGTGACAAGTGTATCTAGAAACGGAAGTGTGTTCTGTTTTTCAATCTCAATTGTGAACTGTATGCGTTTGTGTTGTTTGTTAAGGTGGCTAAGGAACGTGTCTAGTGGCCATGGGACCAGATCACGAAAACATCGTCAACGTAAAGCCAGACTTTGGGTTTTAAAGGAGAGGAACCTAAAGCAAGTTGCTCAAAATGTTCAATATAAAAGTGTTAGCAATGGGGAGGGGGGGGGGGGGAAGTAATGGTGAGCCCATGGCTGTGCCTTCTTTTTGTAGGTAGAAAGCGTTTTGCCACACAAAATAACCAGAACGCAATACATGTGCAAAGAGCGCTGTGATATCTGGAGGGAAATTGTTCTGTAAAAGAAGGATTGTGTCATTCATTGGGACATTCGTAAAGAGGGCAGAGACATCAAAACTGACTAATGAATCATCTTTTTCTAATGTAATGTCATTGATGACGTTTATGAAATGTGTTTTTTGATGTAGGAGGGGGAATGATCTACCAACTCCTTGAGTGTTACCGCTAATTTTTTGGCTAAGTGATAATTCGGGCTATCTATTCCTTCAATCATAGGCCGGAGTGGTGTGTTATCTTTGTGTATTTTTGGTAGCCCGTAAATCCTTGGGAAATGAGTGTAGTGCAGAAATAGTTTTTTGACTTAAGTAGTTTCTCTGTTTTCTTTTTTTTATTCTATTGGTTGGGTTGTAGTTAACGAATTGGTATGTGTTAATGTCGGAGACTAGCAGGTTCATTTTTTCTACATAAGTGGTTTGGTTTAAAATAACGGTGGCACTTCCTTTATTGGCTCTAGTTATTACGATGTTTGGATTTGAATTTAGTGATTTCACCACTGTTAATTCATGTTTTGTTAAGTTGCTTGTTATTGTTTTGTTATGATTTAAAATGTTGGAGTTTCTTGTTGAAGATGTAAGAGTGGAAGCTTCAAAACGACTTTTGTCATCCTTAGTAACTTTCTTTACCTTCTGTAAAGAAAGGTACTAAGGTGATCTGGCTTGGCTGGGATTTCTGAATGTTTCTGCTTTCCATCTTATGCTCATGGGGAGCATTGTGATGTCATAAATATCTTGGATTTGTTAAATACAAACTAGACTATATTTAATTTATATGCTGACAAGTTTAGCTTCTATTTGCATTTAAAAATGGACAAAAAACGTTCAATTTCTGCAGTTTATTTATTCATTGTTATATATCTATATATCCTCTAATGTTATATGGAAATCATGTGACAATAGAGGATATTCCAAAGGACAGCAATAGAGAAAATAAATGCACAAGAAGAAAAATATTCACTGAGTGTGTGGAAAGAGGATCTGACTAGTCACTGTATGTGGGTTGATCATTAATCAACCAAACCAGTCTGTATTGTCTAGGATTTTTCTGCAGCTGTTAGGGCAGTGTTTCTCAACGTTTTTTGGATCATGCCCCACCTCAACGTCTCGAAGATTTTGATGCCCCACCTCTAGCATAATAGTCAGCCAAGTTCTGAAAAAGTATAATATAAATATGTATAAATATATACATGAACATTTTCTAATTGCCCTCAAAATATTCAAATTACCCCCCCACATTGAGAAACACTGTGTTAGGGACTCCTCTCCAAAGGTGAGCTCAACATTCAATGGCTGTATAGATCAGTATAAGTTATAGCAGATTAGAAAGGAACATCTAGACTTGATAAATCTAATTTATTTGAAACTGAAACAACAATAAGTGATATGTTTAAACCAAGAGAGATTCTTCTCTGCAAAGCTTTTAATACTACTTTCTGTGTACAATCTTCTAGTCATCTAAGAATTCCATCTCAGTCTTTTTAGACACCATATCCAAAATCCCTACAGTTTCTTTCTACATCATCCCTGGTTTCATCTTAAATGCTTTAGAGATTTGGGCATTGTCAAATAAGAATGAAAGAGGAGGAGTGATTTTTTTTCTAGAAATAACACAGGATTTGCTAACACTAAAGTTAACAAGATCATCAAAATTTGAATTTAAGACTGCAGTAATAGATATCCTAAAATTTTGCTGATCTATATAGTGCAAGAGTTGCTAAATGAGAAAAAGGAATGCAATGTATTGTAATCTGTAAAACTATGGATTGGATACACAGATGGATGTTAAATGTTTTTCCAATTTAAATGTTTTTTTTTTGTTTTTTTTTGTTTAAATACGATATTGTTGGCATGGCATCAATGTGTCGACGAACAAAGGCAGCAAAAATAACGTTGGTAGGCAATTTGAATTTGAGGGATTTTATTCATTGCAGTGGGTGTGAAATGTATTCGTTGAGAAAATTATAGCACACTTGGAAGAAAACCAAGGAAAAGAAGTGGACATAGTATTCAACACTAAATACGACGCTAATCTTATTCGATGGCAGGCAATTTCAAGTAGAGTGGTGTGGGCAAATATCAGAATGAGGAACTGGACAAAGAAACTCTGTATACATCATTCCACAGAAGGTTCTGCTAGGGTAGAGGTGGAGGAATTTTTTTGAGGCTTTGGAGAAAGCAACTGACACATTGAAAAATGAAAAGTTGGTCCTTGTTGAGGATCTCAATAGCAAAGTAGGAAATAATTGCCAGATATACAAAAATGTTTTGGGAAAATTTGGAGAAAAGAGCAAAGCAAATAATAATTGCAAATACCTGTTGGATTTCTGCTAAGGACATGGATTGGTTATTACTAACATGTTCTAAAATAAAAATGTGCACAAATTCACATGGAAAGAAGAGGCAAGGAATAAGAAAAGTCTCATCGACTATGTTATTGTTGACAGTGATGCTTTCTCACTGGTGCATGACATCAGAGTGTACAGAGGATTTGAAATTGGAAGTGATCACCATTTAGTCTTGAGCAGGATAAGACTGAATTTCATTTTGAAAAGAATAACATGTAAGAAAGTTTTAAAGAGAATAAAAGTTCAGCAGCTTTCAGATGTGAACTGTGGACTAAAACACATAAAGATTATTCAAGAAAAAATGAAAGAGTTTGTGAACAGGAAACAAACTTTGGAGATTAAGTGGCAAGCCCTAAAGAAAATATTGATTGATTCAGCCAGAGATGCATGTAGTGAGGTTGTCTGCAAGAATAGAAAAATCAGAACTCCATGGTGGACAAAGGAAGTTAAAGAGGTAGTGAAGGAAAAGAAGAAAGCATATCAAAAGTTCCTGGCAAATTAGTCAGCTTGTGCTCTTAGAGAATACAGAAACAAATGAAAGAAAGCTAAACAAAAGTCATGTGAAGATTTTGGTAAGAACATAAAAAATAAATATCAAGAAGGTGGCAAGATATTCTGGAGGTTGTTGACGAAGCTCAGAAATGGAGGAAAGAGTGTGGTAAAAGGAATTAGAAATTATAAAAGTGACATGAAAACTGGAGTAAAAGATATCCTTGAAGTATGGAGTAATTACTTCGAAAAATTTCTAAATGAAATAATCAGTGACAGCACAGTGCTAAAAAAAACACTGACCAGGCATGCAATCAGGAATACATATCCATACTTGAAGTAGAAAAAGCCTGAAATGTGGAAAGGCAGTTGTAGAAGATATTCGACCAGAAATGCTCAAGTATGGAAGTATAAAATTCTTAGTGGCAACACTGCATAGTTCAGAAGGCTTGGACAAAGGGACGAATTCCAGATGATTGGAGTAGAGCTCTCATAGTACCCATATATAAAAAGGGAAATAAAACTGAATGTGAGAATTACAGAGGTATTTCTCTACTGAGTGTTGCTGGTAAGATTTATGCCAGTATACTTGAGAAGGGTTGTGGAAGGGAAGCTTGGTGAAGAACAAGCTGGATGCAGGCCAAATAAAGGCTGTCAGGATCAGATTTTCACTTTACAACAAATAGTTGACAAATCATGGGAATATAACAAATATCTTTATTTAAGTTTTGTAGATCTAGAAAAAGCATATGACAAGGTGCCAAAAGAGAAGCTATTCAAAACGCTACAGTTGTATGGTGTCAATGGCATTTTATCAAACAATACTTAGTCTTCATTTGAGTTGTAATCAGCAGTTAAAATTGAAGGAAATACAGGAAGATGGTTCAATTTTAAATCTGGTGTCAGACAAGGATGTACATTATCCCCACTGTTATTCATTATCTATATAGACCACATTATGAAGGAAAGTGGTATTAAACCTGATCAAAATGGAAGATGTTAATGTCAGCTCTTTGCTTTATGCGGACGATGTTATACTTCTAAATAAATCCGCTAGAAGTCTGCAAGATTCCCTGACTAAATTGAATAACTGTTGTAATAAATATGGTATGAAGGTCAGCAATAACAAGACAAAGACAATGAAAATAGGTAGGAGCACTGAAAATATCAACTGCATTGTAAAATAGAATCTATAGAACAAGCAAAACCTTTCAGCTACTTAGGCACGATTTTTAGTGAATCAACAAAGCTGGCATGGTAGGAAGTCAATTAAATAAATTTATATGGAATAAGAGAGTGAAACCACTAAATTAGCTGTATACAAGACAGTGTTCAAACCAATTTTAACTTATGGATCTGAGAGCTGGGTTAGAAGTAAACCACTTGACCAAAGACTAGAGACAGCAGATATGATAGTCCTGAGAATGATTAGGGTAATGAACAGATGGCATCAATGGCAATATCATATTAAAAATGAGGATATTAGGAAAGAACTTGACATTGTCAGCATCCAGGAATGTGTTAGCAGAAGCAGTCTGGTGTGAGATTAAGGCTAGTAAAACAAAATATACAGTTGGTTGTCATAGCCCAGGAGTTCCACAGATGATCTGGAAGAGATGCATTTACTTACTCCCATTCTATAATATTGTTACCATAGGATTAGAAAAGGGGAATGGATGCACCATGATACTTTTGGAATTTGCACCATGATATGATACTGTTGCATAAATTGAAAAATATGGAATTGGATTATAAAATATTGGCATGGATAAGTGGATGGCTGACTGACAGATATCAAAAAATGGTATATGGCGAATGTGAGTATGCAAGATTTTAGCTAACCAGCAGCATGGCATAAGGATCAGTCTTTTGTTTGTTGTTATTCAATTCATATATTAATGATACTGGAAAGGATTTGACATATGGCATACAGCTATTTACTGATGATGCAAAGATGGGTAGGATAATCAGGAGTGAGGCTGATATGAAGTATTTACAGAATAATTTGAATAGGCTGGAATTGTGGGTATGTGTAAATGGCTGTCAGTTCAATGTTAGTAAATGTAAAATCATGCACTTTGGCATGATGAGCTATCTAATGTCGTGTTATATTGGTTTGATTATGCAAGAAGAAACTGATCAAGCTTGGGATCTTGGAGTTTCAGTAGATAGTAAGTTGAAGTTCTAGGGCCATATAGCAAAGATTACAAATGCAACTCAGAGGATAACTGCAGTGCAAAATGAACCTTGCTGTGTAAAAACAAGGAAGGCATTTTGCTTCTTTCCAGTCTTTGATAACACCCCACTTAGACTATTGTGTGCAGGTCTGGAGTCTTGGTTTACGTTGTGATTCTGATGCAGTGGAGAGGTGCAAGGAGAATGTTAAAAATGATTTCAGGATTGTGAAATACTGATAATAACGACAGTTTGAGAATTTGTAGCCTGCAGACACTAGCAAATAGAAAAAAGAGGGGTGATATGGAGACTTACAAACTTCTGAAAGTCATACAGGATTTCAGTAGATGAGCTTTTTCATTTTATGATTGGTGGAGAAAGGATGCCAGTGTATCCTTGGAAGTTGATAATGAAATAAAGTATAACATTACTATGACTGTTGCGTGTGCAAGCAGTGTGAATGAATTCAAGAACAGGTATGACAGCTGGTGGTACGTGGTGTTGGATTGTGATAGAGTGGTATTTTATGAACTCCTATCTTATCACAATCTAACATGCGTTTCCAAACAAAAAAAGGAGACAAATACAGTAAATTGCCTCTACGTGTAAAATAAGTAATATGTATATATATATACATATATATATATATCAAGCATGTTCTGTTATGAAAGGGTAAATAAGTATGTGTTTTGTGCCATTCACAAATGTGGTTAATTAATACTGAAAGTGTAAAACATTAGCAGAGCATTATAAAATAACATGTATAAAAGAATTATAGAATGTAAGCACAAATTCAACAGTTGGGGGGGGGATGAAGTCCAAAGGTCAAGGAGCCGTACGCGAGGGAGTGGCTCGCCCCAAGCAAACAACATGATGTCAGCGTATGTGCGATAGCAGGGGAGAGAATGGACACCGTGACGTAACAGCACGTGAGAGTTGGCTGGACATCGAAAAGGGCGAGAAACGCTGAGAAGAAAAGAGGGAAATATAAGGGTCATGCGACCCTGAAACAAGGCTTTTTGTTCCTGGATCTCCTGTGTGTTCCTCTCTCGTGGTAGCGAAGGGTGGCAGTGCCTCCGTATTGGAGGGTCTGATTAAGGCAGTTGCGGGTCTCGGCGGCCGTATTCTCCGCGGAAAAAGCAAGTCCGGCTGTCCACAGAAGGCCAGTTTCCTGTGAACCTATGATGCAATAAAGAACCAAAAGGGGAAGATAAGTAGACTTTATTTGTGTTTCACTGAATATGAATGAAAGATTTGTGCCACGTTGATATGTTATGGAAAAGGGACATTAATGACATAGAATAAGATTGTATTGCTATCACTTTAGAAAGCTATTGAATTTGATCTTACTGTCTGTCGTTGTGTTAAAGTTCACTATTATATTGAATGAAGTTAAGGATATGTTTAGAGTAAAGAATTGATAAATTATAAAGAGATTGTGAACGATATGAATGTTATCTTGTGTAGCCTGACAGAGCTACGGAGTTTTAGAATAACTGTGATAATAATACATGAATAATGCATTAGAGTGTGTTAATATAGTTCTTACTTTAGATAGCTACTGCATAATATGTTATAAGTATGTTAGTGGTATTTGAGTATTTTATGCTTTGTCTGGAACTCCCTTAAGATGGGATTTAAACTAGTGTTATTAAGTGTATCAACTTTTGAGATATAATAAACCTTGCTTTTGATTCTAACAAAGACTTTCTGTGATTTCTGGAATCCGATGCACCTCTTATAAATTATTATGAACCTATGCAGGATATTAGAAAAGGGTAAATTTTGGCCACATCTGCAGAGTTGATAGGTATCATTAAGTACTGTCCTGAGATTACCTCTTGGTTGTTAATATTAATAATCTAATAGCGCTAAGTGGCGCAGTGAAACAAATAAATTTCTTGGCGTTTTACGAGAGGTAAATCTCAGACACTCTGATACTGCCTCGATCTCGAGGAAATTCCATTGTCCCTCAGAGGTACCACGTGTAGCCACGATCGAGTGTATAAAGGAGATATAGCAAAGGGTTGAAAATAGTTGAAATAAGAAAAAGGAGACATAACAGTGGCCTTCCTTGATGAGTTCCTGACTCCTTGGAGGTCTATCTTAATAATAATATTTGAAATTAGTTGAGAGATTCCAGCAACATAAGCAAATGGAACTCTCTCATATTCAGGGTTTTTTGGGAACAGGTTTATAAAGTCCAGGTTAAGTTGAATCTTTTGTGGGAAGAAGCTATTTGGCTATATATAACATTACAACTATTTGCTGATATGCAGTACTTGCAGACTGATTTGAATAGGCTGGAAATGTGTTTATGTGAAAATGGTGTAATGAGGTAGAATCCTGGAATTCTAGTAGATAGGAAGTTTGAGGGTCATATTGCAAATATAACTCAGATGATAATTGCAATGCTGAAATTAACCTTGACATGTAACAATAAGGAAGTTCTTTTTTCCCTTCCAAGGCTTTGATAACACCTCACTTAGACTATTGTGCACAGCTCTGGTTTCTATAGTGATTCTGATACAATGGAGAGAGTGCAAAGGAGAGTGTTAAAAATGATATTAGGATTATGGAATATTAATTATGATGACAGATTGAGTATTCGTAGACTGTAGACACTAGCAAACATGAGAAAGTGGGGTGATATGATTAAGACTTACAAATTTCTGAAAGGGTCATACAAGATTTCAGTAGATGGGGGTTTTCATTTTATAGAGGGGTGGGAAAGGATGTGAGGGTTTCCTTGGAAGTTGAGAATGAATGCTGCCAAGAGGGTGATGAGAGCTAGATTTTTCTCTTACCAAGTGGTTTGTGACCAGAATGGTTTGCCATTTGATGTTGTATGCATACATAGTGAGAAAGAATTCAAGAACAGGTATGACAGTTCGTGCAGGTAGTATGTGGTCTTCCTTGACTCCCTGTAGGTCTATTTTAATCATAATATTCGAAATTTGTTGGGATTCCAGCAAACTAAGCAAATGGAGCTCTCTCAGATTCAGAATTCTTCAAAATAGGCTTATAAAGTCCAAGATGTGTTGGATCTTCTGTGGGAAGAAGCCATTTGGCTGTATATAACATTGGATGTTGTCAAGTTTTAGTTTTTTATATAACATTGGATGTTGTCAAATTTTAGTTTTTTAAGATCAAAATGTTTGGAGCAAATGACTTGAGCCTTATACAGCAAAGTTTTGATGATGTCCACATTTTGAGAGAGATTATGTGTAGAACTTTGCATAATGACCAGTAAAAGTAGGTTTATGATAAACTAATCTATGCACCAGAAGAAAGAAAGAGGAGGATCTTCATGGTGAAGATATGGGAGTGTATGTTGTTGATTCTGGTTAAGAACGAGGGCAGAGAATCTTCAAGGTAAGACTAATTGGCAGAAACATCATCAACATAGCATACCCAAAACGGTGACTTAGGCTGTATGTAGGAGAGTAAGTAGTTTTCTAGTTTATCTTGTTGAACTGTTATTAATCCTCTTGTGTCTATGTATTTCGGTGGTTGCTGTACTACATCATAAGTGCCATTAACAACTTAGCAAGCTTTTATGTACAATAAGGTAAGCTATGAGCATGGATTTTTTTTCTGAAATTAAAACTCTATGATAATTCTCACCTGGGCAACTGATTGACGTTGCAAGACTCTACAGATAGGTGTAACCATGTAACAGTATTAATCAGGTTTATATAAATCTGAACAACCTGACTGTGACAGACAATGAATCAAACAGTTAAAGGGAAGATGAGAGAGCAAAATGGTTTATTATCATATTATTGCAATACTCTAGATCAATACAAAGCTGTAGCAAGTTTTGCGCTGGGTTAGAAAGTACAGGAATACCTCGATTATCGTGGTTTCTATTATTGCGATTCTCGATTTATGGCGGTTTATAATTTGATACCAAAATTCCAATTATTGTGCTACGAATTCGAATTATCACGGCCATGAGATGTAGCCCACTACATATGCAACCAGTTCGAGTCGCCACTCTCCAGGTATCGTTCTTTTGTAGTGCTTCGTTTTTATCTGATGGCACCTGCTCACCACTAACTGTCCGCCTTTGCCTGAACTACATGTGGATATTTATTTCTCTTCTTATTTACCCCTACAATGAATGCTAAAAGAAACAAGGATGATATCAAGTCTACAGCTATCAAGAAGAAATGTAGAGTGATCAGCTTAGAAGATAAGTTGCATATGATAAATAAGTATGAAGCAGGCATACCCAAAGCCAAAATTGCAAGAGAGTACGGTCTAAATGAATCAACTGTTCACCATATTTTAGACCACGCTGAAAACTATAAGCAACTAGGACAAAGTGCATCAACCTCGTCTGGGTCCCAAACTACGAGAAACAGAAGCCATCTTATGATTGAAATGGAAACGCTATTGTCAGTGTGGATAGAAGATTGTAACCAAAAGAGAATTCCTCTTAGTCAAATGACTATAAAAACAAAAGCATTGATTTGAAACTTTAAAAAGAAAACAATTAGAAAGTGAAAATGATTCGGCGTCAGAAAGCGATCGAGCATTCATAGTGTTCGTGTACAAGGTGAAATTGCAAGTGCCGATGAAAAAGCAGCAGCTAGTTTTCCTGGTGAATTGCAACAGATCATTGAAGAAGGAAATTATAGCGGATATCTAATGCTGATGAAACAGGCTTATTATGGAAAAAAATACCCACTAAAACATTTTTAGCAAAAAATGAAAAATCACAGCCTGACTACAAGGTTTCGAAGGAGCGTGTAACACTTTTACTATGTGGCAATGCTTCTGGAGATTACAAGATGAAGCCTCTCTTTATTTATCGTTCACAAAATCCTCACCCACTTAGAAGTTTAGATAAAAATTTTCTCCCTGTTCATTGGAGATTCAATAGAAAAGCTTGGATGACAAAAATTATTTTTGAGGATTGGTTTAAATACTGTTTTTGTCCTGAAGCTGAAAGGTACTGCAAGTCATTAAATCTTGATTTTAAAATCTTGTTGGTATTAGATAATGCACCAAGTCATCCAACAGCACTGAATGATTTGTGCAAAAATGTAAAAGTTATTTATTTACCACCTAATACTACTTCCATCATCCAGCCAATGGATCAAGGTAATTGCATCCTTTAAGGCGTATTACCTATGAAGAACTTTTTCACAAGCAATAGAAAAGACTACAGGAGATGAGGCTATGACTTTGACAGAATTCTGGAAGGCATTCAATATCAAAAATTGCATTGAAAATGTCAAGGAAGCATGGAGTGAAATAACGTCTAGCAACCAGAGAGCGGCATTGCAAAAGATTATTCCTCATTGTGCAAATGATTTTAAAGGATTTGAAAATGAAGTAACTTGTGTTATCAATGACATAACTAAGCTTGGCTTCGATCTAGGACTAAAAGAGATTGAAAAAGGTGATGTTCAGGACCTGCTTTAGTCACATGATAAGGAGCTGGATGATGAAGACCTAATTAACCTTGAGAGAGAATGTGCTTACGATGCTCAAATCGATGATAATGATGAACAAATTGATATGGCACAGAAGGAATTTACCTTCAAAGAAATGGATGAAATGTTTAGAATTGCTGAAAATTTTAAAGAAAAAAAAAACTTGAACGGCAATCCTAATCTTGAGCAATCAATGAAAGTTTGTCAGGAAATTGAAAATTCCATCCATTGCTACCGAGTTTTATACGAAGAAAAAAGAAAGAAAAAATTCCACCAGACAACTCTAGACCAATTTTTATCCATGAAAGAATAATTGCATGCTCTGTATGTACTCCTTACATATAAATAAAAATTAAAGAATAATCTTGTTTTTCTAAATGAACCTTCATTTTTTACTTAACACATTTCTTTTTTACTTCATATATAAAATTTAATTAATAGATTTGAAAAATCCTTGGCAATGATCACCCATTTTACACGTATTATTTATCCCGATTATCGTGGTATTCCTGTATATTATACTTGGCATGTGCTAGGATTAGATATATAGTGCAAGTGATAGAGCAACCTGATGTGAAGACAATGATTTCTGTATACAAATAGCCTAGTCATGCAATCTTCTGTTTGCTTATGCATGGATAAAATAAGGATGAAAACAAGAATAAATACAGTCAAATACAAAAATAACTTATAGCCATAAGTTATTTTTGCTATAACAGATCTGTGAGATCTGCCAGTATATTTCATAACATTACATATGACTTCTAAAGAATTAAGAGCCTGTGACTGTAGCTAGTGATGATAGATGGAAGCTCTGTTGTTCATGTATCATTGTTATTGTTTATGTATTATTAAAATATCATGTGGAAAGTTATACCCGGGCTCCCAAAATAGTAAAGTAGTTTAATGCATGTTGTTTACCATGCAAAATGAATGATAACGCACAAAGTCAGATCCTGCAATCCATAATTCTATATCCATGGAGTGAGTATATCGTATGATACTTGAAGTTATGTGTAGAATGAAATGACATTTCTGTCAGAAGTGCTTCCTTTAGACCTCCATAATCTGGCGTCACTGTTCTCTGCAGCAATAATAATATTCATTAATTTTTGCTTCCTAAAATAAAAAGGATAAAAACAGTACTAAACAAGAGTTCTCCAAGGTCTCACAGTAATGATGAACAAAATGTTACCCAAACCTAGACTAAAAAAAAAAAAAAAAAGACTAATAAGGATTGTACATGAAAAACTTGTGACTTTTTTCAGTAGAAAATAGTTTAGCTTTAGTCTAGTCCATAAGATGGCAATTTGCTGAGAAGTCCCCAGTGAGACCTAACAAATGCCTTGTAAATATTAAGTGGAACAGCACAGGTTTCTCCAATTCTTTCCAAGGCAAGCCCAGTAGGTAATGTAGGCAAGGAGATCTGTGGTCAATCTTGACTGGCGAAATCCAGAATGGCAATCACTGATTAGGTGAGACAATGAGGTCAGAGCAATAGGTTGCTAGTTTGAAGGCAGACCCTTACAATTTTTTTTTATTTTTGAATTTCCTTGCTTCCATACTGTAGAGTGGATGCCAGCTGAGTATAATATAGTGTATAGGTGATAAAGAACAAGGGTTAGAGCACATCCCTTGTGCACAATTCTTGGGATTATATCAGGAACAGAAACATCTATGGTACTGAGATATTTCAAGATATTTCTGCCTTTCTTGAAAAATAACCTCTTCCTATACCTATCTTTCAGGTAAAGGAAGAAGTTATTTGCCTTGGATGGGTTCTTTGTTAGAAAAAAAAATTATCCAGTGTTGGGTGAATGGAGAGGATTATTACGACTTTTATTTGGAAGATGAACAATTTGCTTTAGGTCAGTGTTTCTCAACCTGTGGTCTGCAGGCAGACTTAAATTAATTAAATAAATACAATATATATTTTTTTAATTATCCAAACAAAACAAATTAAAATTGAATAAGTAAGTAAAAATTATTGAAATCAAATGGAGACTTAAAAAAACCAACAAACAGCGTCAGAATGTTCAAAGGCAGAAGCAAAAAAACTATAGCGTTGTTCACTTCACCCCTCTTTTATTATTTGTCATTCTGCCGCTAAATTTGTAGCGGAAAAATGACAAATAATAAAAGAGGGGTGAAGTGAACAACAATATAGTTTTATTGACATAGACAGTATGGCAAGATTTCTTAAATGCCAAAAAAGTGCCCAGGGCGGATGCCCTCCCCCAGATACACCTCTGTAGCTTAGTGGTCAGTAGAATTGTTTTAGGCATTTTACTGGTCCTTGGGCTTAGAAAGGTTGAGAAACTGCTTTAGGTCATTGATTACAAGAAATACCTCTGCTTCTCTTCCAGCTTGACAGTACAGTCAGAAAAGGAGAGCCAGTTAGATGTGAACATTAAAGTCGTCAAGGAAGATAACTTCCTGTTAAGGTATTTGTAGATGTGAACATTAAAGTCGTCAAGGAAGATAACTTCCTGTTAAGGTATTTGTATTCCAAGAAATCACGTTTCAAGGATAAGATCTATAGGTGGGAGATGAATTTTATCACCTAGTATGAGACTTCTCTGCTTATTGGAGGCCTGAAATAGCTTGAAACAGTTCCATGTTGGTATCTAGAGCAGGGCTTCTGGACTATGTAAAAAATAAATTAAAAATGAAAAAAAAAATATATATATATATGTAATTGATAAAAATGGAAAAAAAACTTAGCCCACCCATGTTACAAAATGTACTACAGGTTTGCATATAACCTTTCATGGGTTGGAATCGACATAAAAAAAAAGTCAAAAAGGTCAGAATGACTTTCAGAATGGGGGAATGGTAGAGAGATCAGATTAGTGATACATAATCAAGCATGGAAATTTTAAGCCATGGAAGGGCTAAAAAAGGGACGATTCCAGGTTAGGTATCCCCTGGCAAGGAATATCAGATTGTACAGAGGAATAATTCTCATCTCTGTGGCAAAAGGAATGATACAAGGTGTATGGATGATAAAGATAGACATTGGTTGTTGTGAGAGAGATTTGGGGTTCTGTCAAAAACAGAAGATCAGGTTGTAATATATGCAATGGTGTACAACATTCAAGTTGGTGTTTTCACCATGAATGTTGGTAAAGTGAATGTGAAAGAAATTCTTCTTGTAAAAGTTTTAATTTTTTTTGGGGGGGGGAGGGCAGAGGTTTGCTTTATATTATAAACACAGTGACTATATTTATTTATGTTTTAGTGTTATGATAATATTTCAAAAAAAAAAAAAAAAAAAGCAGGGGAACAAGAGGTGGTATCAAAAAGTTTTGAGACTAGCTCTGTTTACGAGAAATTACTTTATTTAACTACGTTTACACACTATCCTGTTGCATATCAATACAGTGCTCCCAGCGTTCTTGCCACTTCTGGAATGTGTCCTGGAAATCTTCTTTTCGAAGCATATTAAGCACCTTCTGCGATTCGCGCTGGATCTCTGCAGTGGTGTCAAAACGGTGACCTTTGAACTGGATCTTCATCTTCGGGAAGAGGGCGAAGTCTGCAGGAGCCAAATCTGGCAAGTAGGGTGGGTGCGGAAGTGAGATCATGTTGTTTCTGGCAAGAAACTCACGTGTGAGGGGAGCTCGGTGACAGGGTGCATTGTTGTCGTTGAGCATTCAGTTTTTTGCGCACCACAGATCTGGTCGCTTTCACCGAATACCCTCCCTCAGACATCTTAAAACCTGGCAGTAGAACTCACTATTGACGGTCTGGCCCCTGAGGACGAATTCACGATGCACACAAATGTTCAAAAAGATGATGAGAATGCACTTGGCTGAGCTGCGGACCTGCCTCGCCTTTTTTGGTCGTGGAGATGATGGGCTCTTCCACTGCGAAGACTGTTGTTTCGTCTCAGGGTCGTACCCACACATCCTAGTTTCATCACCGGTAATGATCCTCGACATAAATGATGGGTCATCCATGGCACGCTGACGAAGTTCTTGGCAGACTTCGATGCGGTGTTCCTTCTGCTCCTGGGTCAGCAGCCTGGGGACGAACTTGGCAGCAACACGGTGCATGTTCTAATCATACGCGAGGATTGCCTGGGCTGTTCCGTATGACACACACCGACAATGGCAGCAATGTTGTGGGGTGTTCTCCGACAATCCTCATGCACAAGTTGCCGAATGGTTTCGAAATTTTTGGGGGTTGAGCTCGTTGAAGATCTTCCTGATCTATCATCGTCTTCCAGTGATATTCTTCTGCTCTTGAAGCACGCGTGCCACTCAAAACACCTCGAACAACTCATTGCAGCATCACCGTAAACTTGCCGAATCATGTCAAACGTCTCTGTGGCAGATTTGCCCAGTTTCATGCAGAATTTCACGTTTGCTCTTTGTTCTAACTTGCTGTCCATGATGAAATCGCAGATGTGGTAACGCAGGTGGTCAGAATAGCATCAGTTGCACAGCTACCAATGTACACAGGAAGATGTCTTTTGGCACACTGACTTATGAAGGTAGGTGCTCCCTGTGCCTGTGCGTGTAGCCTTGTGCTACCATCTGTTGGCGAGTTACAAACCAGTCTTGAAATGTTTTGATACCACTTCGTACATGTAGCCTTGACGGGTATCTCACGCATATTACTCCCTACAGGCATGACATTAGTGAGATTATGCAGGAAGCTTCTTAAATGCATTACCTTCAGTACCACACATTATATACTTGTAATAAAGTATCAATATATAGAAAACATTTTCGTAAAAAAAAATTTTTTTTTTATGAAATCCACTTATTTTGATCCTAGTTACAAAATAATGTAATTGTAATGTGGCAACTGGGAGGTAAGCATATCAATGAAAGAAAGATAATGTACAAAAGAAAAGCAAGGATGCCATTCCCAAAATTTGTGTATACACAGGTAGCAAGAAAGGGTACATTTTTTGGTTTGAATGGAGAAAGTAAAATGAGAAATGCCAGAGAAATTAGAAAATGCAAGATAATAAATGAATTCTGTATAAGTTTATGGCAGTCAAATAATAAGAATAATTACGAAAAGTTGCTGTTTTATATTCATACAAAGATCTTATTATAGTTAAAGAAACACAAGTACAAGTTGCTAAGCTGGGCTCATCATTACTGCTTAATAAATATTTAATATCACTAAAATAAATGACTCAAAATGCTAGGAAAATATGTAAATTGAAACATATTTTGGATTAACTTTTTTTTTAAAATTTTGGATATTCAAAATATACTTACAACATAGATACCACCATGCTGTCCATGATGAATTTTGTTGTACCTTACTATAGGATCGCTATTAGTTCGAATCTGTATTCCTGCCAAGGCATTTCCTGATGATGAAAACACATTGATATATTGTAGACAGACTATGTATTGACACACACACAATATACATATATATATATATATATACATACATATATATATATATATATATATATACACACATATACTGCAGGTGGTAGATACAGAAGAGATTGTTCAACTAATCAGTGCCATTTTGCTAAAATCTATCAATATGGTGTAAGCAACATATCACTCAATGCTACCTCTAAAATGGAGGTCTGTTTATTTGGTGTTTTATGGCAAATGGATGGCTGTGATCATACTGCACAAATAAATGATCAAAATAGTATACAAGTTAAAAAATTGGAATGGCATGTATATAAAGATAGTTCTGAAAAATAAGGTGTGCAAAAAAGAGAATAAAAAAAGATGGATAAAAAAAATGCAAAATAAACTGTAAAATGTTCTTAAAAAAAGGTATTAAAAACGGCATATACAAGCAACACTATATAAAAAATGATCCATATATGGTAAAATATATTAATTGTTCATAAAAATTAAAACAAAACATTTTTGAGTCGGATGAAATCTGCTGAAGTGTATAGGTCTAAAACAGATTATGAATATGGCTAAAATAATGACTGTGCTCCTTCATAATATGAGGACATTCAACTAAAATATGATTGATGGTTAGTATGGCATTACAAAACACACACACACACAAACAGGCATGTCATCACCCCTCGACAGAAAGGAGTGTGTGTGAGATGACTATGACCTACGTGGAGCCGAGCAGAAGCAACTTCCTCTCTTCCAGCCCTGTGCAGACTAGACTGAAATAGTTTAATTTCAGACTTAATTTGGTAGAGATTATTATTATTATTCTCTCTATTCCAAAATGCCTGCCACTGGGATAACAATTTGTGTCTGTTAATCAAACAGTAATCAGTGTATGGTACAGGCAGAGGGTGAATGTCTAGGAAACAAGCTCACCTAACTGCAGCATCTGCAGCTTTTCTTCCCTTAATCCCAATGGGAATATTTTGGTAGATAATAGAAAAAAAAGGCTGCATGGAATGAATGCCAAAGTGGTTGTGTATTTAATGGTGTCTGTGATATGTTGTATACCTCAATATCTAGGGGCTTGAAAAAGAGCTTTAATTCATTAGTAAGCTGAAAGATGTACAGATTCTCCCATTGTGGGCAAAAAAAATAGTTGCCCATCTTGGGAAGGTTGGACAAAGATTTTAATTTTGTTGCATTTAAAAGAAACAGCCGTTGACGTCAAAGCGACAGATGTGGTCTATTTGCCTCAATGTACAGACTAGAAGTAGGTGAAGTTCAAAATGTTTCATTTGCGATTTCGATGGCTTGATAATGAATATGATCTAGCCACCGTAGGGTACTCGTCCTGGCAGAAGCATCAACTTGGGGGACCCAAAATCAAGTTTGGCCTTATCAATGTGCCCTATGCAAACGAAGCAAAGAACATCTGTCAGCACCCCAAGAGGTGAAAGATAGGGTGTGAAGGATGTTCACTAGTTTATGGCACTTATCTTGCATCTGCTTTGCATGAAGGAGGATGGAAAGTTTATTGTCAAATATGGGTTCCAAGTATGCCCATATTTGCCCTCAGATGTGGATGAAGACCACATCTGAGGCAAAAGTGCACACAACTGTATTGTAGTGTGAAAATCTGAATCAGTTTGCAAACACCCATTTTGACAGATTGTGAATGGCTTGCTGCAGCTGTCTTTCTATGACCCTCATACTACATGAATGAAAGAGGAAGGTAATTCCTCCACAACAACAGCAAACCTTATTGCTTTAAAATGTATGTCAAAGTTAAAAGGAATCCTGGATCAAATAAACATTCCTAACAAAAAAACCAACACTAAAGAAGTCTAGCAAAAATTCCAGTAAATGAAGAGTAGATATAGCACCTATCAGATCTTTGTCTTTGAACACAGTAGATGCATAGTTGCTGGTCTAAAGCAATTGCTATACCACTCTCAGGGAGATTTTTGCTAAAACAGCAATATCTTCTTATCCCTCTTGAGTTCCTTGCTGAGAAAAGCAAAGCAGAAAAACTGCAAATTCTAATTTCGACATACTGCACCGAAGAACGCTACAGCCCATAAAGAAGAAGAAATGCAAGCTGCTCTGCTTAAATGCTGTCGGACCAGATAGTATCCATTACAGATTGTAAAACATCTATCGCCAGTATTATCAAAATAATTTTCTCATACCTGGCAAAAGGCAATTACTACTGCCTTTACTAAGCCAGGCAAGGATCCAGGATCCAACCAGCTGCTTGTGCAATATTCTGGAAAATATGGCTAACTCATCTTTTATGTTTTCTGGAGAGAAACAACCTTTTTTTCCCCAGAACACCATCTAATTTCCAAAAATATTCTATTTCCAATCATCTAGTCTGGCTAAAGGCATCCATTAGAGATGCCCTTCTAAAACACAAGCATCTAGTATCCATTTTTTTTTTTTTTTTTTTTTTTTATATATATGGAAAGCATATGACACTGCTTTGAAATTTGGAATATTGAAAAGATCTAGAGAATTTTAGTCCCATGGGAAATCTTTTTATCTAACCAGTTGCCCAGCCTGGCTGGCCGAGTGGTTAGCGTATCCGCTCTCCAGTCAAGAAGAGGCTGCGGGTTCCAATCCCTTGTGGGCATGGATGTTTGTAATTGTCTGTGGAAATACAAGTGGTGGCGGTAGATGGCATTGGTGGATTGTGAGTGGTGGAAGCAGAGCTGTAGAGTAGATACCATCCCTCGATGAGTCCTTGAACTCCCTGGGGGTGGCAAATAATAAAATCTGAGGGAGAACGGCTCTCTCCTGACCATACTACCAAGATAAGGGAGTTTCACAAGGTTCAGTCTTAAGTGTCATGCTTTTTGCAGTCAAGATCAACTCGATAACACAACTTCTTCCAACAGTATGCAATGCCCTCTATGTGGATAACTTGACTATCCAAAAATTCTACTTTACCTTCAGAAAATAATCCAAGCTTTCTTATAAGCTTCTTTGGGGAACATGGAAACTGTAGATGCTTTAGGAAATCCAGCCGTGGCAGTTTGTGATTCAATACATCACTGATGGAAGAAAGAGGAGCTGACCATCACACAATCAAATTCTGTTAATGATGAGAAAGTGGGCCAGTCAGCTTGCTCAATTTTCCATTGTGATATCTGTAACAGAGTGAATGGTTGCACATGAAGAAAGGTATTTATCATGGGAAAGCAATAACTCCCAAATAAGTTCTCATCAGTTTCCCACTTGAAGCGTGGGAAAAGGGGAGGGTGAGCAGATAGTTAAGTCAATGGCAGTGAATGTTCAGAGTAGGCATATGGAAGGTTTCCTGTATTTATGAGAGGGATTATTGTTCTTGAGCATAAGTTCCACTTTCCTGTGATGTTTGTTTGAGCAATACTCCAAAGAGTGATGGGTCCATTTAAATCATCCATTAAAATTAAAGGGATGGTAAGTGCAATATGACATCATCATGAAAGTTATCTGCACAGCAGGAGGAACATAGATGCAGGCATACTGTTATTAAAGTTCCGATTGAGAAATGGACAGCAATTGCTTCTAATTGATATTCGTATTAAGTGGGACTTGCTGGAATGGAGGTATGGTTGCCCACAAGGATGGCAACTCATACATGGGTAGGAGTCACCAACCATGAGGTCCATCCCCTGTCCTGTTATGAATGCAGGACTGTCAGTCGGCTTCAGGTATATTTCTTGCAGGCAGAAGTATATTGGTTTATACTTCTGAAAGAGAGTTTTGATGTTTAGAGAAAATCCATGTAAAAAACCTTCCATTGTAGGAATGTTTCCATTATTTCTTTTTGGTGGTATCATCTAGCTTCTGATTTTGTATGGTTTTATTTTCATTAGTCTTAGACTTTTCCCGTTTAGAAAATTGTGGGTGGCAGTGTCATTCATTTCTCTTTCATTAGGTAAAATATTCAAGGTGTTGTGAAAGTGGCCTCTCTCAAGGGCGATAGGTATATTAATTACTTTATCTTCCAGAGAAAAAGATGTTTTCATCCCATCTATATGCAGGCCTCTATTACAGGGTCTAGAGGCATGTCTTTGACTTACTGTGGTGCATGTTTCATTATTTTATTTTTTACAATCAGTGGATTTTCATGTAATGGGACCGTTTTTGGTATGTCCTCTGAAGTGAGCCCCCATTGTTTTTTTTCTCTCTTACGATTTTAAAAGTAAGCAAATTATGAAAGCAGGATTGACATAATCCCTGCGACATTTTCTTCACAGCTACCTTTTAGGAAGATATAATAAAAGATGTTGTTGTATTTGTGGAATACTGCTTCCATGCCTCCTGGTATGAGAAGGACTGCTCAGTTTTCATTTTTTGGATCTTTCTCTCTTTCTTTTTTTTTTATATCCTTCCACTTTTGGCATTTTCCAGAGTAAGCAGGGTGATCTCCCTCACAATTTGGGCATTTTGGTTTTGGTGCCTTGTTCTTATGTTCTTTACTACCACGCTGAGCAGCACAGATGGCAGAGACACGTTCCCGAAGTTTGAGAATGACCATACTTCTGGCATTTAAAAACAGTGCAAGGGGATTGTAGAGACTAACTGGGCAGTTTAGATATTCTGCTTTCACAGATGTTGGTGGTTTAAGTATATTAAAAGTAAGGATGATGTTCCTGGTAGGAACCAAGTGACCACACCCATGTATAAGTATACTCCTTATAGCTGTCATTCCTGGGCCTTTCATCTTGGAGCAGATGTTGTTTGTCTGGGATATTGAGGAGGTCAAACTGAAATTACTCCTCAAGAATAGTTCAAAGTTTTGTGTGTGTGTGTGTGGGTAACCCAAATAGAATAGATGTTACATGAAGGAGATGCTGTGACTGAGTCTGTGGTGCTTTTTTTTTTTTTTACCAGAATACCGTTAAATGGAATTTTTTTGCAGATTTTAGAGATCCTGCCAATCCTTCCAAACACTTCTGGTAAAGAAGGGTGATATTTCACAAGTGCATGTTTATAAGTTGAATGTAATAATAAGAACACTGATGTTGTTGTTTGTCGTCTCCGATGGCTTCTGTATTTTTGTTTTGTGTTTCTGCTGAAGTTGTTAATTATTTCTGGACCTGTTTGGGACTTATTGTGGGTCCCGATATACAAGCAGATGAAAATTATTTATATTCATAACTGGTATAATTAGTTTACGGAATTGAGCTCATCCAAGCCAAGTTTCCTCGCGATATCTCAGCCCTATTTCGGTTCACAATGAACTCAGGCTATTTCATTTGGCAAGGAAAGTTCTACAAACAGATAGAGGGGACAGCCATGGGTTCACCACTTTCCCCACCCTTGGCCAATTTCTTTATGGAGACATCTGAAGAGAAAGCCTTAAACTTCACCCCACAAAAACCCACTATTTGGCTTCGTTATGTGGATAATGTGTTTGCTATTTGGCCACATGGCTCAGACACACTCCACTCCTTCCTAACACACTTAAACAACCAACACCCCAGAGTCCAGTTCACCTTAGAAAAAGAGGAAAACAACACCCTCCCCTTCCTAGACACTTTAATCACCCGCCAGCTTAATGGATCTTTGGTTTTCTCTGTTTACAGAAAACCCACCCATACTGGCCGATACATTCACCAGCAATACCCCCCCCCCTCACAACAATATGGGGTTATAAAAACACTATATAACAGGGCAAAATTAATCTGCTCAGATGACAAGGCCCTGACTACTGAACTAAACCACATCCTCAACACTTTCTTAGCCAATGGCTATAACCCCAAAAAAATCCAAAAAATACTAAAACCAGTAAACCACAACCCCCTTCCCCCCCTCCACAATAAAGATTACACCAAGTCTATCACCATCCCCTACATCCAGGGCACCTCTGAGAAAATAACCAATATCCTCAAAAAATATGACCTTACTTCCTGTTACAGACCATATAAAAAGTTGGCATCCCTTATCTGCTCTAACCACTCCCCCTAGACCTACCTGGTGTATACCAGGTCCCTTGCAGCTGCAAATTGTCCTACTTTGGCCAAACAGGCAGAACAACTAATATCAGGATTTCAGAACACAAAGACTACATCCGGTTTCACCAGTACAGCCGCTCTGGGATGGAAGACCATGCCTTAGATACCCACCATAAAATTCGTTGGAAAAAAACAAAAATAATTCATTGCAGCAAGTTTAAATACGAAAGATTATTCAAAGAATCTTCAGCAGCTCTAAAAAACGTTCCTAACCTCAACAAATTTGGGTGCATGAAACTACCCCAAATTTGGGAGACTTACATTATGAGAACTTCAGCCCAACAGCCAAGACTACCAAATTAGCCCGCAAGAGGGCACCATTAGGACTTTAGGAACAATATTAGTTTCTTGCTTTCTTCCTCATTTGCTTTGTGTTAGTGCTTGCGTGTACATACCATATCTTTATGTTCCTGAAGATGGCAATGTGACGTTGCCGAAATATAGAAGTGATTCATTAAAGTTACCTTTAATTAATATACTTCATTTGCGTTGTTAATTCCGTAAACTAATTACCAGTTATGTCTAACTAACATATAAGCCTTGCTACTAGAATATTTATATTCAAAGGGAGACTGATTCAGCATCAGAACTTCCCATCCATTGTGGAGCTACACGTGATACTCACTCAACAGTAAGCAATAACTACACCTGGGAGAGGAACACCAGGGCTACTTCGGATGCTATACTGGCAACACAGCAAGCCTTAAGCTTGTCTCTGAACCATTGGGAAGGAGACTTATTGCGACACTTTTGACCCTTTCAGGTGCTATACTATACTGGCAACACAGCAAGCCTTAGGTCTGTCTCTGGACCATTGGGAAGGAGACTTACTGCAACACTGTTAACCTTATCAGGCAAGCCCACTAGCTGATTTATCCTGGCCAGGCCATACAGAACTGCTTGTCTTGCCAAAGCAGAGGCCAAAGTAGCGTGAGAATGTGTCAAGAAATTATGTGATACATAATATTACAAATAATAACGTAACATTACTGCTCTAGAAATAAGTCATGAATAAAAATAATATTCATTCACTATGCTACATATGCAATGTTAATATCGTATCTTCAAAAGAGGATGTGAATAAACACAAACTTTCACATTTAAATCAATTTTTGGTGATGGATCACCTTTGGCAGTTCAATAATAGTTCCACTAACTTCTGTCATTAAAAAAAAAAAATTCTGACTGACATGGTGATGCATGCTAGATTTATGTAAGGAAGAATGCTGGAATAGAATTTGTTCTGATATTAATCATTCAGTATGATATAACAAGTCAGCTCAGGCATGGGTGATTAGGTTCGTGAAAACAACAAACAGAAAAAATTCTAACATCTGGTGATGTTAATACCTCTGATAGCCTGGATGAAACATTTTAAGAACCTTCTGATACACACAGGATGGGAAAGAATACTTTGAAGGAGACAATGGCAATGATCTGAAGAATACAGGAGCTAATAAATCCTTTTTTCGAATATGCCGTGAAATGCTTTGAAAAAGTTTCAAAATGAGAAGGTGGCTAACCCAGGAGAAGTATCCATGGAATTATGGAGGTGACCAGCTGTTAAGAATAATAACACGAATGTTAAATCAAGTTCCTAGAAAGTGATGTGACTCCTGATGACTGGCCATTATCAATAACTCTTATCATTAAAAAAATTGGAATGAGTCTTCACATTAGGTATTAGTGTAATGGCTTCCATGAGTAGACTAATAAAGAAAAATTATAAATGCAAGGTTAGAGAAGAGTATTGTCCTCTGTATCTCAGAAGAACAGGCTGGCTTTGCAAATGTTGAAAGTCCTGTATCGATAACATTTTCATTCTAAGATAGATGATAGAAAAAAGAATACGACCTATTCTAGGGGTGATTAGATTTATATAACAAAAATTGGGACACTCATGGCAAGCTGACATGAATTGACTGTCATACTAGTCAAAATGATCCTTTTGTACTCATTTCATGCAAACTAGCCATAACTGTTTTGCTTAATTAACATAGGTTATTTACATATTTATCATCATCTTAGTCTCACATTAACATTGTCAAATTATACAAATTTCTACTGATCAGGCGGGCCAGGACATACTATACTAATAATACTTTTGTCATATCTTTATATGACCGAATTTCTTCCAAAAACTTTAGCTGCTCTTTAAAAAAATTATAAAAGTCCACAAGAAATGTCTTTTTCAGACAACTGGTTCCTTTCATAAGTTCAAAATATGCATTTATTAAAGAAAAACCCTCTTTAATGATGCATTTGTGCCAGTATTCCTAATGCATAATGAGTTGTCTTATTTTTCATTGTCTCAATCCACCTTTCACTAGTTGTCACACCACATTTCTTCCATGATCAATCTTAGATTCACATATCTTCTTCATCTATTACTTTTATAATGTTGATGCCAACTTTAGATATGCTTTGGACTCAAATGTTGAACAACACACCAGGATGGAGGGATATTTAATAAATCCATTTAAAGTCACATAGCTCTGCAAAACGCTTGGGTCAGTTTTCAATGCATTCTAGGAAAGTATCATAGAAATTGTTGAAATTTCAGTATATCTCAGGTATTCCTCCTACAAGATAATGAGATTTTGATGATTTCACTTGTATTCCTTTCACAGGTATAAAATACCTCACCAAAACTGAGACCAACTTCAGGTTTCAGTGATTTGATGAATCTACCATAAAAGACATATTTTGTCTCTTAACACTTCAAGAAATGCAAAAGGAGCACATACATTTACAACTATGCTTTCACATTTTGTTCTTGCCCATGTGAATCTTTTAAAGAATATGTTTTGCATGATGGTAGATGCACAATCTACTGATCTAATTGAATGGTTATGCAAGATACTATGGAAAGCTAGCGATTCTTCTTGTGCAGTGACAGTGAGATATTTCTGCCATTTACATTGTGTTGTTTTGTCACAAAAGAGGTTACAAAGTATTTTACCTTGGGTATAATAAATGTTAAAAATACCAAGCAATTTTAAACCTGGTTTTACTCCATTTCCCAAGTAAGCAAACAGACAAACAAGTCAAGTTTGCACCTACAAGTGATGCAAGTCTAGCTGATCCTACAGGTAGTGCAAGACCAAGGCAACTCGTGGTAAAGGTGGCATAAGTTCTGATCACTAATCTTAATATTTACCCTTAATGCCAAAACACATCTCCAAGAAGGGGATGTATGATATTTTGTATTAAAGGCAAGGGGGCCACTACCCAGACCGGTTTCGACCTTTATTGAGGTCTCATCAGTGGGAGCCAGGCTAGAATATGCCACCTTTACCACGAGTTGCCTTGGTCTTGCACTACCTGTAGGATCAGCTTGACTTGTTTGTCTGTTTGCTTACTTGGGAAATGGAGTAAAACCAGGTATAAAATTGCTTGGTATTTTTAACATTTATTATACCCAAGGTAAAATACTTTCTACATTTATATCTCCTCCTGAGATTTTTATTTAATAAGGTTAAAACACCTTATGGTAACTTGTTCTGGTAAAATACTTATAAGCTCTGTATTACTAAAATCTTGGTATTTCTAGCCTGGCTCCCACCGATGAGACCTCAATATCGACATCGGCAGAACGCAGCGGATTCCAGCGACAGTTCCCAAGGACCCCCCGAGAAAGCTCCAGCCAAAGGCAGACGTCTACCTCTCAAGAAGATCCAGTTTCAACGGCCCGAAAAGAGAGCTCCATGCTCAGATTCCACAGTAGTACCCCAGCTTTGGTAAGACCTTTTTTCTTTTTATTGCATGTTTTATCCGTCTATTCTGGTATCGCTTTGTTTGCGGTGAGGAACGCCCAACGTTCCTCGATTTTTCCCTCCCTTACATCCCATTTCTACAGCCAGTAGTCAGGAATTTCTGTAACCATGTCGCATTTTTTGCCTAGAACTAAAGTAAAATGCTAAAAATAACCAGGTTTCCACTAGAATACCTAGAGAACGAACCTGAAGTCAAGAAATTCTTTAGTCAATGGGGGGAAAATTCACGAGATTAAAGCAAATTGAGCACGTAGACTATAAAGGATGGAAAACAGGAGACGTCGATATCCAGATTGAAATGAAAAAAGAAGTCCCCAACTTCGTTTTTTGGGGGGAACGAGGGTAATGATCAACTACCCAGATGTGAACTTTAGATGTAACTCAGAGGAACACCTTGGGGCAGATTGCCCTCGAATACAATGCAGAAATTGCAAAGCATCAAAACATAAAATAGAAAGCTGTACAGAACCTTGTCTGAAGTGTGGGGATCTGACCCACAAAGTGGACACATGTCCAAACAGGACACTCTCAGAAGCAATTGGAGGGACCATAACACCGATTAGGGCTACACCCATCGGGAAGCCTGAGACAGTATCAAGGGGCGATTTTCCGGAGCTCTGCCAACAGGCTGAAAAGGGAGCATCAACGGAAAACACAACCTCCACAAAAACCCAAAAGATACCCAAGGCAAGCCGCCACACGCAGGACAACATCGCCAGCATCAAGGTGGCAAATCATGAAACGCGCAGGAAAGAGGAAGAAGTCACACCCAGCACCCCAACAAAGCGCACAAGAGAAACGGAATCAAAAGAAAAGAAAAAAGCGAAACAAAGCAGTCTGATGTCACCGGAGGACGAGACAGAGTATACCCACACTACAGGTCGACGTCAAACAATAGGCACAAAGCCCCTCGACAATGACGTAACAATGCTAGAGAGCCTACCCCCAGTAAATGATCAACCGGCAGAACCAGAAGTCCACGAAATGGACTCTGAAGACAAAGGGGAGAGGGACTCCCCAAACAGGCTCGCCATTGACTCGGGTGCTAAATGTGCAACCAGCACCGACAAGGAACCAGAACTGGCCTGCATAGAACAACCAACAGATAACGCCCCCCCCCCCCATACTAACACCAACATGGAAGTTAAAATCGCAATCTTAAACACTAACGGACTACGCAACCCCTTTGCACAAAGCGCTGTCTGGAGGCTAATGTTAACACACAAAATCAATATCCTCCTGATACAAGAAACCCATTTCTATAAGCACTGGGACGTGGAGAACTTCTCAAGAAGCTATCCTGTCACCAGCTACTGGTGCTTCGGAGACGCTCACTCGCGAGGGGTGGGGATACTAATTTGCCCCCCAATCGCGGGGGGATTCTTCAACGTCCAAAAAGATGACACAGGACACCTAGTAACGGTGGACTGGAAGTACGGTGGCCGTACCATCCGACTTGCTGCAGTTTACGCCCCAAACAATCCATACCACAGAATTGGTCTCTTCTCTGCCCTTGAAAACTATCTCCTGGAAGCAGAACACCTAATAGTCGCAGGAGACTGGAACTGTGTGGAAGACACACGTCTAGACAAAATCGGTGGGAATGCAAACACCGGAACTGGCGGCATTGACGCTTTAAAACGATGCTGTATAAATTTTGATCTCGTCAATATCTGGAGGCAGAATAACCCCTCCAAAGTAGAAACTACGTGGTGCCGCAGCCAGATAGCGACAAGACTAGACAGGGTGTACGTGTCCTAAAACTTGGAACAATATGTTCAGAGGATATGTCACACCTCAGTGCACAACATGACAACCGACCACAAAATGGTCATACTCAAAATCACACTCCCAGAGGTCCTTGGAGGCTTCCTCCCACCTTTCCCAGTCTTTTTAGCGACCAGCTACAGAACCTCTGTGACAGATGGACAAACACCAACTGGGACTGGGAAAACTGGCTGAGCTTCAAGTGGCAGGCTAGGGAACTGTTCCAAAAATGTGGGCGCGAAAGGGCCTACCAACAACGCAAACGGCTGAGGGATCTCTACAGGGAACTTGGCTGGTACCGGACAAACGAACGAAGCGGAGTTCCCTGTGGACATCATATCAGGCAAGTAGAAATAGAGCTGCAGCAAGAGCGGCAGAGTAGAGTCGAGGACCTCGATTTTCGAACGAGACTCTATCTCAGAAATTTGGAAACACCTTCCGCCGCATTTTACAACCAACAACGGGTGGCGGCTAATGACGAGAAAACAATCTACCAGATCGAAGAGAAGTGCCAGATTCTACACTCAACCCACGAAATACTCCGTCACTTTCATCAGCAGTATATCGGCATCTTCTCTGACCAGCAGGGCACAGATGACTTCAGTGAGTGGAACGCAACACGTTTTCCCGATCATCTTGGTGCACTGCATGACAGGCCGATAACTGCAGCCGAAATAAAGGCTACGTGCAAAACGATGAAAACAAAGAAGACCCCAGGGCCAGACAGACTGGGGATAGAATTCTATAGATCTATCTGGGAATTTGCAGTGGCAGCATTAATAAACATCTTTAACGAATTCCTCACTTTGGGAAACATCCCCGAGGAATTCGTTAAGAGCTATACCATATTTATCCCCAAGAAAGACCGAGATCGGACTTTGTCGAATAACTGGCGTCCAATCTCCTTAACCAATTTAGACTATAAGATCTTTGCAAAAATTATCTGCACATGCCTTAAGGGCGGTATCGAAAATATAATAACAAGCTCACAGGTCTATGGGATCCCCGGTAGATCTATGGAACTCAATCTCTTCTTGTTAAGAGACTTGATCAGACTGGCTAAGGAAAAAAAATACCCCCTGGCACTTCTCTCCACCGACCTGGAGAAAGCATTCGACAGCGTCAACCACAGGTACTTGCAGAACATCCTCCAAAAAACAGGCATGGGCCCGAGACTTTGGCGTACAATTAAAAACATGTACGCGGAAGCCACGGCCCAACTATCTATTAATGGGTTTCTGACGGAACCAGTCCGCATAAAGAGAGAGGTTAGGCAAGGCTGCCCGCTAAGCCCGCTCCTCTTCTCCCTAGTATTAGAACCCCTAATCAAAAGAATTGATAACACCCCCGCAATTAATGGTATTCCACTGCCCCAAGTCTCCAGACAATGCAAAATAGTAGCATATGCGGACGATGTAGTGGCCACACTCAGAGATTCTGAGTCCATCTATATCTATCTGCACATGCTGCAAAAGTTCAGCATAGTCAATGGTCTTCGCGTTAACGCACAAAAAACTAAAATCAAAAGTTTTGGAAATTTCCATAGCACTGGACTTCCCTGCAGTTTAACACTACAGACACAGCTCCTAACAATACTAGGCATGCCTTTTTCAGACACCCTAGCACTACCAATCCAAAAATTGCAGGAGACAAGCAGGGACAGGATAAGGCTGTTCAAACCAACCTTTTTCTCCTTTTATGGCAGAGCGACAGTAATAAGAACAATCGTCACCCCAATGCTGATGCACACTGTCAACATCACAGGCATCACACTGTCACAAGAAAATAAATTATCAAAAGAACTCATTGATTTCTTCTGGAATGGGAGAAAACACGAAGTAAAGAAAGAATACCTACAACTCAAACAGGAAGAAGGGGGTTACGCTCTGCCCGATCACAAAAGCTTGCTACAAGCAAACACGTTCAAAACCATACGGAAGGCCTTAAACTCCAACCACATTTCTGGCCTGCTAATTAGATACTTTATAGGACTTTTCCTCCCCCTCTTTGGGATCACGGGCTATGCTGGACCCCGCTCAAGGGGGGGGGGTGCCCAAGTGGTACCGTACATTAGTTAAATCGATCACAACACTCAGAGACAGAGGAATAGCAATCCTCACACACAAACCCAAAGCAGTATACTGGGATTTCTTCCAACTTTCCAGGCGGGATACACCCAATCTCAGGACAAATAATGAAATTCTCTTCAGAAATATCAAAAACAGCTGGGGACAGCCTTTTCATCGAGATCTAGCCTGGAGAATAGCCTACGGGCGGCTCCCGGTGAAACAGGTGAAATCCCGGTATGTATCTAGCCCGTGCGACCCCTTCTGCGATGTCTGCCGGGACATGGAAACGGTGGACCATTTCACATTTGGAAGGTACGGAAAAAATCCCAGGTACGAGACGCAAATTTAATGTATGCAAGAATAAGGAAAGGTTTCTTTTTCTACCTACCCAAATTTCTTGCACAAGAAAGGCACTTACTAGGAGATTTTAAATTTGTGAATCAATACTGCAAACCACCGACAATATGCTTTCTTATACAGGGACGCATCAAGCCCTGTATCTCTTTAGAACCCACCAACCCCCCCCCCACACACCTCTAGCAAAAAGAATAACCACTCTGTCTTCCCTAGCCACAAAGCTTTCGCTGGCACGGTTTCTTTTACTCCAAATAAGGGGGGTAGAGCTGAGAACCCGGGCTGCGAAGGCTTACAGCGAGGCGGTGCCGCTCCTCACGAGCGGCATCTCCTGGGCCAGTCTCTACCCCATTCTAAGTCCCAATGGTACCAGGTCTATAAGTCCCTATTCATTTCAACTCACCGGACCTTAAGCCCTGTTATTTTATTATTTGAATTTTTTTAAATTTAAATAATAAAATTTATATTTTAAATGTATTCAAAAAAAAAAAAAAAAAAAAAAAAAATCTTTTTTTTTTTTTTTTTTTTTTTTCCTCTCCGGACCTTAAGTTCGACCTGTATGATCAATTCATATATTTAGCTCGGACCATAAGTCCTCAGTTTCTCAATAACAGCAGTAAAATTTAATTACCCGGAATACAAATAAGGATATTATATTTAGTAACACAAAAAGATCCTCTAAGCAAATTATTAATTTGGATAAAATCATATGCGAACCCTAGACAAAAGTCTATGTTTAACCTTTTTTTTTCTCAACAGATAAATGGAGATCATGTGTTACAGAACAATTAGCCTAATACGGCTAAACAGGTTGACTGAGGCCTCTTTTACCTCCTACTATCCTACTCTATCTTACACCATACTCCTCTCTTACTGTCTGCTAACCTTCAGCATCCTTTATTCTCCAAAGGCCAATGATGAGAGACATGAACTCCCATTCTACCTCAATAAAGGTCGAAACCGGTCTGGGTAGTGGCCCCCTTGCCTTTAATACAAAACATCATACATCCCCTTCTTGGAGATGTGTTTTGGCATTAAGGGTAAATATTAAGATTAGTGATCAGAGCTTATGCCACCTTTACCACGAGTTGCCTTGGTCTTGCACTACCTATAGGATCAGCTAGACTTGCATCACTTGCAGGCGCAAACTTAACTTGTTTGTCTGTTTGCTTACTTGGGAAATGGAGTAAAACCAGGTTTAAAATTGTTTCAAAAGAGGTTAGTTACAGACATAAAGTTAGTTAAATTGCTCACATTTTTTACTGAAACTGCTTCTTTTTAGCAGTGTGCTGTGTAATATCTGAACAGTCAGCATGTTCAATAGAAAATTCAGCTGTACAAACAGTATACAGCTGAATTTTACTGTTAATAATATAACTTTCAGTTAGAAAAGGGAATTCTTGTTTCAATGTGTCCATGAAACTACACTTTTGCTTGGGCATCTCACAACATATTTTCAGCAAACTGAATTCATAATTAATTACTAAATCCTTCAAATAATGTTACAGAATTTACACCACTAACATATTACTACTTTGAAAAACACCAGAGAAAATAATAGAATTCATTTGCACGTGTCTATTGTGTCAGCCGTGCTACACTTATTTGCAAGAATCAACTTTTGTGTGTAGCATGAGTAATTGGAAACTATTTATTACTATTATTATTATTACATGACACCTCCAGGGAGTTCAAAGACTCATTGAGGGAGGGCACTACTCTACAGCTCTCTGTCTCCACTATTCAATCTAACTATACTAATGCCATCTACTGCCCACTACTAATACTGGTATTTCCACAGACAACCACAAACATCCATGCCCACTGAGGGATTCAAATCCGCAGCCTTTTGGCTGGAGAGCGGACACATTAACCACTCGGCTGACCAGGCCAGAAGAAGAAAGTCATACACCAAATTCCATTATGGCACTATATTCCATTCAGTGTATGGAATACACTGAATGGAATATAGTATCCTCTACTCGAAACAGGGTAAACCTCTTTACTGATTTGCAACAAATTGCATAGGTGGGTTAGAGTTTACAAAAAAGAAGAAAAAATAAGAAAATGGGATGCTTTTTTTTAATTTTTTTTTTTTTTTAAAAAAAGGGACATTTGGATCAGTGGTTGAAAAGGGGGATAATCCCATTAAAAATGGGGTATCTGGTCACCCTAGCCTATTCATATTAGCAGAGTCAGGGGGTTCAATGAGGAGAAGGATAAACGAATGTGAGCAAGTCGATCATCAGTTTTCATTAAGAGAAATGTATGGAAGTTGTAGAGCAGCTGCTAAGTGTGATGGACTGGTATCGGCTAAGTTTGTAGTATCCAAAGACTTGAAACAAGAATGTGGAAAGATCTGCCTTGATGCAATGCTAGCTTTTTTTTTTCTTTATGATCCCATATGTGAGAATTTTAGTAACTTATAGTATGCTAGTATCATGAATGGGTGAGAAGGAACTTGTTCACATTTAGTTTGAAGAACTGTGGATATCCCTTCTGCAGGTTTAGAGTTGAACTGTGAAGGGACGTTGGTTAATTGCTGCATGTGTTTCAATGGATTTAACAGAGGGGTAGAGAAATTATTGTTGCCAGTTTAGATGAACAATGGCCATGGTAACATTTGCAGAAGACAGGTAGCAGAAACTAAATGCTAGTTTACGAGTGGATGGAGTGATTTGGTGGTGCAACCAAGATCTTTCTAAAAATTTAAAATGTTGTTCAGAAGAGGGCAGCTTCGCTAAGTGCCCCCCCCCCCCCAGTCTCTCTTTCTCTGGTCACTGTCTTACTGTTCATTAGTTTATGCATTATGTGTCTCTTCTAAAGATACAGTAGTTTCATAGGAGCTGTTCAACACAAACAGCATCCACCATGTTTTCATTTCTGTTAAACTTATAATACTCAAGTAACAGCTTCCTGACATCTATTTATTGAACGGATGACTCACTGAACCTGCTACTGCCATTCATCTTTAAACCATTCTACATTGGTTCTGTGGAACAGCTTTTCCCACAATGTATTAACCAAAGACAACCTCCATCCCTTCAAAAAGAATATCAACAGCTTACTTTTCTCTTGACTCCAATCCACAGACATAGAAATGATTTGTTATAGGCTTTGTGATCTCTCATGTGGGGGAGCACTAAAAAACATATACAACAATACCTCACATTGTGTGGTTTCAAACAACGTCAGTATAATGTTTATAATTAGTGTAAAATGCATTACTGTAAAGTAATTGTAATTTAATCAGCATGGCAATTATATTGATTACATGTTACATTAATAGTTATCCAATGCACTACAGCAGCAGTATGTTATAAAATTAAGGCACAATTAGTTTCTAAGCACTCAAAAATATCCTTGAAGGTTCTGTTCTAAGCATTCCAAAAAATGTTCTTGGATGTTCTTGTTCATATTTAGTACAATGAGGTATCTGGCAGCAGTTAGACTATAATAAATTTAGTTTAATCCTTTATCCAAGTGTGAGCAAACAAAGTTTGCGCCTGAAAATATCTTCAGGACTGGGGTAAGGTAGTACAACAGCGGGCAACTTGCAGCAAAGGTGGAGCAAGCTAACATCACTCCTATCTCAGTATTTCCCATAATGCAAAACACATCTCCTTACGGATATGTATAATGTTATGCATTAAGGGAAGGGCCACTACCAAGACTAGTTTCGACCTTTATTGAGGTCTCTTCAGTGGGAGCCAGGCCCAGAGGTGGAGATACCAGGCAGAAGCAATGGCAGGTCATCTTTACCTATAGGAGTTGCCAAACGTGGCACACCATTTGGCAACTCCTATACCTCTGGTATAGGAGCTGCAATTCTCCACCTCTGGGCCTGGCTCCCAGACACTTGGATAAAGGATTAAACTAAATTTATTATAATTACCTCTTTATATGCAATTATGAGTGAGAAAAGGAAATGTAAAGGAGGTGAACATAAGAAATATGTATAGGTAAACAAAAGCAAAGACTTAAAATTACAGTGTTAGGAAATAGTCCACCATTTACTAAAATTGTACTTGACTATAGAATGAATGAATCATCATATGAACCATATGTTAAGAAGCAGAATTAGTATAAAGAATATAAACTGTTCAATACATTATATAACATCTATTAAAGATCCATCCAATCAGTTCCCCCCCCACCACCACCAATTTTAATGCATTCCAGATGTTTGGAATGCATTAAAATGAAACACTTTATACACATACTGGCCACTGAATTAGAAACTTTTATTTTACATATCGGCATGCGCCAACTAATACTGCTTCTCTTCAATTCCTAGCACATAGTTTGGTGAGATATGGGTCAAGAACAGTCTCCATCAAATGATTCGGTCAACTGTTGCACAAAGGAAGTTCTCTTAGTCTGTACAAACCTTCTCAGATGACAGCGATCTTGTTCCTAACAGAATGTCTTAGGATTACAGTTATGCCTCTTAGACAAGCAATGTAGGTTATTCTTCCACTGATTAAACACTCAGGATATTTCACCTTTTGAGAAACCAGTCAACGCTGTTTTGAAAATCATGGCTCCAGGCAGATGGGCACCCACAATAAGTCCTTTATCGAATTTCAAAAGATCCTTTGTTTTTCTCATTGTGATCAACACTACTGATGATTGCTGACCAGCAGCATTCTTAAATAGTTGCCTAGAACATGTGGTCACATACATGACCAAATATTTTGCATGTATGTTGCTAAAGTGATGTTTATACATCTGCATAAAGGTTTCTAATTCAGTGGCTGGTATGTGTATTATATGCTATGCTCTGCTCAATGGGTTTCAGAGAGTACTTGATATCTGCGAAACACATTAACTGCACTATTTGAGGCGTTGCAGTACTTTGGGGGGGAGGGTGAGAGAGAGAGAGAAAGCCCTCATAGCAAATTCATCTGTTATCCAGCTGAAGCCAAGAAATAATATGGACAGACAAAACTAAATATTAGAATTTCTTACTTCCTTAAACAGTCAAGAAAGCACATACAATGTAACTCCTGTGGATTCATTTGTGATATTAAGTTATGTTATTTAATGACTATTACTTAATAAGTAAAAGGCAAGAAGATTAATGCATGATTAAAATCACCAATGCCAGTGTTAAGTCCATGTGTCACCTGCATAGCAAAATTACTTGATTTACTGGGGCAGTGAAAATTATATTTTGGTCTTCCATTTTTTTTTTTAATGGAAAATTAAAGAATTTACACTTATCATTATCTAACATAAGGCTCTCAAAACTACAGTCCAAAAATGGAAAAATGTTCTGACATTAGTACTCAGTGATAACTGTATATAATACAGTTCTTCCAGACAATGAAAGTAACAAAATTCTAATTAAAGATCCCACCGCATCTTAAGTATTTAGCTAGTGATGCAATCATTTATTAATTTTATATATTTTTTTTCCCTGACCTCCATGGAGTCACACTTATCATGGGAGACCAACACAGTCTATTGTACCACTCCTTAAAACTCGTGCACTGTCTGCACATGGAAGGCAATGCATTCCATGTTCGTACCACTCTCTACCACTTGTGACTTTCCTAATCCTTGATACTGCTCCCTTGTATACAACTCTATGATATCTATCAGAGAGCCAACCCACTAATCTGATATCCAAACTTATATATTACAACTTAAAAATCAACCTGCGATGTAGCACACTGTCAAATACCTTTGAAAAGCATTTGACAAAAAATTACAGTGTATGCCTTACTCTCATCAACTGCTCTTGTTATTCTATTGTAAAAGGTTTATAAGATTACTAAAACAAGAGCTCCCTTTATGCAGACTAGCATGCATTTGACTAACAAATGCATGCTAGTCTGATAAATGATATTGCCCTTATCTGCCTAATTCAGTATATGTGGCCGTACCAATTTCTCCAAAATCTTAACTACACAAGAAAGACTCCTTCCAGTTCTCCAAGAACCTGTCCCATTGCAAAGACGTTCATTACACAGCCAGTTCCATGGCACATTCCCTCAAAACACGTGGCAAAATTCCATCTAGTCCACCTGCCTTGACATTTAGTGTACTCAATATTTGGAATACATACTAAAGCTTCACCACTTATTCTTCTAGGAAAAAAGCATTACAAGGATGAAACACTCTAATACTAGAGTTGTTTGAAAAGTTTGGTAAGTTTCCAACAGACGGCAACACCATTCATTCATATCATTGGCATGAATATTCTTTTTCATGACCCCTGGCAAAATTTTAGCCACGTGCGACGCATAGTTCTCATTTGGCAAACATTTCAAATGACCGTGTTTGCATTTTTCATAAAAATGGAGTAAAACGAGTTTCGTGCAGTGATAAAATACTTTTATTTGAAGAAGTGGACGGCCGTGCAGATCAAAGCCGAGTTAGATGCAGTTCATGGGGACTCTGCACCACCATTAAAGACTATTTATTTTTGGATAAATGATTTTAAATGTGGTCATAAGTCCATCGAAGATGAAGTGTGCTCTGGATGCCCAACTGAGGTCACTATGAAGGAAATGATTGACAAAATCCATGGTATCGTTATGGCAGATCGCCGAGTGAAAGTGCACGAGATTATAGGCATCTCAACTGAATGGGTGTATAATATCTTACACAAAAAATTGCACACGAAAAAGCTGTGTGCGCGATGGGTGCCGTGATTGTTGACTGTCGATCAAAAACACATTTCAGCACAGTGTTTGGCTATGTTTAATTGCAACTTGCAGGATTTTTTGCATTGATTCGTGACTGTAGACGAAACTTGAATCCACCACTACACACCTGAGTCCAAGCAGCAGTCAAAACAGTGGACAATGTCCAGTGAAAGAGCACCAGAAAAAGCAAAGACTGTTTTGTCAGCTGGGATTTTTTTGGAATTCCAAGGAATTATCATGATAAACTATTTGGAAAAGGGTAAGACAATAACAGGAGTCAATTATGCATCATTGTTGGGTTGTTTAAAACAAGAACTGAAGAAAGCCAAGATTGATGCACAAAAAAAGTGCTCTTTCATCAAAACAATGAACTGGTCGACACATTGGCAAAATTACACGAATTGAGGTTCGAATTGGTTCCATATCCACCGTATTCTCCAGACTTGACCCCGTGTGACTTCTTCTGGTTCCCAAACTTAAAAATTGGCTCGGTGGGAAAAAATTTTCTTCAAATGAGAATGTCATCAAGGCTGTAAATGACTATTTTGCACAATTTGAAAGATCCTATTTTTTAGATGGGATGAAAAAATTGGAAACTCTGGACCAAATGTGTAGACCTCGATGGAGATTATGTTGAGAAATAAAGGTAATTTTTTCCAAAAAAAATGTGTTTAACTTATTTTTTTTTACCAAACTTTTCAAACAACCTTTATAAAGTGTTCATTAAATAGATCAACTATGTCACCTGCCTTGGTCATGTGATTTCCATCTACAAAGGTAATCCATCCAATATCATTCTTCCTCATTATGGCCACATAGTGAAAAACTCCTTGGGAACTCTCCTGTAAAATTCTAATCTTACAATACTAGTTCCTCTTCTAGCATGAGCCCTATATAATATACCTCATGCAAATGCACTCTCTTTATATGTCTTCTATAATCTATTTTTCTTCTGCAATTCCATTTTTATTAATCTTGTTAGTTTACTATTTATTTATTTGTTGCTTTATCTTATTCATTGTAATTGTATACAATCTACCACTGCTGTCAGCAATTTCTTCTTAAGTATCTCCCACGCACTACTGCCCTGTCATCCTTCAAACTCTTTCATCCACTGTATTGCTGCAAGCTGGTTTCTAAGTGAATGATAGTTCCCCCCACCTTAAAATTTCTCATAAATTCCTTCTGTCTTGATATCTCTACATGCTCATTCAACTTGCAATTCGGGACTACATTGTTACTGTCATCAACTGGGAGCAAGTGTGATATCTCAGCCACAAGTAGATGCTGTGATACTATTACCAAATTCAAAATTCTTGATCCTCATGTTCAATTACTACATGCTACCTAAGACAGCTGTTAGTCAAGAAATCGAAAAATTCAATTCTCTTATTGCTGCATGCCATCACCTTTGCCCAATATATATCGATATACTTGAGGTCCCCCATAATGATTACTCACTTTGCACTTGCCAAGCTAATTTTCCTAAACATTTCCTATTCATCACCATTTATATAAAGCAAGAGGAAAAATGTCTATGGTAGAATGACTTTAAACAATGCTCATGGCAGCAAGGTAACTGAACCAAAAAAAAATAGTCGAGTTGCTTGAGTGATCATTTTACAAAGGTGTATCATCCAGGTGGTGATTTTTACAGTTGCTGATATTACAGAGATGCATATCAACATTGATGTAGATGAACAGGAGGTGTTCAGCATATTAAAAAATATGAACGTGAACATAGCAATGGGACTGAATGGCATATCAGCCTGTGTACTACGTGAATGAAAGAGAATTGGCATTGCCTCTGATGAAGTTGTTCAATCTAAGTCTCAGCTCTGACAAGGTTCCAAGGGAGTGGAAAGAGGATAAGAGAGTACTATTACATAAAGGTGACTCCAAGACAGAGGTAGCAAACTACAGACCAATTAACATATTGGGAGTAGTTGTAAAGTATTGGAAAGGTTGGTGGAAAGTAAAATACAACAGTGTGTGTGTGGTGCTACATCGTTGGTTTTTTGTTTATTTCTCTATCCTAATCCCTGTCGCTTACCAAGCTTGAAATCTCTAACCTATTTCTCTGGGGCCGCTTCTCCTTTCGGAACTCTGACAAAATTTGTTTGATATAGCTGCGCCTAGATAGTCCTAGTACAGAAGAATTGTTGTACAAAGAAATCTTCCCAGAGTTCAAGTATTACCTAATCTTGTTAAAGTATTAAGAGCCTATAGAAATTTAAACATTTGCAGTCTTGGCCTAAAAACTTTCTAAACTTTCTTTAATTTCCCCTTATTCACAGGTTCGAACTTTAGCGAGTGGTAAAATCAGTCTCATGCTCAGACTTACATAGAAAAAATATGTTTATTAAATATCAAATTGCATACAAATAAACTTCCACACATCAAAGGTGTATCATATCAAAATTTTAATTCACTAGCTAAGCAATAAGGAACATTCTAATTATCAAGTACTCAATTTACATCTCTAGGTTAAATAAGTACACATTCATCATAAACACTAGTTCAAAATTCAAAGTAAAGCTCGCTAACAAAGATCAATTCACATTCAACTGAGAGTTGCATACTCTCACGCTTTCAGACTACTAGTCCAATATGATTAACACGTTTCTGAGCACAAAAGTCACTTAAAAGTGCTCTTTCCTTTCAATTAGAAATCTGTTCTTCTCTCTTTGCTCCAATACTAATTGTTACATGAATAAGAAAATTTCTGTACATTACCAGTGTCCTGAGAGGATATCGCGCATCTTTCATCCGTCCTTTGTAGTCAGGCGTCTTTCTGCTTTATCGAGTCACGTCTACATGGAAGTTACGCTGATTGACACAAATCGCCATTCCTTGCACTTTGCCAGTCAAACGCTCATCTAGCAGATCGCTGTCATCATCTTGGCCATCCTTCAGAGAGGAATTTTCCACAGTCTAGCATTGGTAAACTCTTACCGATGGCCCTAGTTAATGTCTGCCGTCAGCTCACATATAGCATGCTCGACTCCTTCAGCTAGCAACTGGGAAGGAGATTACTTCCGGCGCTGTCGATTGGTCAGCATTCTGCTTGTCCACACAAGAAACAGGAACAGAAAAAACGGAGGTCAAAGCCCGCGTATACTTGCTTTTTATTCTTCTTTGTAGCACCCACTTTCCATATTGGAAGATTTCTCATTGCATTCTCCTATTCACCCCTACGTGATTGTGTCATATTACTGCTCCTTGAAGAGTGCTCTTTTCGCCGAATGCGAGTTCAGCTCACCTTCCACAAACGCTTTCGCTTCAGGATTACATCATCATAGGCAGCTAGTTAGTAACCTTCAGACCTTTGTTTGCACTTAGACAAACATTCTTACAAAGAGTATAATTTTGACATCGATAACTTTAAACAATATAATTCTACTTAGACATACATTTTTTCTCCTCTACTTTACTTCTTTCTAAGATAATTCTGACAGGTTTTCTTTTATATTTTGCTTTCTTAACTAATGGTACAAGTATTTCCAGCTCAGAATTGTGTTTCTTGTTAAATCTTGAATGAATGATTCTTTTGTTGAAAGAGTCAGTCCTCATTCAAGATCTAACAGTGGACAGGGATGCGATACTCTATATTGGGCAGCATGGATCTGTAAAGGGTAGGTCCTGTCTTAGTAACTTATTCACATTTTATAACAAAGTGACAGCAGATTTGGATAAAAGTAATGGCTAAACCACGATACTGCTCAACTCTGCCAAGAATTTGACAAAATACCACATGGAAAACTATTACAAAAACTGGAGAGGATGGAAATAGATATGAGGCTAGTAGCATGGATAGAGGGATGGCTGACAGACAAACATCAGAGAGTAGTATATGGTGGAATGGAATCTAGAAGAATGAAAGTGACTAGTGGAGTACCTCAGGATTCGGTACAAGGACCACTACTCTTTAATTTGTATATCAATGACACAGGGAAAGATTTAAGAGGGATACTCAGTTGGATATTCAGCTGATGATGCAAAACTGGGGAGAGCAATAGTTGATAAAGGCAATGTAGATATCTTGCAGAATGATTTAAATCACTTGGCATTGTGGAGCAAAGGATAATTATTGTCAATTTAATGTTGCAAAATATAACATTATGCACTTCGGGCTGAAAAGGTTGTATATGTGTATCATATCAATGGTACTGGTTTGCAGGAAATTGATGACGCTAGGAACTTGGGGATAATGGTGGACAAAGAGTTAAAGTTCAGAGAGCATATTGCAAAAGTTGGTAAAATAGTTCAACGAATTACTTGGATGTTGAAAAACATGCTAACAAGTAAAAATAAAGAAGTTATTGGAAGTTTACTTTCCACTTGGTTAGACTATAATAAATTAAGTTTAATCTTTTATCCAAGTGTAAGCAAACAAAGTTTGCGCCTGAAATATCTTCAGTACTGAGGCAACTCGTAATAAAGGTGGACCAAGCTCTCATCACTCCTTGTCTCAGTATCTATCATAATGCATAGCACATCTCCTTGTGGACATGTATAATGCTATGCATTAAGGGAAGGGCCACTGGTCACTACCCAATAGTGGCCCTTCCCTTAATGCATAGCATTATACATGTCCGCAAGGCGATGTGCTATTCATTATGGGAGATACTGAGACAAGGAGTGATGAGAACTTGGTCTACCTTTACTACGAGTTGCCTCAGTACTGAAGATACTTTAGGCGCACTTAGTTTGCATACACTTGGATAAAGGATTAAACTAAATTTATGATAATAAAGAAGTTATTATTTATATATGAAATGATTTGGCTACAACTTCACTACTGTGCACAAATTTAGTCACCTGGGTTTCTTGGGGACTAGGAGGTGATCGAAAAGATTCAGAGACGTGACCAAGATGGTGACAGTTCTGTGTGAAATACTCTCTATGTGGATAGAGAGTATTTCACACAGAAATTAAGGTTTGTGGGTTGCAAAGTTTAGTTGATAGGCAGAAAAGAGGGGACATTATAGAAACTTTTAAGATATTAAAGGGGTTTTATGAAAATGATGCAAATGAAATTCTTCAATAATGACAAATACTCACAACTAATTGCCAGAATTAGTTGTGAGTTTCCTGGCAGTGAATGGATTCAAGGAGAGGTATGATAGGATTTGTGTGTATGATGGTTGCTTTATTTGGGTCTCAGCAGTGAGTCTCCGGAATACATGAAGTTGCTGTAAATAATAAAAATAATACTCCCTGGCTGTAGCAACTGTAGCAATATATTTCCAACATAAGTTAGGCTAGGAACAATGATTAACTAAATAAGTAATTTTTTAAGATGACAGAAAAATTGGGTTTTAAATGGTTGGAAATTTGTTATAACTATTGACCTACTAGTTTCACCACATTAACTGGTTGTTCCTTCTGGATTAGCTAAATATACATATTACAGCTTAAAACAAAACTAGCTTAGGTTATGAATCAATACATAACTGAAAGATGAAAAATTATCAAATTTATAGGATCCGTTACACAAACATGTGGAGCATGGATGCTAGCACTTGGTCAGTCATTGTTAAGCAGGTGCGTCCTATTAAGCAGGCTGCGAAGTTAAACTCTATGTATTGAGAGATCTTATGGGTGATTTCCAGATATCACAAAGGATCATCCCTTGGTTTCTGTTCAGGGTGTCTTGTGAGCAAATAACTACTGCAGCTTCTTTTATGTTGCAGGAGTGTTCCTTTATATACACTGCTTGGAAAGAAGTCAATGGACACAACAGTGTGAGGAACAAACAGCCATGACATCCACCTTAATAAGCTGTAGGACCTATTTTTGCTGCAATGACTGTAGCAATCCTTCAGGGTATACTTTCCACAAGTGCACGACAATGATCAATGGGAAATTTGGACCATTCTTCCTGGGCATGTAATGAGATCCAGGATTATGACCTCACCTGATGCTCTAGTTTATTCCACAGATGTTCAACAGGAGTGAGATCAGGGCTCTGTGGCCTGTCAAATCTGATGATGTCCAAGTCCACAATCCATGGAGTTACAGCAGCAGCATTTTCATATGGTGCACTGTCTTGCTGAAAGAGACAGTTGTCATTTTCGTAGAAATGCCACAAAGTAGGAAGCAATACATTGCCCAGAATGTTCCTATACATTAGGAGTTCAGTGTTCATAGCATTGGCCTCAAAAGAGATAACTGAGGCCAAAAGAGGAAAAACAGGACCATATCATCACACTGCCACCTCCGAATTTCATAGCTGGGGTTACAAATTTCAGTAAGAGTGATTTTCAATAAGTGTGATTAATTACTCCACAACACAGCTTTCCAAGGCTTCCAGATCCCACTGTACACGCTCTTTGTACCACTGAGGGTGACAATGTATGTCGGTTTGGGTAATGTGGAGCTTGAATATTACGGTCCTACCAAGTTACGAGCCTCGGTTCTGAATGTTTTTGTTCAGATTCATGTTCCAACACATTGACTGGAACTGATGATTTAAGGCTAACGAATGGCAGTGTTTACATATTATCATCCACAGCACTCTATGATCACGTTCGGCAAGTGTGGTGGGTTGTCCGCTGTGGGTAGCACTGACTCCCTGTGCTCCCACCTCACTATGATATCACAGAATTGTTGACCTGGGGTGGCACAATTTGTCAAACAGATAGGCCTGCAACATTTCACTGATTTGGGAGCATCATATTCTTCCAATTTATACCAGCTGCATACACTCCCATGGGCAAGGTGTATTGTGCCACGCAACAAGTCGTGTTTGCAGCTGGTATAAATTGGAAGAATATGATGCTCCCAAAGCAGTGAAATGTTGCAGGCCTATCTCATCAGTATGTATGTTTGTATTATGTATGTATACTTCAGAGCTGCCTTGATATGAAATGTATTTCAGCCTTTCATACAAAATATGAAAATTTAACTTAATTATATGACAAATTCAGTCAATTATTTAAGTTTAATTTTCTATTTTAATTTACTCAAATATGGTAGAAGTCACTATATGTTTTTCCATAATAAATGGTGAACACTGACACTGAAGGAAAGGAATGAAAGATTTTGTTCTATTAACTTAATTGATGTTTTAAGATTTTCACAGTCCAGGTTCATAATTTTGCCTATTTATTGTTTATTTTTATACCGCACTTAATTACAGGAGTGATTTAATTTGTTTAATTTCAAAATACTGTTGAAGAATTATTTCACAGAATAAGAATCTATACAGTGAGTAAAAAAGTGATATTAAAGCTCTCATCAATATCAGTTTCCTTAAAAACATATATAAAATTTATATACTGCATAATTATATATATAATTATGCTTTGTTACTTTTACTATCTTCTTCTTTTTCTGAAGCTTGTCCCACTTAAGTAGGGTCACTGTTGATGATGAGTCTCCTCCACATCCTCCTGTCTTGGGTTGTCACCACATCCAAGTTCTTCATCCTCAAGTCCTCTTCTACCAGCTCCCTCCATCTATTCTTTGGCCGCCCAAGCTTTCTCCTTCATTGCACATCCATCTGCATGACCTTTCTTCCCACATATTCGTCCTCCCTCCTCACCACATGACCAAACCATCTCAACCTTGCCTCCTGTATCCTCGTTTCTAAGTTTGTAACTTTCACTGTTCCCCTTACATAGTCATTTCTCAGATGATCCTTTCTGGTCACACCGCACATCCACCTAAGCATTCTCATCTCTACTACTTCCATCCTGCTGATGTTATTTTTCCTCAGGGCCACAGTTTCTATAGCATACGTCATAGCTGGCCTCACTACTGTCCTAAAGATTTTGCCTTTCAGATTGATTGGCACCCTCTTATCACATAACACTCTAACCATCTCCCTCCAGTTCCTCCAACCAGCTTGTATCCTGCATCCCACTTCCTTCTCAGCTCCTCCATCTTCTTCCACTGTTGAACTAAAGTCCCTCACCTTCCTGATGACATTTCCTTCCAGCTCCAGATCTGTCTCCTGGACGCCGTCCACTTTGCAACACATATACTCTGTCTTACTTCTGCTCAGTCTCATACCTCTTTCTTCCAGTACTTTCCTCCATCATTCCAGTTTAGCTGCCACTTCTTCTCTTGAATTTGCACAGAGCAAGATGTCATCTGCATACATCGTCCAAGGCACGTCTTCTCCTGCCTCCTCTGTCACCACCTCCATCACAATATTAAACAGAAATGGACTTAATGCTGCTGATCCTTGATGCAAGCCAACTATTACTTGAAAACTTTCTGTCTGTCCCAGAGAAGTCCAAAACACTTGTCTTCACATTTCCCGCACCAACCTGACATATTTCTCTGGAACCTTCTTCTCCCTCAGACACCTCCAGATTTCTTGCCTTGCACTCTATCGTATGCTTTCTCCAGATCAATAAACACCAGATGTAGCTCCCGTTGTTTCTCTCAAAACTTTTCCCATCATCTGCCGTAACCCAAATATAACATCTATCGTCGATCGACCAGGCATGAAGCCAAATTGCTCCTTTGCAATCTCCACCTCCTGAATCAGTCTTCCATTAAGAACCCTTTCTAGGATTTTCATTGTGTGGGACATCAACTTTATTCCTCAGTAATTCTTACAGTTCTTGTGCATCCCCTTTACCCTTCTAGATGAGGACAAGAGTACTTTCCCTCCATTCCTCGGGTATATTTTCCTGTTGGAAAACTTTCATGAACAGGTCTCACAGCAGGTCAATTTCCTCTTCCCCCAGTGTCTTCCACGCCTCCACTGGAATCCTGTCTGGGCCCACTGATTTTCCATTCATCATCCTCTTCATGGCCTTTTTCACTTCCACTCTACTGATGTTCTGCATCATCCCCTCAGAAGGATGCCCATCATCTCTGTGAGTGTCCTTGCATTTTCCTCATTCAAAAGTCCCTCAAAGTATATTCTCCATCTGTTTCTAATGTCCATATTCATCCATAATACTCTCCCTTCAGTGTCTTTGCTCTGCCTCACATGTAAGATGTCTTTTGCTGCTTTATTTCCACATTTTGCTAGTTGGTAAATTTTTCTCTGTCCTTCCTTTGCTTCTAATTGATCATACAGATCTTGATACGTCATGGCCTTCGCCACAACTCTCTTAGCTTCTTGCTTTCTCTCTCTGTACATCACTCTGTCCTCTTGACTCATCCCACTTCTGCTTTGCCTTCCTCTTAGCTGTCACTGCCACTTGTACATTATTATTCCACCACCAACCCTCCTTCTGCTCTCTAATCTTTCCAGATATCTCACCATGCACCTCGATTGCACAGCTCAGGATTACTTTTGAATTATGTTTCCACCAATCTTGTACACTTTCTGGCTCATCCGAAATCCTCTCTAACACCCTCTCCCTAAAACGATTCCTCACTCTCTCTTCTTTTAAGAGAAACCACATAATTGTCTTCATCCCATGGCTTCCAGAGGTTTTTATCTTCAATCTTATTTTAAAGTCTGCGCACAGCAGTCGGTGTTGCTGTGCCACTTGATCTGTTGGAATTACTTTACAATTTGTCACAACCTTAAGATGTTTTCTTCTAGTCAAAATATAGTCAATTTGTGAACTGTCATTACCACTTCTAAATGTTATCAAATGTTCTTCCCTCTTGTAGAAAAATGAGTTCACAATTGCCAGATCAAACGCTACTGCAAAGTTCACAATCCACTCTCCTTTCTGGTTCATCATTCCCATTCCATGGCCACCATGCACCCTTTCACAGTCTCTATTCTGTCTTCCTATGTGTCCGTTCAAAGTCTCCTCTGACAATCGTTATCTCGTTTTCTTCCAGTTCCCTCATTTCTTCATCTAACACATTTCAGAACTCATCTTTCTCCTCTGCTGTACAGCCAACTTGCGGGGCATATACACTTGCTCTTCTCCAAGACCATCGAGAAATTCGCATGAACGACAGGATTATGCGAATTTCATTCGCATGATCCTGTCGTTCCTTCTACCCACTTCCAGTACTTCGCCCTTCATTCTGCCACACACCACAATTCTGACCATTTCTTCTCTCTTTATTCGCTCCAGAGTAGAATAATTTATATCCATCTCCCAGTTCTTTCGCTTTTTCGCCTTTCCACCTTGTCTCCTGCACACATAAAATGTCCAACTCTCTCTTCCTCATCATGTCTGCCACCTCTCTTCCCTTCCAGTCATGCTTCCAACATTCAATGTACCTACTCGTAACATCCTCTCCACCTGGTGGGTTCGCTTCTTTAACCACACCCACCCTTGATGCGGTAGCCCTCGTCCACTTTTCGCAGCTGTAATGCGATGTGGCTGCGCATCGCTTAAGGGGTACGCCCTAGCCTTTATATCACTTTCTCTTTGACTCATTAGATCATAGCTAGAGCTGGTAGTGAAGTTCTACGACCAGATGCCCTTCCTGACGTCAACCCTCGCCATTTATCCGGGTTTGGGACTGGCGCCTATTGGGGCTAGCTTGCCTCCTTTGGTGGCTGCATAAGACAAAATGACTTAGCAAGATAGGAAAGATTCACCCATAGCCCTCGAATACTCTAATAGCATTGGGGGAAAGGAGCACGAAGAGGAAAAAGAAACAAAGAAAGAAGGGGAGGGACCAGTCTACAGATAATATAGCAGATGTATATTACATGAAGTAAGGCATGGTCCAGCATCAGGTACCTCGGGTTTGCCATGCCCCTTACTCACTAAAGTGAGTACCTTTGTTACTTTTACTATATTTTACATAAATCTTATAAGTAATGCATAATAGAAACTGATGTAAGACCATATCAGCAACAGTATTGAAAATAGAGGGGGTCCTCGACCTGCGTCGTTTCGACGGTAATCCCACAAATAATTTAAAAATTTACTATCGACTTGAAGCAGCGCGACGTAAAATTCAAACGTCGCAGGCGAACTTGTTTGTGAGTGCGGTGGAAGAATACGCCATTATGCGGTGTTTGTTTGGGAGAGGTGGCGTCGCTTGGGTCCCAGCATACACTCTTTGGGTACCGCGTGCTTTGTTTAGATCCGCTCTCTGACTTTTGTGTTTGTGTTTTTTTGTGACTTTTTTCCCTTCAATATGGCTCCGAAATGTAAGACAGACTCTTTCGATGGCAGTGTGTCGAAGAAAAGGAAAGCAATTACATTAGAAGTGAAATTAGACATTATTAAAAGGGCAGAAAAGGGAGAAACACCAACAAACATCGGCCGTGCGTTCATAAATGCAATCGTACCACAGTCGGGACTATTATCAAGGATAAAGTTAAAGAATTGTTTTTTTTTTTTTTAAATCACCTGTACAGAATGTACAGTTTCATTTGTCATTTTGGGATTGTTCTCATTTTTATGTTTGTTTTTTTATTACAGTTTCATTTTTGTCATTTTTCTGTACTATACATAATTATGTCCTCCCTTTCATTTTCCTATGGCCTAGTTCTGTTTCTTGATATATACGTATGACTTTAGAGTGTTTAGGTTAGGTAAGTAACTTAGGCTATGGTAATTCCGACTTGCATCGAAAATCACCTTACATCGGTCCGTAGGAACAGATCTCTGACGTAACTCAAGGACCCCCTGCATAGGAAACACAGTTCTGAAGTTGCATTTTTTAAAAAATTATTATCTTAATGGAATTCTTGTAGATATGCTTATAAGTTGGTAACACGACTTTTAAATTATTTAAGGATTTTTACAACATAGCTTTTAAAGGAATGCGGAGAACCGACCAGGGCTTCTGACCTAATGTGCAATCCTCACCTTCTCGTGGTGCACCCTGTTGGGTATCTACTTGGATACTGAACGAACGAGGATGAGCTGGCAATTTGGGATTTAGCCGACCAAACTGTATTCTTAAGGATTAAACCAAAATAAAAAATGATGGTACAACATGACAAAATTTCATGCCAGCTGGGACGTCGCCCGGTTAAACAAGGCCCCCCCCCCTTTGTTTTCACCAGGGAACCAGGGAGAACAGCGAAAAGTCAGCTACTGGAACAAACCTGAAAACACACCCAAACTCAACATCACCAGATTTAAAGATTGGTACTATCAACATAAGAAGCCTGAATGGCAAAGAAATGGAGCTAGCTGAGGAATTAGATAAATACCAGATCATATCAACATCATATCAAAATTAAAGACATTAATGTCAGCTGTTTGCTTTATGCGTACGATGTTATACTTCTAAATGTATCTGCTACAAGTCTGCAAGATTCCCTGATTAAATTGAATAACTGTTACAATAGATATAGTATATATCTATTGTAACAGCAATAACAAGACAAAGACAATGAAAATAGAGAGAATCGTTGAAAATGTCGACTGTGTTGTGAATGGAGAACCTGTGGAACAAGAAAAACATTTCAGCTACTTAGGCACGATTTTTAGTGAAGATGGTAAATTAAATATAGAAATAGACAACAGAATCAGCAAAGCTGGTATGGTGGGAAGTCAATTTAATAAATTCATATGGAATAAGAGAGAAATTAGTCAGAACACTAAATTAGCTGTATACAAGACAGTGTTCAAACCAGTTTTAACTTATGGATCTGAGAGCTGGGTCAGAAGTAAAACACTTGACCAAAGACTAGAGACTGCAGATATGAGAGTCCTGAGAACAGATTAAGAGGCATCAATGGCAATATCATATTAAAAATGAGGATATTAGGAAAGAACTTGACATTGTCAGCATCCAGGAATGCGTTAGCAGAGCTAATCTCAGGTGATATGGTCACTTAAACAGAATGGACAAGGAAAGATTAGCAAAACAAGTGTTCTCTGCCGGGGTGGCAGGAAAACGATCCAGAGGAAGACCAAGATAATATAGGTGGATTGATATGGTACAAAGTGCCTTAGATGATAGAAATATAAGATCTGATAATGTTGGAGTCTTGACAAGTAACAGACTGATTTGGAGGAAAATTGTAGATAGGAGTTAGTAATGATGTAATTTTTTTCATGTAGTACTATCATATCCTGTACACCCCTTGAGGGTACATGGCAGGAATTTGATGATGATTAATGAAATTTATAAAAATTATTTTGTTTATATTATATATATATATTATTATTATTTTACATTTTTTTAATGTTTTGATGATTATTTATTGTTTAATGATTCAATTGCTTTTTTTTTATCTACTAAACGGATAATACATGAATTAAAATTTTTTTAAAAAATTAATATCTGCATGAAAAATTTGATGCATAATACTGCAAAGAATTTTTTTCCCCAAAAAATTCGACATGAAAAATGTGATGTCTTATAAGGCGAAAAATATGTGGAGAGTATCCATTTCCACTGCATTATATTACCACAAATGTAGCACAGATCTGTGGCTGTATAGTCAGATATGGTATTCCTCACTGTACAGTCACAACTATGAAGCAAGGGATTCCGAAAGAAACTACAAGGAAACACAATAACAAGATCAACAGAATAAGGCATTTAATGATAAATCAACTATGTGTAATGTAAGCTGTCAAACAGAAATTCTAATCTTGCAGAGTATAATACAGAGAGCTAAGTGACATCTGAACCTTTGCAGTTCTGATAATAAGTCCTGATAACCATAAGCTCTTTGGACATTATGCCAGGGTTTGTAAAGACTAAGTATTATATAAAACTTCAATAATATTACAAATTATGCATATAAATAAATAAATAAACATCAGAATAATGATATATAATCAAAATATGCATGCTCACTTAAATATTTTCTCCAAAATGTTGGCATAAGTATCAAGAAGAGGAATCAACAAATATCACTATATGATTTGCTATTTCAAACACACAAAAGCATTCAATTACTTACCATATATATTGTTATGTTCAATTAATCCTCTCCCTTCCCCAAAGATATAAACACCACCTTGGTGGCCATTGTAGATTTCATTACGCCTAATGGGAAGAGTGAAAAAATAAATAAAATAATAATAATTAGGTCTAGGTAAAAAAAAAAATTAATTACCACAGTCAACTCTCATAAAAGCAAATACTTAGGAGAGTTACTATAGTCAGAGTTGACTATAATAATAAACACTTAATAAAGTCAGGTTATTCTAATGTAAAAAATTCTAAGAAATTTCCATTTTATTTTGGTCATACAAGATGATATATTCTCTTTAATTTAAGGATTAAAACAAGAAGATTGCTAGTCATATTAATTGGATTTTTATACTAGTGTTACAGAACAAAACAGATACAAAGAAAAAAGACATATCACATTTTTCTTAGCTTTAATGGAACCTTTGAGTATTCTAGAATGCATTTTTGAATGTGCCAATAGTGATGGGTGATAATGGACTGCTGCAGTAACACTTGCAACATATATTCTCTTTGTTAACTTGTATAGCTTTTATCAAGCACTTACAGGAAAGGTGACATGACATACTGTACACACACACAATCTTAGGATGAATATGCAAATTTCAGCAGTTGATTCCTTGAATAATTTTAAAAAGAAAGTTAATATAAACATGGGTTCAATTCCAGACAGGTGGTAAACAGTATACTGTTGTGTGTTATTGGGTTAATCACAGTTGATCTTGGATGTGAACTAATTGTGTTTCAATTGAACAAACTGAACAATGACTAATATAGCAGATTCTAAACCACACACTGACTCCATTTTCAGTATTTTTTACAACTACAGTCATTTAACGTGTTCCTGTCCTTTAAATCTTGCAGTCATATTGTTTACCACCAGTATGAAGTCTGATTAAAATGGGGATTAATAAATTTTGAAAAAGGGTGTATGCATATATTAAATATCTGTAAATTTTTAATTAAGAAATTCCTTTATATTTTGTTAGTGCTCTAAAACAGCTCTTCCCAAACTGTGGGCCGTGGTCCCCTTGGGGGTTGTAGGTTTTGTTGAGAGGGGCCGTGAAATAATGAAAACAAATTTAAAATGTTTTAAGATTAAGTAGATTTTTTTATTTTAAAAGAAACATATTTAACTTTTATTATTTCTTTTTTGTTATTTTTTATATTTTAATGGAAAAATTCACACATTGGTGTTGGTTCACAAATTTTGCTTCCTGCGTATTTCGACGCTTAATGAATATTAGTAAATATTGCTTATTCATATGTTTCATTTCAAAGCATTGGTTAATTGTATTTACTTCGAATGCTCTCCAGGGAAGCTCCAAATCTTCCTGTCCCCTTCATCACGCATTCGTAATCAGGGGCTGTTGATACCGACTTTATATACATATCAAAACTCGTTTTATATTATCACTGTCATCCGAGCTAGTTTTCTGCTACCAATGAAAGTTTCACATATACTTCACACATGAAAAAAAAGCTTAAACAAGTTCATGTAGGGAGATAGTAACTCGCTTGCAGTGATAAACAACACGCCCTCCCTAACAGCCACTATACTGCAGAGGCAATAAAAATGAGTACTTTTATTATGCCAGTGAATAAGGTATGAGGAGTCTGTGTAATATATTTCTCAACAAATAGTGCAATTAGAGACAACTGGAATAAAAACACACTAATTAATGAATCACATGTCCCCTCATACAGAAACTATGCTGTATAGACTGAAACAAAACCATAAGTTGCATGGGCAAACATAGTATCTAACTAAAAACTATTGTTATCAATTAGATGTGTGTGAGTTCGATTTCCCAAAGCAGCAATAAAATTCAACCGAACGTGTTAAAATTCGTAAAAGTGTTAAAACTAAGTAATATATATATATATATATAATGAATGTTATGGCAGTTTCACATATGGAATTCGGTTGAAGAGAGTTAGCATTTCAACTCAATTGTCAGCTATGCTTTTATCTTTCGGTTGTGCGATCTTTTGTTAATACCACACCAATCATATGCACATTTTAATAACCTGCCTTTGCTGTCTGTTTCGCATTAGGCTTAATTACCGTAAAGGGAGAAAAGTCACAAAAGAGAAAAATGTTCCTGGTCCGGGGATTCCCTTATTCAGGTAATATTCACTAATTTCATGTTATCAGTCTGTGGTGTGCCAGTATCGGTAAGTGGTGATATTATTTGATCTATTCTACATTAAAAAATTTAACCCTGAGATGGATAAGTGGCTGATAAAAAATAAAAAAAAATTCCTGCGAACAATCAGAAGAAGCAGAAACAGACTCAAAAAAAAAAAGGACAGTATTTCATATTTTACCAGAACAGCCCGCATCGTCTTCAGAACCAAACGGTAAGAGGCAAAAAATGTAATATATGCATTCGATTTTTGCAATATTCGTGGTGTATGTTTAGTATTGAATATAAATACAATAAATATTATAATAATATATCTCTCTATTATGATTTTTTTCGAGGGGGGGGGGCTGTGAAATATTTTAATTTTTGCAACCTGACATCCAGAAGTTTGGGAAGCACTGCTCTAAAAAGTAACAAACAATGTGTAGAACAATACCTAACACACTATTTCACAACATGCTTGCTATGGATTTCCTTCAAATTTATTTGTTAGTTTGGACACAATTCTACAAAACAGAAGTGAATGTTGTTAAATGGCAGCATGGCTAGTCAAGGAAGCTAATATCTGTCCTTCAGCTAACAGTGGTTAACATATGTGTTAACCACTGTTAGTTGAAGTGGTTACCTAGGACAGTACTTATCAACTTCAGCACTGTGTTTTGTATAAACTTTGGGTGCAAATCCCACCATGGGCATGATGTTTGGGATTGTCTTTAGGTGGAAGATGAATTTCATCACCTATGCAAGACCACTGTCCTATTTACAGAAGGCTTGAAGTAGTTGAAAAAGTTTCACATTTGGTTTGCAGTGTAGGAATTTGGATTATGTAAAAAATAAATTTAAAAAAAAACACAAAAAAGGGGAAAAGACATGAATATATATGCATTTTAATCATTATCATGATTAATAATTTATTGTTATACATTGCTCAGCACTCATTAAATTACTTGTAATCAAATACAGGTATTAATGCCTTTCAGAAATAAAAAATAACGTGCAACTTCACCTCAACAAACTAACAAACTGACAACTAACTATTGATTAGCCAGGATACTAACATAAAAGGATTAGTAATCTTTTCTTACATAAACATTTCACAGATAAATTAAAAATACTAATCTTAGAAACAATGATTCATGATTGACAGTGGCATCAAGTTTCGATGTATCCATCCTTATGAATGACCCTTTTATTATTTATTATTATTATCATCGTTTTTTTTTTTTTCCTTTTTGTATGTGGCTCCCAACCATGAAAGGTTTTTTCAAACCTATAGTACTTTTGTAACTGGATTGGACTAAGGATTTTTTTTCCCAATTTTTAATTTCTGTTTTATAATTACCATATATTCCGACGTATAAGTCGACTTTTCAGCATTGAAAAAAAGTACTAAATTTTTTAGGTCGACTCATAGGCTGGGTCAAAAATTGATTGCTTTCCAAGAAAAAACTAGTATGTATCATACTCTGTTAAATTTATTAGCAATATACAAAAAGGATAAGTAAATAAAAATATTTCAACTTATATCAAATTTATTTACAGAAAAAATTATTTACATGTTATATAATTAATTATTTACAAAAGAAAATAGGTAGGTAACTATATAATTAAAATTTAATTTTCACTGCCTGAATGTATGAAAAGTTCATTGTACTCTGGTTCTGTAATTTCTTCCGGTATATCGTCATATAAATTGTATTCGTTTTCTCCATCAGATTTAGCATCGATTTCATCATCATTGTAAACAAAATCATCTTCCGAGCCATCTAATTTGTTAGATATAGCACATTTTTTAAAAGATTTTATTACTGTATCTGGTTTTATTTCATCCTATGCTTTCGCTACCCATTCACACATAGTTACCAAAGACGCATGTCGCATTCGTCCTCCTTTAGTGTAACTTTTTCTCTAATTCTTGCATCCACGCATTCCTTTTCGTAAACTGTCTTTAAATGGCTTATTTATACAAACATCCAACGGTTGCACTAGTGAAGTTAACCCACTTGGAATCACTGCCATACTGATATTATTCTCTCTTAATAAAGATTTTGTGCTCTCCGTTAAATGGGATTTGAACATGTTCCACATTAAAAGACTGTTTGGATTTTTTAATGCACCTTGTCGTGTATTCCAAATATTTTTTATCCACAGCTTAACTCCTGCTTCGTCCATCCAACCATTCTCATGAACATGGACAAAAATGTTTCTTGGAAATTTGATCTTTGGCATTGTTTTTCTTTTAAAAATTATCATAGGTTTTAATTTAGTACCATCAGCCATACAAGCAAGTACAACTGTGAAACGGCTTTTTTCATGTCCAGTTGTTTTGAAAGAAATAGTTTTACTTCCTTTCAATTCTACTGTTCTATTCCCGATATGTCAAACATAACTGGAGTTTCATCCGTATTTCTGATTTGAGACAATAAATAATTTTTTTGCCTTCTTTTAACAATTATAAAACTTATAATCCAAAATCCTTTGGCAGCTTCTATGCGATTTTCATTTTTAGTCAAAGCACTAAATTTTTTCTTTCCATAAACCGGCTACACCAATTCACTGTAACTTTGAAGTTTTCGCTGTCCTTTTTATTTGCTTTGTCCCACTTTGAAGCAAATAAACGAATATTATTTCTCGTTATAATGAGTCCATTTTGGCGATTTTCTCAAACCCAATCCGCAACATTATTTTCCAGAATAGGCCACTTACAAATTCCTTTCCGTAATGCGCACTTATTTTTTGGCATTTTCATTATTAAAGTTTCATTTTTTCTCCAATCGCGAACTAGTTTTTCGTTTACACCAATCTGACGTGTAGCAAAACAATTAGTATTTTCTTTTGCAAATTTAATCACTTTGCACTTAAAACTTATGTCATATTTCATTCTTTTAAAAGGAGCCATTGCACTTTAGTTCACTATTGGTCAACAAAAAATACATTTTTCGAGTCAACTTATATGATGAGCATACTATAAAAACTCAAATAAACTAAAAAAATTCCAATATTGACTTATATGCCAGAATATATGGTATTTTTTTCACAGAGTGGAAACCAAACCTTAGAGCCTTTTTTTTAGAGCCATCTCTCCCCATTCTAGGGTTAGCAGTCCGAGTAGGATTTGTTCCATTGCTATGAGTTCAGCAAAGTAGAATGAGAACCCTCTCACTTAGGGTTGGTTGGTTTATGGTTTATTCGGACAAAGACAGCAAAGGTAATACTGTGACATGGTGAAGCTACAGAAGTACTTAAGATATTAATCAGAGACAAATTTGTAAATGGTATGTATGTATAGAAATTAAGTTAAACAATGCAGAATTTACATAGATTTATAAACAAATGTATTCGTATAAATTAATTCTTTGTAAAAAGTTAAAAACATCATGCAGTTTGTCTGAGTTTGATAACATCTCTCTGAGTGTATATGGTTAGATAGGTAAAAATAACATTTCTCTCCCATGGTGTATTTTCACACATAAGTAGGTCATCAGCCCTCAGTAAATAAGAATGTGTGAGATGCCTATGACCTATGTGGAGCCTAGTAAGAACAATCTCCTATCTTCTGTTGCTATGTTCACTAGACTGCCAATACTTGATTTCAAGCTTAATATCATATAATTTGTTTGTCAGTGATTCCTGCCATGATGACTGCTGCTGGGCAGCTAGCTTTGATCTTATAAACTGTCGGCAGTCTGTATAATGTAAAACAGTACATGGAAAAAGTATGAGTTGATTGAGTTGATCTAGTAGCAGTGGCTTGAAATCGTGGGGGTGCTGCAACTTTCGAAATATACATACACACTGTAAGAACAGTGTATACATGTTTGGATAAAATATCAAAATGGTGGTAAAAATTAAAAAAAAAAAAAAAAATTAAACATGAAAAAATATTGTTTATTATTGATAAAATTACAGTTTGGTATAATTCAAAATTACTTAAAAATAAAATCCATTATCATAACCCCAATAATGTTCTAAAATAAAAACTATAACAAACGTTATGTCTTTAATTGTAATGTCCAAATATTTAAAGAGATGGAGTAACCACGATAAGCATACAAACACTCTACTACTGGCTCAAACTGCATATAACAACAGTGGAACTGCGTGATGGAAAGTGCCGCATTATGCTAATAGCTCACATCTCACTATGATGTGCATATGCTTGCTGCAAATACTAGAAATATGACACTGTGGTAAACACAGTGCTGCTAGTGTCCTTTGCCCTCCTAAGTGCTACAAGATGGATTTTTATTATTTTTTATACAAAAAAGAGAATTGTATAGGATTGTTGATGATAAAATTAAACATTACAAGCAAATATAAATAAATTAATAAATATATTTATATATCGAGAAAAATTGGGGGTACTGCAGTTCCGCAGTGCCTATGCATGAGCCACGCCTATCTAGCAGCTGCATCTGCAGTCTTATTTCCCTTAATTCCAATGTGACTGGGAATCCACAACTGATTATCAAAATTAAGGGTCTTCATTTTGTACAACAGATGTAACACATCACACCACACTAGATGTGAATTATACATAAGAGAGGAGATGGCCTGTAAAGAACTCGATGAGTATGTAAAAATTATAAATTTTTGGTAACTGTTTTCTTTTATATCTACAAGCACAAGCTGAATGACATGCGAGACTGCTGTATAATTACTGCAATCAGGTGGGATCTGGTTGGAGATAATAATGTAAGTAAATGGCAGCAAAGCCAACCGAGATCTCTGATGTTGAACTATTAGTATAGATGGGCAAGAAATCAGAGTGGGTTGCACTGTGTGCATTAAACAATTGGAAGTAGACAGATGATGGAGTATGAGACTTCTGTAGTTGTTAAAGTGAGAGGTTGCAGAATGGAGTGTGTAAACCTGCCATGGAGGGATGCTGTTAACATTCATGTGAAAAGGACATATGGCATGCTGATGTGTGTGATACTGAGATGCCAAGTTCTTAGGACTCATGTTTGACAGAAAACTTACATTCTTTTGCACACATTCAGTAAAGGACAGAGTGATAAGGAGATTCAATGACCTCTTGCACTTTTCTTAGTTGATGTCTCAAGAACTTGGCATCTGTTGCTATTGGAATAATAGTTTGTCCCATTCTTAAGTCAGGATCTGGTTGAAGAGTGAATTTTCAACAACAGAAGTGTACATAGACACTTTTTTCTGCTGAAAACTGAATTTTTTTAAAAATAAATACAGGAAGTGTCCTCTGAGATAAAAAGTTTCAGTGTCAAAAAACACTGAAACCAAATGTTCTTGTTTCAGGAGTACAAGTCTCTTATACAAGTTAATAAACAGACCAAATGGACCACAAGTTGAACGATGCCTAGGAAAGCCATCAATTAGAGAGAAGATCACAGCTTTCTAAATACCAGAGAGTTCTGGCATTAACCATTTTCTCCAATATCTTACAAAGGCAGTAACCTTCTTCCAGCGTATCCTGTGGTGGTCAGAGCAATAGGTCAATGATTATTTGCTTATGTTGGATTCTTTCCTGGTTTGGGGATATGAATGACAACTAACTTATGCCAAGAACCTGAAAACTCTTTTTCTATACATATTCTGTTCTATATTAAGAGAAGGAGATCTACAGAAAAAGTGTTTCAGGGCTGAGGCAGATTCGAGGAATAGGCTTTCATATTTGTATTTGCAGTGGCCTTCTTCCAGCCTATCCTGTGGTGGCTGTCCAAAGCATAGTCAACAAGTCCTCAGTGGCTGTATTGATGGAACCAGATGTAGTCCTTGAGTTCAGAAATTCTGATATTGACTGTCTTGCCTGTTTCATCGTAGTAGGACAGTTTGCAACTGCAAGGAACCTGGTAGGTCTAGGAAAAGTGGCTGGTTTTTGGTGGAGCGGATAAGAGATTTAAACTCAGCTTTCAATCTCAACTACCTTAGTTGAGTAGTAACCTTATCATTCTTCACCTAAAAAAAATACCTGCAGAAGAAATAATGATCCAAGTAGAATGAGGTATTCTCAGCCTTTCTAACCACATTGCCAACAACATCAGACCGGATATATCAAATGTACCTACCTATGCTAAATGACCAAAAGGCAACCAGAAAAGAATCTACAGCTCTGCAAGAAATGAAAAACGATACAATAGTAATTAACAAAGCAGATAAGGGAAATGCCACTGTGGTTTTAAACTGATTAGATTACACATGTAAGCTTGTCTCCTTACTTCTAGATTGTTCTAGCTTCCTCCCCCCCTATAGACTATGAACCCACCAGTACACAGATCAGAACATTCCATAGGCTCCTTTAAAAGGTTACCTCTTGGCCTGTGGAAGTCACAAACAAATTGAAACCTTATAACTCTATCTCTCTCCCCCCCACTCCCAGATATATGGATTACAAAAATCTATAAACAAAATATGCCATCACATTCCATGGATGGTATTGAATTACCCACATACAAATTAGCCAAACATTTAGCAAAAGTGCTCATGCAATATACTGGCAACACTCCCTACATAAAAAACTCAGCCTACTTGAAAACCAGTATAGAAAACCTCACACTCTAATACACTGACAATAATCAGTTTCGATGTCTCCTCTTTATTCCCAAATGTCCCACTCAAAGATACTTTAGACCTCAATCAAGCTATTTCCTCCCAATATCTCAGCCCTGTTTTAGTTCACCATGAACTCAGGATATTTCATTTGTCAAGGAAAATTCTACAAACAACAGAAGGGACAGCTATGGGTTCTCCACTCCTAAACAACTTCTTCTTGGAAACGTTTGAAGAAAAAGCCTTAAACTCAGCCCTACATAAACCCACTGTCTGGCAATGCTAAGTAGATGATGTGTTCTCCAAATGGAGAACACATCATCTACATATATTATTATTATTATTATTTCCGACACCTCCACGGAATCCGTAGACTCATCACGGGAGGACACTTACAACTGTCTCAACCACTACACCGAACCTCTACTACGAATCATCTCCATCAATGCCATCTACCGCCCGCCTCCACCACCACAACAAAATATGCTCCACAATTTCATAACACATCTAAACAATCAATATCCCAGGATCCAGTTTACCTTAGAGAAAGAAAACAACAATAGTCTCCCATTCCTAGATAGGAAGGAGAGTGTCTTAGTGCTTTTTAGTCCTTTTTCTCTGGGATCACTGCCATGTGAAATCTACTGTTGGTTGGCGGAACGTAGCATGAAGAGATCAGCACAAGTCATCACTGAGACATTGGCAGAGAAAGCAATTGTCGAACAGCTGAGGTAGCAACGATGCTTATGAATGGAATTCAGAGGATAAAGACAAAGAGAATGGTGAGAAAGAAAGAAGAAGCATACAGTCAGAAGAAAAGGAATTATCACATAGACAAAGGAATCGAATAAGGACTGTCCTGAAAGAATGAAGTATAAAGAATTCAACTCGTCCTAAGTACTTAGAAGCATATGTAAATACCTCCGGACAATGTATATAAACGTGTCCTTGGTCGATATTCAATTGTGCTAATGTAAATATTCATGATGTATTTGAATAAGTGTCTATTATAAAAGTAAGTGAACTGCTGTATGCAGTGAACGTAAGTTAATGTAGAAATAAGCTCAATCTTGGTATGTCTGCTTGTTTAATGAATAAGAATGACTAGTAAGTTGTACTAAAATATATATATATATATAGGTTATGAGATAGAAATGTCAGGAATATAAGAGAATTATGCTCAAAATATATTCAGATGGAATTGTCAATGACTTGTAATTTCTTTGTATCCATGCTCATATATAGATTGAACATTGTAAATATATTTCTTAGCTTAATTAAATTAGTTGGTGAAACAACACAGTGAGGCTGATTTGTCAATGCACTAATCCTAAAACTTAGGAACTGGCATGTATCTGACAAATGAAGAGCAAGATATTTATAATATGCTAGGTAATAAGTTTAAGCCACAACTGATACAAGGTAACGGTCAGAGTTAATAGGGAATAATATCTACTTTGTCTTCGTTTAAGATTATTACAATTTCACACTCAAAGGATAATTTAGGGGGTGTTTAAGGGTCAAAGCTGTATAACTGAGGCTGACATAGCCTTTGAAGGAATGAGGAGAACAGAACAGGGCTTCTGACCTAATGTCCAATCCTCACCTTCTCGTGGTGCACATTGTTGGGTATCTACCTGGATACTGAACGAACGAGGATGGGCTGGAAATTTGGGATTTAGCCGACCAAATTGTATTCATATTGGCGTAAACCAAAATACAAATGATGGCACAACATGAGAAAATTTCCTGCAGACTGAGGCGTCGCCCGGTTGAACAAGGCCCCCCCCCCTGTTGTTTTCATCAGGGAACAAGGGCGAACACCGAAAAGTCAGCTACTGGAACAAATCTGAAAACACACCCCAACTCAACATCACCAGAGTTAAATATCAGTACCATCAAGATAAGAAGCCTGAATGGCAAAGAAATGGAGCTCGCTGAGGAATTAGATAAGTACCAGATCGACATAACAGGGATGACTGAAACAAAAAAGACAAAAACTGGAGAGATCTTTCTGAGCAATAAATACAAAATGTTATATTCAGGCAATGACAATCAAGGAAAAGAAGGAGTAGCCATATTATTCAACACTAAATACGAGGTTAATCTTCTTGAATGGCAGAAAGTCTCAAGTAGAGTGATGTGGGCAAATATCAGAATGGGGAACTGGACAACGTGACTTACTTGTGCCTATGGTTCTAGACTAAAGTAGAAGTGGAGGAATTTTTTGAGGTTTTAGAGTAAGAAACTGACAAATGAAAAAGGAAAAGTTGGTCCTTGTTGGGGATCTAAATACCATAGTAGGAAATGATTGTCAGCTATACAAAAATATTATGTGAAAATTTGGAGAAAAAGAGCAAAGCTAATAATAATGGCGAATACCTGTTGGATTTCTGCACAGGACATGGACTGGTTATTACTAACACAATGTTCCAACATAAAAATGTGCACAAATTCACATGGAGAGAAGAGGCAAGGAATAAGAAAAGTCTCATTGCCTATGTTATTGTTGATAGTGATGTTTTCTCCCTGGTGCAGGACACTAGAGTGTACAGAGGATTTGAAACTGGAAGTGATCACAATTTAGTCTTGAGCAGGATAAAATTGAAAAGAACATGGAAGAAAGTTTTAAAGCAAATAAAAGTTGAGCAGCTCTCAGATGTGAACTGTAGACTAAAATACACAACACAAACATTATTGAAGAAAAAATGAAAGAATTTGAGAACAGGAATCAAACCTTGGAGAATCATATCAAAAGATTCTGGCAATAAGTCAGCTTGTGCTCTTAGAGAATACAGAGAAAAATGTAAGAAAGATAAAGAGGGTGGTAAAATATTCTGGAGGTGTTGAAGAAGCTTAGAAATGGAGGGAAAAGTGCTGTGAAAGGATTAGAGATGATAAAGGTGACATGAAAACGGGAGAAAAAGATGTCTTTAAGTAAGGAGTAATTACTTCGAAAAATTGCTAAATGAAACAAGCAGTGATGGCACAGTGGTAAAAAACACTCAACAGGCATACAATCAGGAATACATATTCATACTTGAAGTAGAAAAAGCCATCAAAGTCTTGAAATGTGGAAAGGGCAGGAGTAGATGATATTACTATTATTACTATTAATATTATTACGGGCAACTCCAGGGAGTCATTAGACTCATCGAGGGAGGCCCCAAATCATATTCATCACAACTATTTGACATTCATACAGTATCTATCATACCTCGCCTTAAACTCATTCACTGTCACAGCATCCACCACAGACTCAGGGAGCGCATTCCACTCATTCACTACTCTAAAAGTAAAGAACCCAGCTCTAACACCTTTACTAACCACACTTTTGCCCAGTTTCCATGGATGTCCCCTAGTCCTCCCACAACCAGCCCTGTTCTCAAAAATATCTTCTGAATTAATTTTATAGAAACCCTTCAGTAATTTGAATGTCTCAATCATATCTCCCCTCTTCCGCCTATCAACCAATTTTTGCAACCCACAAATCCTCAACCTGTTCTCATACGGTTCATTCCACAGACCTGCTATCATCTTGGTCACTCGCCTCTGGATCCTCTCCACCTCCTCCCCATCAAGAAGAAACCTAGGTGACCAAATCTGAGCACAGTAGTCTAGATGGGGTCTTATCAAGGCTCGATACAGAGGAACAATAACCTGCTTGTCTCTGCTTGTCAACGTATTCTTCAGCAACCAAGTGATTTGATGAGCTGATTTGGCCACTTTTGCAATGTGTCCCCTAAATTTCAATTCCTTATCTACCAACACTCCTAAATCTCGTGCCTCATCAATTTCCTGGAGCACGGTTCCACCAATGCAGTAAACTGCCGCCAATCTTTTCACCCCAAAATGCATAACCTTACATTTTGCCACATTAAACTGACATCCATTCTCCTTAGCCCAGACCTCCAATCTATCCAAATCATCCTGCAAAATTTTGACGTCATCTGCATTCACTATTGCCCTACCCAACTTCGCATCATCCGCAAACAAATGAACTGTTCCTCTCAGATCCTTTCCTATATCATTTATGAACAAATTAAACAGCAGTGGTCCAAGAACAGATCCTTGTGGCACACCACTAGTCACAGGCCGTCTTGTGGACTCTACTCCTGAGTAAACCACTCTCTGATATCTCTCCGTCAACCACCCTCCTATCCATCTCACCAACCCTATGTCCATCCCCATATGTCCCAATTTACTGATTAGAATTCCATGTGGTATCCTGTCAAAGGCCTTGGCAAGGTCCAGTAGAATCACCGTAAACCCATTACCCTTATCCAGTTCAGCCGTCACTGTGTTATAATACGTGAGCAAGTTACTGAGGCATGACCTACCCTTCACAAAACCATGCTGTCCCCGATACAGTATCCCATTTTCTTCTATCCAATCTTGTATTTTCCTCTTGACTATTTTCTCTAAGACCTTGATAATGATTCCTGTTATGCTGATTGGCCGGTAATTTTCAACAGCAGCCTTGGAACCACCTTTGTGCAGTGGAACTATTTTCCCCTCTTTCCACCCAGTCGGGACTAACCCAGACCCGAGGCTCAAATTAAACAAAATGGTCAAGGGCACTGACAATTCTTTGGCCGCTTCACGTACGACACGAGCTGGTATACCATCCAATCCCACAGATGTATTGACATTGAGGTTCTGTAATAGACTAGTCACCTCTACTTCATTCATCACAATTCCAGTATAAGCTGTTGGTTCTTCCATTCCTGCAAAGTCACCACCTGGATGATATACTCTTGCAAAGTGCTCGCTCAGTAATTCCACAATATCGACTGATTCAGTTACCTCCCTACCCTCAGCATTTTTTAAGATCATTCTACCATGAGCATTTTTCCTTTTACTTGCAACATATTGAAAAAACTGTTTGGGATTCTCTTTAGCCTGCGTGGCCAATTTCCTTTCGTAATCTGCTTTTGCTTTTCTTACCACCCTTGTTACCATCCTGGCCTGAGCTTTATACTGTTCCTGCGCCTGATGGTCACCCTTCTCCTTAAAATTCCTCCACAATTGTTTCTTTTTTTGCAGCTCAAGCTTAATAGTGTTATTCATCCATTTAACCCCTAATTGATTTATTATTCGGACTCTTGGTATACAGTCAACCATTGCCTCCTGCAAACAGTTCTTAACCACCTCCCATGCACTATCAACATCCAGCCCTTGCAGTTTTACATGCCATGGCATTGAGCCAAGCACACACCTAAGGTTGTCATACTTACCAGCTCGGTAATTCCACATGTACCCTGTCTTAATTGTAAATTCGACTCCTTTAGCCACCTCCCAAGTCATGACTTTATGGTCACTCTCACCAATTGGTGGCAACATGGTCATGTTCATTACAGCCACATTCTCGGTTGCAATTACTAGGTCCAGCACTCTCTGCCCCCTGGTATTTTCCACTACATGTTGCCGTAGATAGTTGTCCCTTAATAACCGCATAAAATCCAATTCCTTCCTCCCATGTGCCCTCTCCTCTTTCCAGTCAATGTTACCATAATTGCCCTACCCAACTTCGCATCATCCGCAAACAAATGAACTGTTCCTCTCAGATCCTTTCCTATATCATTTATGAACAAATTAAACAGCAGTGGTCCAAGAACAGATCCTTGTGGCACACCACTAGTCACAGGCCGTCTTGTGGACTCTACTATTCGACTAGAAATGTTGAAGTATGGTGGTATAAAAGTCTTACAGTGGCTGCAATGCATAGTTCAGAAGGCCTGGACAGAGAGATGAATTCCAGATGATTGGAGTAGAGCTCTCATAGTACCCATATATAAAAAGGGAAATAAAACTGAATGTGAGAATTACAGAGGTATTTCCCTACTACTGAGTGTTCCTGGTAAGATTTATGCAAGTATACTTGAGAAACGGTTGAGAAGAATTGTGGAAGAACAAGCTAGATTCAGGCCAAATAGAGGCTGTCAGGATCAGATCTTCACTTTACGACAAATAGTTGAGAAATCATGGGAATATAACAATGATCTGTATTTAAGTTTTGTCAATTTGGAAAAGGCATATGACAAGGTGCCAAGAGAGAAGCTATTCAATATGCTACAGTTATATGGTGTCAATGGGGCATTATATCGAGCAATACTTAGTCTTTGAGTTGTAAGTCAGCAGTTAGAATTGAAGGAAGTACAGGAAGATGGTTTAATGTTAAATCTGGTGTGAAACAAGGATGTACATTATCCCCTCTGTTATTCATTATCTCTGGATCACATTATGAAGGAAAGTGATATTAAACATCATATCAAAATTGGAGACGTTAATGTCAGCTGTTTGCTTTATGCAGACGATGTTATACTTCTAAATGTATCTGCTACAAGTCTGCAAGATTCCCTGACTAAATTGAATAACTGTTGTAATAGATATGGTATGAAGGTCAGCAATAAAAAGACAAAGACAATGAAAATAGACAGAATCGTTGAAAATATCAACTGTGTTGTGAATGGAGAACCTGTGACACAAGTAAAACATTTCAGCTACTTAGGCACAATTTTTACTGAAGATGGTAAATTAAATCTGGAAATAGACAACAGAATCAACAAAGCTGGTATGGTAGGAAGTCAACTGAATAAATTGATATGGAATTAGAGAGAAATTAGTCAGAACACTAAATTAGCAGTATACAAGACAGTGTTCAAACCAGTTTTAACTTATGGATCTGTTAGCTGGGTCAGAAGTAAATCACTTGACCAAAGACTGCAGATATGAGAGTCCTGAGAAAGATTAAGAGGCATGAACAGATGGCATCAATGGCAATATCATATTAAAAATGAGGATATTAGGAAAGAACTTGACATTGTCAGCATCCAGGAATGCGTTAGCAGAGCTAATCTCAGGTGATATGGTCACTTAAACAGAATGGGCAAGGAAAGATTAGCAAAACAAGTGTTCTCTGCCGGGGTGGCAGGAAAACGATCCAGAGGAAGACCAAGATAATATAGGTGGACTGATACGGTACAAAGCGCCTTAGATGAGAGAAATATAAGATCTGGTAATGTTGGAGTCTTGACAAGTAACAGACTGATTTGGAGGAAAATTGTAGATAAGAAGTTAGTAATGATGTAAATTTTTCATGTAGTACTTATCATATCCCGTACACCCCTTGAGGGTACATGGCAGGAATTTGATGATGAGGATAATTTAGCTGGCACAGTCAATAATCAAATAAATGCATTAAATTACAGAATGTGAGAAATAGTAAAGAAGTCAAGGCATAAAGTAAGAGTTATACAGTATAAATAACTAATATGGATAAAATAGATATAACAGACCTACCAGGTCTCACCCAGGTCCATGCAAAGGACAATTGTCAATTTAATGTTGTAAAATGCAAGGTAATGTACCTTGGAATGAAAAGATTACATCTTTTGTATCATACTGATGACACTAGATTACAGAAAATTGATGAGGTTAGGGATCTGGGGTAGTGATGGATAAAAAAATGAAATTTAGAGGACATATTGCAAGGGTTGGCAAAATAATTCAGAGGATTACTTGGATGCTGAGGAAAACACAGATGATTTCATCACCTGCATTTCTTGGGGGATCAGGAAGTGGTAGAGAGGATTCAGAGATGAGTGACCTAGCTAGTGAAAAATCTGTGGAAAGCTCCCTATGAGGATAGATTGAAGGTGTGGGGATTGTAAAGTGTAGCTGACTGACAGAGGAGAGAGGATATGATAGAAACTCAAGTTACTAAAGGGATTCTATAAGATTGACACAAGAAATTTTTCAATACATGTGGAGAACAAGGGGATCGCACTTGAAAGTTGCTGGTGGTTAGTAAAGGTGTGCAGACTAATTTCTTTACTTGGAGTGAATTGGTTGTGAGTGACCCAACGGTGAATATGTATGATGATACATATTGTGTGAATAATGGGGAGTGTGGATCTCCTGCAATACACCATTTGATTCCATGGAGATGCCTGTCTGCATAATAATAATAATTATTAAAATATGTGTGTATAATAATTAAAAAATATATAAACAAAGAAAAAAACTGTTTTGCACAATAAGCAACATCCAGATGGTTGGAAACAGGACTGTATAATACATGAACAACTTTTCAACATAGTCACTGATTAGATTATGCAAAAAAGTTACAAATTAAGAAAAGGTTAATATCATCAAAATAATCTCATATACCAATAAAAATCGAAAGCATGAGAGACAGAGATAGAGATTAGATTTACATGTGGAAAAAAAAAAATCTTAAAATGAACAATAAATGCTGAAAAGAAATTAAAATTGACCAACATGTAGAAGTAGTTATTTTATGGGTTGTTATCAAAACAACCCAAAATTATATGGGTTGTTTTGATATGGATTCCATAAGTAAAGCCAAAACTAATTTGTGAATAATATGACAAATAAAGCTAGTTAAGAGAGCTGGAGAAAGACAGATTAGCTGCTTTTCAGGTTGTGTGTTTATTCTCTGGTGATCTGTTTTATGCACTGAAAAACCTAAGTTTCTGGAAGCAAAAAAAAAAACTGATATTTCCATGTGAGAATTATCAACTTACTTTCAGATCAAAAGCCCTTATAAATGTTCTTAGCATCCTGGATGAAATTCGAATCTAAGTCTTTCCAAATGAAGGGCAAATGTAGCTACGTGAAACTGCTATGCTGAAATTTAACAGCAAAGTATGAATTTTTTCTGAAATGCTATATTCACTTAAAAAAAAAGTATACAACCTGAGTTCACTAAGGACAAAAACAAAATAATTACCTTATAGTAGGGTTACTATGTGAAGTAATCCACACACCAGCAAAATTATTGGAATGAATTTTATTCTCAATGAATTGACCACGTCCATTTTCATGTACATAAATACCACCAGTCTGACCATGATGAATTTCACAGCGTACAACTGTTGGATTTGCACCAGCTTTTACTTCAAAGCCAGCAATTCTATTGTTGTGAATGTCATTTGCCTCAAAGTATCCCTTAAAAAAAAATTCAATACATGAAAAATAAAGTAACTACTTTACTTATGGGTACAAGTTCAGAGAAAAAAAAAATCTCATATATCAATAAAATGAATATATATATATATATATATATAAAGAAGTAATTACAATAATGCAGCTTCATAGCCGGTACATTGGAGAAGGGAAATATGGAGAATGGGACACTGTAGGTTTACACATGGTAAACATGCCTCCAAATGATGGTATCCTGATGTATTATGGTTATATGGATAAACTTCCTCACTGAACTGCATTTTTGTTATTACTTAAACAGGTAGATAGTGAGTTACAAGTGGTATCATTTAATCCTAACAGCATGTCACATAACTCACTGCATCATCTATTATTTCCAAACAGATGATGGCACGGTCTTTTGCAATAACTGGATGTTAAGATAATCAGCAAATTGGCCATTTTCCTTTTTTGATGTTAGAAATTTTCCAATGTTACATTACATTCAAATGTTTAGATAACAGATAATTCTGAAATATTTCTTATGTTAAGTAGAGTCTGATATTCTGGCAAAACAGCAAATAACAGGTACTAGAAGAAATGATTTTCAATCATGTCAGGTTGAAGTTTGAAAGGTTAGATGTAAATCAACTGTTAGTTGTTAGAAAAACCAGACAATGTAAGATTTGTTTCTGAATTCTATTCCCACTGTGTTATGTATGATGAAAAAATGTGGAATTCCTTGCAATGTTTAAAAGACTATCTATATTTATATCTATTTTAATATATCCTAAGACAAGGCAATACTAAAGGAAATGTGGATATCACAATGAAGTCGTACCTAGATGATGCACTCGGTATGAGCATTTGTATGAGGCCTAGGTTGCAAATTGGATCTCTGAGGATAATGTTTCCAAAATTTTGAGAAATTTCTTGCATCTGGATTTATTTAAATCCAGTTAATTTCTCAGAGCAGCTGCAAATTCCCAAAACAGTCCCCCCCCCCCAGAGATCCTGTGAGTGGTATCCAATACATGGCCTGCAAGATCAGATTGCCCATAGTCATGAGTGATTGGTTGGTTTATTGACACAAGAATAGCAAATGTCATAATACCACAGCAAAGGTTATAGCAGTAAACAGCTATTAATAAATGGTTTAAAGGGTAAATCAGTAAATAATATGCATGTACAGAAAATTAAGCATCGATTATTCATTAGTATTAAGCATGGTGCATCAGTAGCATCTACTATAGCCACTGATGCACCATGCTACAAACTGTCAAGGCAGCTGGCTAGCTCTGTTACTCCCCCCCCCACTGGACTTACCACATCCTATATAAAAAAAAAAAAAAAAACTCTACCCATTTTAAAACTTGACTGAAAATTTAAATTTTAATTATTCAGATATATTGGTAAGCTTTGATATCACCTCACTGTTTACCAATATCCTCTTAAATTACACCTTGGCACTCTTAAAAAACGTTTTTCCTTCTGATATCTTAGATCTCTTTTCCCTTTGCCATCAATTCTGGTTAATTTTCTTAGAAGAACAAAATTTACAAACCGACAGAGGAAACTGCTATGGGTTTCCCCTCTCACCAATTTTTGCATGGAAATTTTTGAAAAACGAGACAGACTCAGCCCTTCTCAAACCTTCTATCTGACCTCATGGCCCACACACAACTGACTCCTTCCTCAGTAACCTCAAGAGCCTACATCCAAGAATCCAGTTTACAATGGAAAAGGAATCTCAACAATATGGCATTATTAAAATTCTAACCAAAAGAGCCCACATCTTTGTTCCAGTGGAACTTTCCTTTCAACTGAACTCAATCATATACACAACACCTTCCTTTCTGTTTTTTATAGTTTTTTTATTTTTTAATTATTACAGAATTAAAAAAATAATCAGTTCCTCTCCCATTCCCAGGGCCATATCTTCAGAAAGATTTCAGAAATGCCATCACCATCCCCTACATCCGTGGCACATCAGAAAAAATAGCCAGGTCCCTTTAAAAAAAGTACAACCTCTAAACAGCTTGTAAACCCCACTGTAAACTTGCTACTCTTATCCATTCTTCCAAAGATCAGCTCCCTCCTCTCTCAAGCTGGCTTACTTCGACAGGCAGGTAGATCAACAACCATCCCTTTAGAAGAACACAAACCATACATCTGCAATCACGACTATGGTCAATCTGGCTTTGCAGAACATGTTTTGGATCTCAGAGAGCAGGGTTGTTCAAACCGTCGATCAAGGAGCGATTTTTGGTCAATCTCTTGTGTTTCTCGTAGACAGGCCTTATACGTTGGTTATGCATTATTAAAACACTTAAGGAATTTGAACAACGTAGTTAAGGATATAAATTAAATTAAACTTAAATAAATATTTTCCGATATTTTCCCGGTAACGTCAAGTTGCCATCTTCTAAAGGAACTTACAAAAAAAAGTTACGTGCACGGAGGCACTACAACACAGAAACTGGGAATGAAAGAAATGAAGCTATTGTTCTCCTAACAGTCCTGATGGTGCCCTCTTAGTGGGGCTAAGTAGGTGTTCTTGGCCGTTGGGCTGAAGGTCTGCTGATGTAGGCCTCCCAGATTTGGGGCAGTCGCATACAACCAAATTTGTTGAGGTTTGGAGAATTTCTTAGGGCTGAGGCTGAATTCCATAAAGAATCTTTCAAATATGTATTTGCTACAGTGTATCACTGTAGCTTTCTTCGACCATATTCTGTGGCGTGTATCCAGGGCATGGTCTGCAAGCCCAGAATGGACTGTATTTGTGAAAACGGATGTAGTCCTTGTGTTCCGAAATTCTGATATTCGCTGTCCTGCCTGTTTGGCCAAAGTAGGACAGTTTACAACTGCAAGGGACCTGGTAAACACCAGGTAGGTCTAGGGGAAGTGGTTGGTCTTTAGTGGAGCGGATAAGGGATGCCAATTTTCTGTAAGGTTTGTAACAGGAGGTCAGGTCATGTTTTTTTAAGATTTTGGTAATCTTTTCCGAGGTGCCTCGGATGTAGGGAATGGTGATGGATTTAGAGTAATCCTTGTTGTGGAGGGGGGGGGATATGTGGTTTGTAGGTTGTAATATTTTTTGGATTTTTTTTGGGGGGGGGGGTTAGCCATTGGCTGAGAAAGTGTTGAAGATGTGATTTAGTTCAGTGTTTAGGGCCAAGTCGTTTGAACAGATTAGTCTAGCCCTGTTGTATAGTGTTTTCACTACTCCATATTGTTGTGGGGGGGGGGGGGGATTGTTGGTGAATGTATCTGCCTGTATGGGTGGGTTTTCTGTAAACTGAGAAAACCAAGGTTCCATTAGGCTGGCGGATGACTAGTGTGTCTAGGAAAGGGAGGTTGTTGTTTTCCTCTTTTTCCAGAGCGAATTTGATTCTGGGGTGTTGGTTGTTTAAGTGTGTTAAGAAGAAGAGAAGTGTTTCAGAGCCATGTGGCCAAATAGCGAACACATCATCAACGTAGCGAAGCCATATGGTTGGTTTATGTGGGGCAGAGGTTAAGGCTTTTTCTTCAAAGGTCTCCATAAAGAAATTGGCCAAGGGTGGGGAGAGTGGTGAACCCATGGCTGTCCCCACTATTTGTTTGTAGAATTTTCCCTGCCAAACGAAATAGCCTGAGTTCATTGTGAACTGAAATGAGGCTGAGATATCTTGAGAAAATTTAGCTTGGATTAGCTCTAAAGTTTACTTGAGTGGGACATTTGTAAATAAAGAGGAGACATCAAAGCTGACCATTATGTCAGTATGTTGGAGTGTAAGGTTTTCTATGCTGGCTTTGAAATGGGCTGAGTTTTTTATGTGTGATGGTGTGTTGCCAGTATAGTGTGTGAGCTCTTTGGCCAAATGTTTAGCTAATTTGTATGTGGGGGATCCAATGCCATCCACTATGGGACGTAATTGCACATTTTCTTTGTGTATTTTTGGGAGTCCATAAATACGGGAGGGGGGGGGTATAGAGTTAAACGGCTTTAATCTGTTGGTAACTTCTACAGGCCAAGAAGTGACTCTCTTAAGGAGCCTGTGAAGTTTTCTAATTTGAGAGTTGGTGGGATTGTAATTGATGGGGAGGTAAGTGGCCCGATCTAATAGAAGAGCATTCAGCTTACCTGTGTAGTCCTTTTGGTTAAGTACTACAGTTGCATTTCCCTTATCCGCTTTGGTGATAACTAATTCTTTATTATTCTTCATTTCCTGTAGAACTTTATATTCCTTGTTGGATATGTTGGTTTTTGGTGGTCTTGCTTTGGAAAGGACACAGGCTACATCCAGTCTTACACTGTTGGCGACTTGATGTGGAAGGTGGTGGATTCCGTGTTCGATCTGGATCATAATATCCTCACTAGGTATTTTATTGGGAGCAATGGCGAAGTTGTGTCCACGTGACAGCACATTGAGTGCTTCAGGCTTCAGGGTGACTGAAGAAAGGTTGATTACCGTGTTGGTAGCAGGTTTTGTAAAGACGGTAGAGTTCTTTTTTAATTTTTCGAACTTTTTTATCTGTCGGCCTCGTATTTTTTAAAATTCTTTTTCGGCAGCGGTACATGAGACGTCATGTAAAATCGACCAAAATTCGTGGTTCAAAGTGCACGAAAGCTCATCTTCGACAGCACGAATAGCTTCGTTAATGTCCGCTAAGAGCGACCGCATGGCGGTGATTTGTTCACGTAGCAACGCATAGGTAGCGCGGTTGTATATTCGGAGAGCTTTTTGTGACACAAACCGGTGCTTGAATTTCACACAGTTCGGGATTACTTTATTATCCTGGCAGCATTTCAAGAACGCTAGACGATTTAATTGTCTAGACAGCTTCAATTTCAATTTACCGTATTGGCGGGTCTTCCGTGCGATTGTATCTCCGTGGATGATGTTGATTCTCGTAGACAGGCTTATACGTTGGTTATGCATTATTAAAACACTTAAGGAATTGAACAAAGTAGTTAAGGATATAAATTAAATTAAACTTTAATAAATATTTTCTGATATTTTGGTAACGTCACGTTGCCATCTTCTAAAGGAACTTACAAAAAAAGTTACGTGCACGTAGGCACAACAACACAGAAACTGGGAATGAAGAGATGAAGCTATTGTTCTCCTAACAGTCCTGATGGTGCCCTCTAGTGGGCTAAGTAGGTGTTCTTGGCCGTTGGGCTGAAGGTCTGCTGATGTAGGCCTCCCAGATTTGGGGCAGTCGCATACAACCAAATTTGTTGAGGTTTGGAGAATTTCTTAGGGCTGAGGCTGATTCCATAAAGAGTCGTTGACATTGATGACGTTGCCAAAATATCGGAAAATATTTATTAAAGTTTAATTTAATTTATATCCTTAACTACGTTGTTCAATTCCTTAAGTGTTTTAATAATACAATCTCTTGTGTATTCCTCCTTACTTACAAATTTAATTAAAACTGAAAACATAATATTTTATTTATCATTATTTTGTATTATTTTTAATTCGCTTTAAGTGTATTGCTATTGTTTATTTATTTTTCGTTAAAATTGTCAAATCAGTAATTTTCTTATCAGGGCGGGTAAATGAATTAATTTGGATCAGTGGAAGTCAAGCAGCAAGCTAAGTGAATACGATTATAAGCAAAGTGTAAAAACTCGATTGTAGCTTAAATATTAAATATTCCAAAGCACATTACATCGATATTTTACTTAGGTTAAATCCCATGTGAATATTGTAAAAAAATAAACTTTGTTTGTCTCGGTATAGTGTGTAGTAGATGTTTTTGTAAATAACTCTTTTGAAGCTCTGTATATACCATTTTAATAAGAACATGTTAGTGTGTTAAAAACAAAGGCAATGTTTTTGTGCGTGAAGCTGTACATGGCGGCATTAGAAAGATTGTTATTGAAACTTGTATGTATGAGAAAGGCTTGCAGACTCTAAGTGTAAACATCTCCGAAATCAGTCAGAAAGGGTTCAAACAACTTTCAGCTGGCCGGCAACTTACAATCAAAAGAAAGCAGAGGAGAACAAAAGGCGTGCCGAACTTGAAACTTAAGACTCATACCGATTCTTTGGGGGTTGCCAAACTTCATGCGAGGTCTCAGAGGAGGACTAATAAAAAGGAACTGAAGCAAGCAGAAAGGGTCCCGGTTCCAGAATTACTGTCAGAGAGGAGGCCGCCCGGTCCAAAGAGACTGCCCAGATCCATGTTGCTTGAGAGAGGAGTTTCCTGCTTCCAGAAAGGAGCTTCTCGGTTTGAGACGTCGCTAGAGAGAGACTACTTCTAGGCCGCAGACAAGGTTTCAAATTGCTGAAAGGAAGAGTTCCAATTGCCGAAGAAAAGTTTCCAGGCCAGGTTAATGTCACACATTCACCAGTGTGTTGCGTTTTCATTACAATTTGATGAATCAAACAACTTCACTGATATTGCTCGGTTAATGGTATTTATTCACATGGTATTTCAAGATTATTCAAGTAAAGAAGAACTTTTGAAAATTATACCATTATTGGGAAGGACTAGGGGAGAAGACATTCTTTCGGCATTTGATGAATTGTGAAAACTGTGAAACACAAACTTCCGCATTTTAAACTTGTGTCTATTACTACTGATGGAGCTCCTGCAATGATAGGTAATAAATCAGACTTCATTTCATTATGTAAAAACGATGACAAATATCCAGATTTTTTAACGTACCACTGTATTATTCACCAACAAGTACTGTGTAGTAAAAGATTAAACACAAAAGATGTTTTGGATATTACATTTAAAATTGTAAATTACAGGCAGATGATGATAGGGAATTTCTGTTGTACAATGATGTTTGCTGGCTCAGCAGAAGTCAATTTTTAGAAAGATTTCTTGTATTAATTAACGATATAAAAAATTTTGTTGATGAAAAAGGAAATATTTATCCACAATTGAGTGATAAAAGATGGTTGTTATACTTATCATTTTTAGTAGATTTCTGTACGAAATTAAGTTATTTAAATTTAGAGTTACAAGGTAGAGATAAAAATTTAATTGATATGTTAAGTTCAATAAAAACTTTCCAACAATACTTATTTTTATTGAAAAAAAATATAAATGACCGCAAATTTAGACATCTCCCATACTTATCAACATTTTTTGAACAAAATCAAGAAATGCTTCGCTATGATTTAAAAGAATTTATTCGTGAAATAGTATTAGTTGAGGAAGAAATAAATTCAAGATTTAAAGATTTTAATAAAACTGAAATGATTGTATCTTTCATCAATAATCCATTTCAAGAAAACTTGATCACAGAAATTTCAAATAAAATTAGTAAGCTGTTTGTTATAAACCAAGCTGAAGTAGAACTTGAGATAATAAACATTCAGAATAGTTTACATTTAAAATCAATAAACAATGAAGTCATTTGAAAGTATGCACATGAAAAATTCCCAATATTAACTGATATTGCGTGAAAAATTCTGTTGTGTTTCGAATTGACATACTTGTCAGAATCCGCTTTTTCAAATATGACTGTCATAAAAAATTAATTAAGAAACCAAATTACAAACGATCATTTGGATGATTGTCTGCGATTGGCCACTTCTTCATATCAACTTGTATATAAAAATATTGCAAGGACCAAACCATGATAAATTTCACATTAACTTTTTTTTTAATCAACCAGCATTTCTTGTAACTTGCGAGTTTGTAATCAATCTGTTGTTTTTTCTAAATTTTGTTTTCCAAAATAGAGAAATAAATATTTTATTCCAATATATATATATACTTTTTTGTTGTATTAAAATAATTAAAAGTGATATATAAATTTTTAAATACACAAATAAAATTTTTAGTTGTTTATTTGCATAATCAGATATTAGGTTGGGGGAACGTGATCTATATAAGAGAGTAGATCGCCGAATAACTTTTTATAGAAAAGTAGCTCACATAGTTAAAAAAAGGTTGAACACCACTGTCATAGAGAAACACACAACCCACAGGATCTCCTGGAGAAAAACCACCATGCTCCACCATAGTAAATTCAAAAAAGAAAGACTGTTTTTAGAATCTGTGGCAGCACTCATAAATGAACCAAATTTAAATAAATACAGTTGCATAAAACGTCCCAAAATTTGGGAAACATTAATTATCAGAGGTCCCACTTTACATCCTGGGCCACCTACAAACGACCAGAGAATGCACCACCTAGATAGGACTTCAGAATCATCCACTTGTTTCCCTTAGTATCGTGTTATATTTGAGTGTGTGTGTGTGTGTGTGTGTTACAAGATTTATTTGTAATACATGAAGAAGTCTCAGTGACAGACAAAATATTGGAAGCATTAAAATTAGTTTGTAATCCTTTCCTAGTGCTGTAAATATTCCATTAAACTTGCATCATGATGCTACATCTGAATTACCATAGCTGTGCTGACAGATGCTGGTAGATCTTCGATAACAAGCTGCATGTACAAGGATCTTTATATATGTCTAGAATGAGGTGAAGGGTGGCCTTAAGAAAAGTGGATAAGGGCAGCAAGCTTAATATGGTGATTGAAAGCAGTACAGATTATTTCTTTAACATTGGCTATTTTTTTTTTATGGTACCTTGAATACACAGAAAATAACAAAAAGCATTACTGTAATACGTATATCTTAGCCGGATAAAGTGTTTAAGAACGGTTGTGTCGAGAAATTTTCCAAAACATTCCGAAGCATTTAGCTTTTCAAAAAAAAAAAGGCCAAGAGACCCATAGCTATACGATCTGTTTGTATATTTTTCTGCTTCCGAATTAAATAAGCGTTATGGATGGCAAAACTGTAGAAATTAGTGATGACTGATGATGGGGAGAATACTAACAAAAAGAGAAGTCAAAACTGACTATGATATCAGTATCACTTAAAATTAACTTTTGGTTCATAGAAGTAAAATAATTTTTTTTACATTTTTTAAATATGAATTGATTATTATTACTATTATTACTATTTTATAAATTTTTGGAATATTTCCAGAAAGGGGATCAAAAATTGCTGGCTAATCTGGAGGGAGGGGAAATTAAAAGAAACTACGGTATGACGACGTGCAATGTCTCGTTTGGAAAATTTCAAAAATACATGACACATAATCCCTTACTTGTGGAATGTCACAGCGCAATCAACTGGAAATACGGATTATCCTTAGTTTTTGAATTAATCCATTTTTAGACGGGACTCTTTCCTTTTCAACGGTCTTTTTTTAAGATTGAAGTCTATGGGAGACTGCTGTGCACGTCTCCCATAGAGGCGCCTCATCCTCGTTCACAAACGGAAGTGACGTCACTGGAAGGGGGATGAAGCAGATGTTACATCAGGCAGACGTCACAGTGATGTACCGATCTGTAGAGGAGGATAGCGTCTCGCTAGTGGAATAATTGCGCCTGCCGATTTTGAAATGGACATTGGTTTACCAGAGGAACTGAACTTATAACATAGATATAAACATAGAACATAGGATATAAAGAAAACAGCTAACACAAATAAGAAGCATTTTTGTTGGATGTCACCACATATGAAACCTGTTAGCGAAGCTCACGTATCTTTCGTAATATTACGGGTGCTAGAAGGGCATATGCGGCGGAACTAAATATATCCCATGCACGATGCAATGTTGTCGGTTGTATAGCAGTTGATACCATCAATAAAACACTTAACACAAGCAGCACTCAGGAGGATATAAATAAAACCACCATATCAGAAATGAAGTAAAAATCAGTTGGGTATTCGTTTTGTGTTTGCTATCACCACACAAATGCTACACGTCGTGACTCCATATTTCTTGCTACTGTTACGGTACAGTCGCTGGCGGAAAAATGCAGCCGAACATCATATCAGCCATATGCAGACAACGTCGGTATGATTGCTGGATGTCGTGGGTTGTATGGTAGCGTCGGTTTCCATACAATGGACAATTCCAAAAAACATACAGATCCAAACGTAACCAATACAAGCAGCACATACTAAGTAAGAGAGGACAAAGTTAGATTTCTTTACAAAACGAATGCGCACATATCACGAACAGCAACTAACTCCCTACAACTGGCAACCACATGGATGAAGATGGCCAGTAAGTGAAGTCTTACCACAGCTTACAACAGCTGTGGTAAGATGGCGCTTTGGATCAATGTTTTCGTGGGCGATTGTAGTGCAGCATTTACAGAGCGCTGCACATGAGATAGTGTTAATATCACATTTTAATCTACGAAGTGCTTAATTAACAGTTGCATTTGAAATTGTGAATTCGTGGATTAAATATGTCAGGGATTATTCTGTGTGTGTGTGTGTATATATATATATATATATATATATGTAGAAAGTTTTTTACCTTGGGTATAATATACGTTAAAGATACCAAGCTATTTTAAACCTGGTTTTACTCCATTTCTCAAGTAAGCAAACAGACAAGTAAGTGAAGTTTGCGCACGCAGGTAATGCAAGTCTGGTTGACCCCGCATGTAGTGCTAGGCAACTCGTGGTAAAGGTGGAATAAGCTCTGATCACTATTCTTAATATTTCACCTTTACCACGAGTGTAAAGTTTATCATCTTTAGTTTATCTTTATCACCCAGACTCGCACTACCTGCAGGCACAAACTTCACTTACTTGGGAAATGGAGTAAAACCAGGTTTAAAATAGCTTGGTATCTTTACTGCCCACTCAGTCTCCAAAAGCTAGATAGGGTATAAAGAAGTTGCCTACTCCCTATAAGGGAATAAAAGGCATTAGCTGATTTTTTTTTGGTTTTATATGTATCTACCCTATATATATAAAATGGTGCAACGTTTTTCTGTCATGTTTTTTTCAAGTTATTTGAAACGTTTCAAAACTCAGGGGAGAACTGGCCTACCAGTCCGGAACTCGGAGGGTTGGGTGCCGTAGGCACCAGGGGGGGGGGGTGCCCCCTAGCATATATATATATTATTCTAATTCTCGGATCTCAGTCAGTAGATAAAAAGTTCACGCAGTTAGCCTAGTGGCTTTGCGCTTCGTAACCATATGCCCGGGGAAGGAGTGTCATAGGTTCGATTCCTGTCAACAACGTGAGGAGCTTAAGGATCTTCCTCAGCCACAGCCAAGTTAGCTGGTCTTGGGCGTGGACAGCAGGATTTTTTTCCACCAGCTTATCTGGTGTTTTTCATCCCGCAAGCAGGCAAACCAGTCTGAGGACACACGGATTACAGTCAGGAATACTGACCCAGCCATAGGTCTGATTCGTCAGCCTATGCCGGTTCCGGAGCCCGGATAAAATTTTGGGGGGGACTAGATGGTACTGTGAACTCCCGTAAAAAGGGGGAACGCTGTATCATCACATGAAATTTATTTATTTAGTAGATAAAAAGCATGAACATATCCCAATTCTGAGTCGACACTACAAGTCATATATATATATATATATATATATATCAGAACAAGTCACTTAAGGCAGGCGTGGCCAACTTCATTCTATACGAGGGCCAATATATGATGAGTGGTAGCATCACAGGCCGCACACTTTTAGGCAGAACTTAAATAAAAATAAACTCTGCATTTTTTTAAGGCAATTGTTAAGTCGGAGGACTTAACATTGTTGTCACTCTCTTGAGAAAATAATGATTTATCAGAAATTAAGAAGCACTGTATAGAAATCGTAATTTAGTTCTTATGTATCTTATTATGTGATGTGAAATTTCCATGTTATTATTATATAGTTGCTTAGTCTAAATTATTATGTAAATAATTAACCATTTGCTGGGTAAGAATTTATAATCTAAATGTGAAACGGCCGACTTCTGAGACATGTGGTGAATGTACTAGTATATCTGTTATGTAATACGGTGCTTCCCCCCCCCCTTCCACCGCAATGCTACGAGGGTTATGAAAGGATTCTGCGAGCGGTGCTGAGTGACAGTAAAAGCATGACGTACACATCGATGACAAAAGAAACGCCACGGTGTTTAAAAAGGGATGTAACGCTACGAGCGGGGCTTTTAGATGTTTTCCTGCTGCTTTATTCCTGTGCCACGGAAGTCTGGATGGTATGGAGCCTCCACGTGGGTTTCCTTTGTTCATGGAAGTTACGACCGAATGACCAAGAGAACTTACCAGTCGGAAATAAAAGCCCAGCAGATCCTGAGAGTGGAAAACTACAGAATAATTCCAGTTTGAAGTATAGAGGGAAATCGTATAGAAAATCCCGAGGAAGTGTGAAGAAAAGCGATCATATAAGGTAGTTGTCTGACGAAAGATTGAAGTGGCCAAAGTAGAATATCCAGCAAATAGGTAAGGTGAAAACTTTATGTCTACTAACTAAAGAATTGAATGAGAAGATTTTAATGTGTGTGCTAAGAGACATTTCTCTGAACTGTTGCTGATAGATTTTAGAAGGAAATATAATAGCGTCTCAAAAATGTGTCTTGCAAGGGAGTGAATTACGAATGTTCTTACTTAAATCTGAGATACATGTAAAATTTGAATAGGATTGTTAAAGAGAATTATGAATGGAATTTGACAAGTATTAAGAGTAAAATTTAAGTGATTAGAGTAGAAAATTGAGACTAAGTGATTAAATGTTAGTATTTATGTTTCTAAGATAGAAATTCATGAAAGGGGATAATTAACTGTATGTACGAGTGTTAATGATGTATATAAAATTTAGTTGAATGATTAACTAAGTGCTTCTCAGTGTAATATATGAATTCTAACTGTAATTAAAATGTTTTGTTTTAATGTGAATGTTGTCTTGCCTGTACTTCATCCTACTGCACTTGCTCATAAGATATAACGAACCACAGAAGTGCAGGAAACTGTATAATATAAGTTCATGATTGCAAGTTGTAAGATTTTAGCTGAGAAGAGTGAATGCTGACTGAGTCCTAACTCCTTGGTCTTATATTTTAGTATATCCTAGGATTCAGGGTGGCGCAGCGAAACAAATAAATTTTCTCTGAATTTGAAGAGGGAGATAGAACCAGTGCTGAGACATAGAAATAGGCATCCGCCATTTGCATTTCTTTCTCTCACAAAACAACAGCTTCACTCTTATCAGAGATTCGGCCAGTAGCGTTATTGATGTAAAAGGATTAACCTGGGAGTAATAAGTGTTGGAAATTACAACGTACTAGGATATACATTAAAATAAATTTTAATATATTTCAATATTTCGGCAACGTCACGTTGCCATTTTCAAGAACTTAAGTACAAGACACGTGCATGCAGGCACAACAAAACAGTAAGTGAGGAAGAAGTAGGAAGTTATTATTTCTCCTAAAGTCCGGATGGTGCCGTCTAGCGGGCAGTGTTGGTATTCTTGGGCGATTGGGCTGAAGGTCTTCTGATGTAGGTTTCCCAAATTTGAGGTAGTCTCATGCAGCCAAATTTGTTGAGGTTTGGATCGTTTCTTAGGTCTGAAGCTGATTCCATGAAAAGCCTTTCATATTCTGGCTTTCTTCCACCGTATTCTATGGCAGGATTGGTGAAAATGGATGTAGTCCTTGTGTTCTGAAATTCTGATATTTGCTGTCCTGCCTGTTTGGCCAAAGTAGGACAGCTTACAGCTGCAAGGGACCTGGTATACACCAGGTAGGTCTGGGAGGGGGGGAGGTTGGTCTTTAGTAGAGCGGATAAGGGATGCCAATTTTTTATATGGTGTGTAACAAGAAGTTAAGTCGTTTTTTAAGGATTTTTGTAATTTATTCCGAGGTGCCTTGGATATAGGGTATGGTGATGGATTTAGAGTAATCCTTGTTGTGAGGGGGAAAGGGGGGTTGTGGTTTACTGGTTTCAATATTTTTTTGGGGGTAGCCATTGGCTGAGAAAGTGTTGAGAATATGGTTTAGTTCTGTGGTTAGGGCATTGTTATTCGAGCAGATAAGTTTAGCCCTGTTGTGAGGAGGCGTGGTGGGATTGTTGGTGAATGTACCTGCCTGTATGGGTGGGTTTTTTATATACTGAGAAAACCAAGGTCCACCACAGAATATGGTGGAAGAAAGCCAGGATAATACACCATAGCAAATAACAGATATGAAAGGCTTTTCATGGAATCAGCTTCAGCCCTAAGAAACCATCCAAACCTCAACAAATTTGGCTGCATGAGACTTCCTCAAATTTGGGAAACCTACATCAGAAGACCTTCAGCCCAACACTGCCCGCTAGAGGGCACAATCAGGACTTTAGGAGAAATAATAGCTTCCTACTTCTTCCTCACTTACTATTTTGTTGTTCCTGCATGCACGGGTCTTGCACTTAAGTTCTTGAAATGGCAACGTGATGTTGCCGAAATATTGAAATATATTAAAATTTATTTTAATGTATATCCTAGTACATTGTAATTTCCTTAAATTATATAGTGAAAATGCATAACCAACGTCTAAGCCTTTCCACGAGAATTATGATTATCCACGGAGATGTTATCGCACGTAAAGCACGCCATTACGGTAAATTGAAGTTGAAGCTATCAAGACAACTGAATCGTCTCGCCTTCCTGAAGCGCTACCGGGATAACCAGGTAATCCCTAACTGTGTGAAATTCAAGCACGGTTTCTCTTCGCAAAAGGCACTTTGTATTTATAACCGTGCCAGCCAAGCCTTACTTAGAGAACAAATTGCCGCCACTCGCCATTTCCTGAGTGAAGCTAACTCAGCTATACAGGCACTCGAAGATGACCTTTCAAACACCTTAAGCCACGAAATTTGGTCGATTTTATATGACATCTTGTGCACTGCAGCGGAGAAAGAATTTAAAAAAGTACGAGATAGACACATCAAAAAATTTGAAAATTTAAAAAAGGACGCGATCTTGAAACCGCAACTTCCTACCGAAAAGGTAGTTAACCTGCCGTGACTTAGTGTGAAACCTGAATCACTAGACGCCCTCGCACGTGGCCACAACTTCACCATTGCGCCCAGAAGAATACCTGCTGAGGATATCATGATACGAATTGAACGCGGGATTCGACACCTTCCAAGCCACGTTGGCAACGATATTAGACTGGATGTAGCTTGTGTTCTGACCAAAGCTAAACCACCTAAAACCAACATGCCCAGTAAAGAAATTAAATCGCTATTAGAATTAAAGAAAAACAAGAAAGCTGAAATCTCTATTGTTAGATCAGGCCACTTACCTGCCTATCGAGTACAATCCCACCAACTCACAAATTAGAAAACTCCACAGGCTCCTTAAGAAGGTCACTTCTTGGCCTGTGGAAATCACTAACAAATTAAAACCATATAACTCCATACCCCCCCCCCCCCCGTATTTATGGACTCCCAAAAATTCACAAGGAAAATGTGCCATTACGTCTCAGAGTGGATGGCATTGATTTCCCCACATACAAACTAGCTAAACATTTGGACAAAGCTCTCTCACACTATACTGGCAACACACCTTCATACATAAAAAACTCGGCCCATCTCAAAGCCAGCATAGAAAACCTTACACTCAAACACACTGACATAATGGTCAGTTTTGATGTCTCCTCCTTATTCACAAATGTCCCACTCAAAGAATCCTTAGAGCTAATCCAAGCTAAATTTCCTCCCAATATCACAGCCCTATTTCAGTTCACAATGAACTCAGGCTATTTTGTTTGGCAAGGAAAATTCTACAAACAAATAGAGGGGACAGCCATGGGTTCTCCACTAGCCCCACCCTTGGCCAACTTTTATATGGAGACTTTTGAAGAGAAAGCCTTAAACTCTGCCCCACAAAAACCAACCGTTTGGCTTCGCTATGTAGATGATGTATTCGCTATTTGGCCACATGGCTCCGATGCACTCCTCTCCTTCTTAACACACTTAAACAACCAACACCCCAGAATCAAATTCACCCTGGAAGAGAAAAAGAACAACTGCATTCCTTTCTTAGACACACTAGTCACCCATCAGTGCCTGATGGAACCTTGGTTTTCTCAGTATATAGAAAAACTCACCCATACAGGCAGATACATTCACCAACAATCCCACCATCCCTCCTCACAACAATATGGAGTCACCAAGACACTACACAACAGGGCTAAACTTATCTGCTCGAATGACAATGCCCTAACCACAGAACTAAACCACATTCTCAACACTTTCTCAGCCAATGGCTACCCCTCCCCCCCAAAAAAAGAAGTTATACCTAACTTCTTGCCTACCAGTTTCATGGAGGCTGCATGCTCGCCGAGAAGTTTGATGTGTGATTGACAGCTGAGAAGTTCGGTATCGAAGCAATGGGAGAGAAAATGAGAGCATTCGGAAGGAAATTAGAACACAGACCAGCGGATATTCAGATTCAGAGGAATTTGAGTTTTTTTATGTGACAGTTGGAGGAAAATTAATAGCATATTCTGAAAAAGGAATCATGGAACTATTAAGTTTAAAGTGGAATAAGTATTGATGAATAAAAGGGAAATATTGCTATAGGCATTTTAAAAGGAATATTGGAAGAAATGCTAATTGAAAGATTAGTAGGTTCCAAAAAGGAGATCGTAGAACTGTAAATTCTTTTAAAGTGGAAGAGTTAAGACTGTCAATAAACATTAATGAATAAAAGAAGTTGCTATTTACGTTCTAAAGGAATGTTCGAGAAAACTCTGATTAGGAAGTTTCATCTGCCTTGAGGACGCCAGATCTAATTATTATTTCTATTGCAAAAGGAGACAGAATTGAGTCAGAAAGAATTAATGTGTGCTACATGAGTGATGAGAAAGAATCCTATGAAAATGAAGAATAAAGTCATATATTTTCGGAAAAGGGCCTTGACAGAGAAAGAAACTGGCTATGAACATTTTGTCATTGTGAAAACAAGTTGTTTAGTCTACTCTTAAGTGTAAGTTTATTTTTAAAAGGCCTTGGATCCAATAAATTTGTAGTTAGCTATGTAAATTTGTTTGAAGTGTATATGTATTGTTTTTGTTATATTAAATGTGTTTATTTTGTATTTTGGTCTTGAATCAGTGATTTATTTGGAATCTGAAAGAAATAGTAAAAAAGAGGTCATTGCACCAATCGGAGTGAACCCTTGTGCATATAATAATATATAGGTACACTCGGAAATAAATTAAAAATAATTGTTAAACAGAGATCATTTCTATATACAGGATTAAATTAATAAAAATCCCATATTTAAATAATAGCGCAGCCTTTAGGAATAATATTATGATAATATCCTCTATATAAATATCCATCTAAATAAAAATAATCTTTTATTAACAGTAACCCTTCCCTACTAGAGGAAAAGTGACACTGTTGTCAGAATCATATTCTCTGTCAAGCCAGAATTCTTTTTTTCCCTTACTCTCTCTCCATTAAAAGCAACTCAATATGATTATCTCCGAATGGTCAGAAATCCACTCTCTTTATTGCACTGGATGATTCTTCCTTTCTGTTCATATTGCCATTAATTGAAATTCTCAATGATGATTACTCTTCTTGCAATCATTAACCAAATTTTCTTAAACATATCCTTGTACTTTTCTTTACATTTAAAGGCCTACAGTAATGCTTTACTAAATAGCAACAGAGTGCATATTAGTAACAGAGATGGTTCATATCGGCAGAGTGCCTATTATAATGCTGCAAATTCATTGTTTATCTCCCCGTTTCAACCAAATCCAAAGCTATTGTTGTTGTTGGTTGGATTTTTATTGGCATATTGGCATCTATTCTAGAGAGTCAAAATGTAACAAATAACAAATGTATACACAAAAATTTTGTATACATACAAATTCCTAAGAAGTATAAAGTGTAAAAGGAATTATAGCATTCTGATAAGCATTATACAAATCTTACTGTGGGGAAAAAATGCTTGTCTACAAGTGATGATCTGACAGAGATTATATTTTGATTGAATATGCTGGCATTGAAACAACATAGATGGGTCATTCATTTTGACACAACAGAAATCAGCGATGTTTGAAATGCACTAATTGCAGTTCTAATTGTCTGATAGTGAAAACAACATCCATCCAATTAAGTGTACTATCCTGGCAGAAGCAGACTTGAGACCATAATTGAGACTTGATTGGATAAGTGCTGGGTACATATTCTGTTCATATTGCCATTAATTGAAATTCTCAATGATGATTACTCTTCTTGCAATCATTAACCAAATTTTCTTAAACATATCCTTGTACTTTTCTTTACATTTAAAGGCCTACAGTAATGCTTTACTAAATAGCAACAGAGTGCATATTAGTAACAGAGATGGTTCATATCGGCAGAGTGCCTATTATAATGCTGCAAATTCATTGTTTATCTCCCCGTTTCAACCAAATCCAAAGCTATTGTTGTTGTTGGTTGGATTTTTATTGGCATATTGGCATCTATTCTAGAGAGTCAAAATGTAACAAATAACAAATGTATACACAAAAATTTTGTATACATACAAATTCCTAAGAAGTATAAAGTGTAAAGGGAATTATAGCATTCTGATAAGCATTATACAAATCTTACTGTGGGGAAAAAATGCTTGTCTACAAGTGATGATCTGACAGAGATTATATTTTGATTGAATATGCTGGCATTGAAACAACATAGATGGGTCATTCATTTTGACACAACAGAAATCAGCGATGTTTGAAATGCACTAATTGCAGTTCTAATTGTCTGATAGTGAAAACAACATCCATCCAATTAAGTGTACTATCCTGGCAGAAGCAGACTTGAGACCATAATTGAGACTTGATTGGATAAGTGCTGGGTACAGGTGAAGGAATATTAGTCTACATCTCAAGAGATGGAAGAAAGGCACAACAGATATTCACTGTTCTCTTATGGATGAAGCAATAGACATAATACACTGGCCTTAGCCAGTGTATTATGTCTTTTTTAATTGTCTTTATGTGTTCTGGATGATTTGTCTGTTATGCAGGATGAAAAACACTGCCACCTTCATATGAGACTGGCTAACTCACCTTCAGTTGAAAAGCTGTTATAAAGGTTCAATGTATCCTAAAGATTAGCAAAACAAGTTTCTCTGCCAGGTTGGCAGGAAAAAGACCCAGGGGAACACCAAAATATAGGTGGATTGATACAGTAAAAATTGCCTTAGAAGACATAAATATCAAATCTGATAATGTTGGAGTCTTACCTAACAGACAAATCAAACAGAACACATGTAGTACTATCATAATATCCTGAACATCCCTTAGAGATACATGTCAGGAATCTGTGGGATAGAAATGTTAACTTTTTATTGAAAATAAGACCAAAGAACTTTGTCACAAATGGGATTATTGTCTGTCCTAGTCTTAGGTTCTTGGATGGGATGAAGACTATGTTTGCAACAAAAGAGCACACAAACCTTGTTCTTTAGTGAGAATTTAAACTCATATGCAAGTGTCCAAATAGAAAATGTTCAACTGCTTGCTGCAACTTTCCTTTTCTGACTTCCTGCCCTAAGGTGCCCTCCATAACAAGATAGCAAAAGTCATAGAGAGCACTTTATGACAGGAGGAAGATGTTCTGTTATCACATTAATTTGACAGCAAACAGTGTGCCAACAAAGAACCATATGGAGCTCCCTCCTCCTGGACAAAAGATCAGGAGAGTAGATCAACTCAGGTTTGGAGCAATAAGAAATTCTTGATAAAAAGAAGATGGCTTCTCCAAGACCAAATTTGTGCAGGTCTTTTAACATATATTGAACCATTTTTTTAAATACAGAAAGTTTGATGAGTACAATGATTCATAAAACACAGGAATTTATTAGTCTTTACATAAACAACTTAAACTGACTAGTTTCTCCACCTAAAACAACTGATGGCTTCTTCAGGATTAGACACATCAAAACAAATATAAATACAAAGATTTATGATGTTGATTAAAGGCTGAAAAACTGTTAAAATACAAATGAACACATTAATGCTAGACAGTAAACATAAAAACCAGTGGCATGCATTAGCTGTCTGCAGTTAGTGATAGAAGGTGATTTTTGCTGAAATTAAAAAGTTATTTTCTATATAAGGCATAACTGAAAGGTTTCAATCAACTGCATGGTTGGTATCAAAAGTATGCTTGGCCAAACCAGATCTGTCTTTTCTTCTGTGGTCAAGATCTGCAACATGCTCTTTCTTCCTTTCTTTCTAACCTCAAATCAACAGCTTGCCCATCCTATGTATGCTAAACCACACAGCATGGAATTCTACATATTCCTCGATATTTATAGAAGGGTGTGCTATTTTAGGAGACCTCAGGAGGCCTCCTAAAATAGGTTTGAATTGGTTTAAAAGTTACCTCTGATGTTGTGATCTTTGAAAAGAGATGCTATTTTAATTGATAAACTTCCCATATATGATACTGAAAAACTAAATATGGTATATTCAGAATCTTGAAGAACTCCAGACTTCTGAAGGAAGCTGTTACAGTAGTCATCTATCTGCACAGATCATAGAAACTAGATATGTAATTTGTTTATGTAATAACTAATAACTTCCTGTGTTCTATGAATATACTGAACCTCTAAGCTGTGGCAAATGCTTTTCTTTTTTTTTCTCTTTTTGACATCAAAGATAACTAATACCAAGCGATTGCTATCCAGAAACTATAAAATATGACAGCTGGCCACTTTTTTCAAGATCATGCACTAGCAGCTTTCAGAGTTACTGGATGATAATGTGATGGAAGTTTTGGATTTCTACCTGGCTTTTAAAATACAATAATAATTACCATTTGCCAGGAATCCAGAAATTCATCCATATAAAATATTCTGTCACAGGAAAAGCAGCTGGTCCATGGTAGATGATAATGAGAAATGTTTGAGCATCTTGTAATGGATGACTGGCCTGTTTAACAGTTCTAGAACATTCAAAGTAAACAAAACTGAATGTTTTGTTTTGCTTTGCTTTTTTTTTTTAGAGCTAGTTACTCAGGAAAACAAGAAATGCTGCTGATGTTTAGGCAAATCACTTTCCTAGAGTATCTCTGTATTTTTTTTGTCAAAATTGTACATCTAATAAATAAATTAATTTCATGTCCTAAAGCACTCACTCAACATTGAAAGAAGTCCTTCTTAAATAGCTAGCTTGTTGTATGTAGAAATTTTTTTTACTTAGATGCAAATTAAATTACAATTAATTCAATAATTATAAAAATCAAAACTCTCTTCCCATTTCTGGCAAGTGGGGGACACCGAAAAAAGTTCTGTTTTAAGTAATGGAATGCCTAAAACATTACATAATTTGTTTGTTCCAAATATGCATGACAAGAGGGCAGCTAGAATACATGTTCTATTATTTCCAATCTGTAACAGATGTCGCAGATTGGATCTCCGATGATGTTAAAGTACTTCCATTGATGGCATTTACTGGAAGGTGACCATACGCAATTCTCCAAGCAAGTTCCCTCCTGTTAATGTATCTCTGGAACTTCAGAAGTTATTAAAATGGAGTGTTTCTGTATCTAACTGTGAAAGTTTACAGTGAAAGAGGTTAAAGATTTGCTTATACCATGTTTTGCTTATTAATGGAAATAATGTCAGTGCCAGAATACTGTTGAAGTCTTAGAGTTCAGCACAAAATGCTGTAGTATTCAGGAAAACAATATTAGCTCTTAGACCATCATAATAATTTATTCCAAATGATGGAAGATGAAAACTCAGATAGTACTGGAGAAGGTAATGTGTGGGATTGGTTTGCTACATTTTATGGCTTTTTTGAAGCTGTATTGATTAAAGAGCAGAATTTTAGCAGTGAAAGACCAAATTATTTTTCTTCAGCTTCTGTAATGGTTATTATCATGTATAATTGAGCAGAAAAGGAAAGTGGCCAAATAACATTTCAATGTTTTTGTATACAAGTTCTTGAACTGATAATACTGAATAAGGATATGTCACACTTTTAGAACATGGTCAATGTTCTGAAAAGTTGGAAGTTTAGGGAGAAATAGAGTTTAAAGGAATTCTCAAGCCAAAAAGGTGGAAAAGAGGGAAACAAACAGTTATCCCAAAATTAATGGATGAATTTCTTTTAAATGAAGCTGAGTTGTGGCATAGATAAAAGTGATATATAGTTTCTCCATGAACAGTTCCTTTTGATAGGTTATGTAGCTAACATAATTTAGTTAAGCACCATAAGCCTAAAAGAGATGGACTCTTTTTTGGTTCCAGGATAAGGAAGAAATTTCTATAAGGACAAAGGTAACGTTAAAATTATCTTTGTATTTTAAGGAAATAGAAAAGGAACTGATATTGTAGAGAAGATATGAAAGAAGAATTACAATTTTTTTTAAAGAAAAGTTGTGTATACAAATTATCTGTTTTGCTTTCAAAGAAAAACAAGTATAAGCTGATTAGTATTCTATGACTACCTTTAAGAGAAGAAACTGTGCCTTAAAAGCTTGTGTATTCTCATCAAATCTATGATTTTGAAGAGAAGAAATCTTGTGTGATTTTATGTTCTTTGTCTGATATTAAGTTTGTAGGGATAGATAACTTTTAGTTATAATGCAAATATGTATATAGCACTTGGAAAACAAGCACTTTATACACACTGTTAAAGCAATGCCATAAATTTACACTAATATTAACTGTTTGCAAATAAATGTATTATTTCTGAATTTTCTTTGTCTCTCACTCAATCTCTTAAGTTAACATATTATCGTAATAATAACCTGGATCCGAATCTGTGATATTATCTAAAAAGTCAACAAATCACTTATGCATGATACTCTGGTATATAATAACAACCAGAGAGAAGGGTGATATCTAAGAAATATGCAAATCCTTTCACACACGCGCAGGCGCACACACACACAAATGATAATTATAGAAATATAAAGATATGTTAATATACAGCAAACATCATATATTTGAAATCTTACTTACCAAACCACTATCAAAAGTAAAAACTCCCACATCTCTCCCATGATGAATATGATTTCTCCGCATAATGGGATTAGCCTGGTTTTTAACCCATACCCCTGCCAAGGCATTTCTACTGATTTCATTCTCTTCATATATACCCTGCAGAATATAAACTAGCATTATAATTCCACTCACTATCCTAATTTTATCAGCACAAACCTCATTAAAAAAGAATTAAAATTTCAAGAAAGTGTGAAAAATGAATCATTAAGCTAATCAATACTTTTACTTATTTACATATAAATATATGGCCTACTAGAATGAGTTTTCTGACACCATATAAGCTGAAGAAAAAAGATAATATATAGGAAGTATGTTTATGTGACTAAAGCTAGAATGAGACCAACACAAAATACATTATTTAATATTAATAAGATTACTTTCATGCCAATCTTCAGGTGTATTAGAGAATGAGAATTTCTAAAGAGACAGACTTACAAATAGCAAAAGAATAATAATGTCAACAACTACAGTATTATGTAAGATTCTGATTATTTGAAAGCACATTGTGTGCACGAATCTATTACTGGCCATGCACGTGTGTTTACAGTGGTGTAAGATTTCTGATGAACTACAGAAGTCATTCTGTTGTCGCATCATGCAGTCTGGCTGAGAGTAACATATGTTGCTAGCGCTGTGGTATTTTATGTCTCTGACAAAAATATTTACTAAGCAACACATTGAAAAACATTTTAAAGAATGAGAATGGAAATCTGCATGATGCTTTATCTTTGTTGGCATGGAATACATCAGAAATCTGACACAGTTGTTATGACAAAACTGAGAGAAACGTTTTGGAGGTACTGTGATCATACTAGACCCAGTGCATCTGAATATGAATCCTAACATTGCTATCCAAATGTTTTCAAGCTGTGATCTGCCTATTATGCAAGCATGCACAACAATACACACCATTTCGAATTACCAGAATCCAACATAATACCATATTTGTTGATACCATGTTATTTATTTATTGAAATTTGTAAATCTGCTTCTGTACATATTTTTACGTTTCTAATACATCTAATATCTGGTAACTAATTCCTTACGAACCTAAGAAAGAAAGCCTGAAAGACTGGAATAAAAGATAAAAATGAAACTCCTAGAGTGAAAGAACTACTACAGATTTCAGAGAAATAATAATACAAACAGAAGCATCCCATTATGTATAACAATTTTGCAATACAAGAATTTGAAGTACATTAAGAACCCAAAACACTGTGAGAGAAGCAACTGAAATGAATGGTATAACAACAGAGGCTATTAATCATGGAAGAAAAAGTTTTGAAACAACTGCTAAATATCTGTAATACAGCTCTAGCAACATCCAGTATTCCATCACAATAAAGAGAAAGACTAAAAAATGCTATCCCCCCCTAAAAAAAAGCAAACTAAACAACCCAGAAGATTACAGAGAAATCATACTATTTCCTACTACACATTAAAAATCTATAAGAGAATGTTTCTAAAATAAACTGACAGCCTATAAATAAATCCAGAATTGCCCGGATTGTGCTGGTGCTAATCCAGGCAATATGCTTACCAATGTCAACAATCTTTCAACAAGCACTATGGAAAAGTTTGGCAAATCACAAGTGGTTTTGCCCTCGATATATCTAAGTCTTTTGAACAGGTTTGGCAGAAAGGATTTGTTTGTGGTATGTTGAAGGAATGGGTATTTCACCCTGATCCCTTCACACGTTGATGAACTAAGGGATAAAATTACATGATATGTCCAGCAGATGTCCCAACCCTTGTTCGACAAGGTGTCCATTTTGAGCACGTAATTTACCATTGTTAATGGTAGATTACGTGCTTGAAATTGTAAATGCTTTATTCAATCAAGATCCAATAGTTGTGGATGTACATATCAGGTGTAAACATATATTTCTTTGTTAATAAACCCATCTACTCTATAAGAGATATCATTGTAGTTATTTATCATTGAAACCACATTCCAATATGGTGTTATGCAAGATATGTATAAATTTACAAAGGAAGAACACAAAGATAAACTTCTTGAATACAGATACTTGCAAATTTCAAAATGTAAAACTGGTGAATGAAACTAATTTATGCTTTATTGTCCCAAAAAAGAAGAAAGAAGATCCTAATAGGAAGTGGTACATACAGAAAGTGAGGGGGAAAAAAAAAAGTCGGTTGATTTAGAAGATCTAAATGGTAGAATATGAAACAAATCAAAGACAATGAGTGAAATGAATCAGATATAGAAATGTTTTGGGAAATCTGAAACAAAGAGCAAACCTAATAATAATGTTATGGCCTGCTTGATTTCTATTTATGATATGAATCAGCCATTACAGCATCACATTCAAATATGAAGATGTGCACAAATTCACACAGTGAACACAAAATATTCTTTCAGTTGGTTTAGGAAACAAAGAATATACAGGGGAATTGAAATGGAAAGCGATCACTTTTTTAATTATTATTATTTTTTTTTGTAATACATATTTATATACAAATAAGTTACAAAATCTATAGTACATTAGTGCTGAAGGTAGACAACATGGAGGAATCCATAACATGTAGAAATCTGTTCATGTGCTTCTCAAACAGCAGGAGCAGCATGAAGGAGATTCTAAAGATGTTGAAAGTTCATTTTTCACTTGGTTAGACTATAATAAATTTAGTTTAATCCTTAAGGGAAGGGCCACTGGGTAGTGGCTCTTCCCTTAATGCATAACATTATACATATCCACAAGGAGATGTGTTTTGCATTATGGGAGATACTGAGATAGGAGTGATGTTTGCTCCAACGTTGCAACGAGTTGCCCGGTGTTGTACCACTTTACCACAGTCCTGAAGATACTTTCAGGTGCAAACTTCGTTTGCTCACACTTGGATAAAGGATTAAACTAAATTTATTAGAGGTTCTAAAGAACAATAGGAGACAGGTCCATCTGACAATGGGGGGGGGGGGGGGGATAATGGCAAGCACATGGCTGTGCCTTCTTTTTGTAGGTAGAAAGCATTTTGCCATACAAAATAACCGCAACGAAATACATGTGCAAAGAGCGCCGTGATATCTGGGGGGAATATGTTCTGTAAAAGAAGGATTGTGTCACTGATTGGGATATTCATAATGAGGGCAGAGACATCAAAACTGACTAATAAATCATCTTTTTCTAATGTAATGTCTTTGATTGTGTTTATGCAGTGTTGTGTGTTTCTGATATAGGAGGGGGGAATGACCTACTGACTCCTTGAGTGTTGCTGCTAATTTCTTGGCTAGGTGATATTTCGGGCTGTATATACCTTCGACTATCGGCCGGAGTGGTGTCTTTGGTAGACCATAAATTCTCAGGGAACAAGCATAGCGTGAAAGTAACGACAACACTCAAGGAGTTGGTAGGTCATCCCCCCCCTCCTATATAAGAAACACACAACACTTCGTAATCAAAGACATTACATTAGAAAAAGATGATTTATTAGTCAGTTCTGATGTTTTTGCCTCTTTACGAATGTCCCAATCAATGACACAATCCTTCTTTTACAGAACAAACTCCCTCCAGATATCAGGCACTCTTTGCACATGTATTACGTTGTGGTTATTTTGTATGGCAAAATGCTTTCTACCTACAAAAAGAAGGCACAGCCATGGGCTCGGTATTATCCCCCCCCACCATTGCTAACTTATATATGGAACATTTTGTGCAACATGCTCTAGATTCCTCTCCTTTAAAACACAAAGTCTGGCTTAGATACGTTGACGATGTTTTTGTGATCTGGCCCGATGGCCACCAGACACTTTCATTAGCCACCTAAACAAACAACACAAACAGTTCACAATTGAGATTGAAAAACAGAACACACTTCCATTTCTAGATACACTTGTCACACGTCTTCCTTCTGGCAGTCTTCCCTTCACTGTTTGCTGGAAACTGACACATACTAGTCAATATATACACATAAACTCCTACCTCCACCCAACACAAAAGCTAGGCATCATTAATACTCTAAAAAACAGGGCTTTGAAGATATGCTCCAATGAACACTGAAAGACGAAATTAAAGTTATCAGCAATACTTTTCTAAAAAATGGTTACAGCCAAAACACTATTACCAAAATTCTCTACAAGACCTCAACAAAAAAAAAGATAAACCACACTACAATAAAACTATAACCATTCCTTACATTAAAGGGACATCAGATAAAATAAACAGAATACTACAGAAATACAATCTCAAAGCCAACTTTAAACCATCTGCAAAATTAAAAGGCTTACTCAACTCGTCCAAAGACCCACCCATCCGCTGGCCCGCCCTGGAGTATACCGTATTTATTGCACCTGCAATCTACCATATACAGGGGAAACAAGATGCAAAATTCCTGTGACAAAAGGAACATAAAGGACACATTAAATATAATAATTATGGTGAGCTGGCCTTTCTGATCATGCCCTGAACACTTTACACATATTGACTGGGAAAGCACCAGTTGTTTACATCACACCAAAACATGGTGTGAATGCAAATTTAAGGAAGCCTGTGAGATTCTTATCAACCACCCCAATCTGAACAATAATGATGGTCTAAAATTTGTATATACTCCAGATGATGACCTTAATATGAAGGTCGAAACGTCGAGAAATTAAAATAGTTATTTATAACATGGTTGTAAAGTCCATAATTTTTAAAATTAAAAATGAATCATATGTAGAGAATTAATGACAGATTTTGAAGACAGAAATACGATTTTATTAATACAGACCAGTATTTTACAATAAACATTTAATATCAAGAATAGTCAACATTTTGTAAATAAACTCCAAGCCATTAAGATTGCACCAACTGACATGCTAGTCAGCCTAGATGTTGTATCCCTTTTCACCAATGTTCCAGTAGAAGAGGTAATAAACATCATCCAAGACATCTTTCCTCTATACATCACACAGATGTTTAGACACTGCCTTCAATCTAATTTCTTCAAGGTTAACAACACCATATACCAACAATTAGAAGGCCTAGCAATGGGAAGCCCACTATCACCATCTTGTGCAGACCTTTTCATGGAAAAACTTGAAAAAGAAATTCGCTCTGCAATCTCTCCGAGACCATCTACATGGTGGAGATATGTGGATGATATATTCATCATATGGCAAGACAGCTTAGACAACCTTAAATTGTTTGTGAATAAAATCAACTCAATACATAGCAAGATAAAATTCACTCTGGAAGTAGAAAACAACAACCAACTGCATTTTTTAGATATTTTGATAAAAAAAAACAACCTAACAGTGTCAAATTATCCATTTACAGAAAGCCCACAGATACTGGAAGATATCTTCACTATACTTCAAACCATCAAAAGTCACACAAACTGAGTATTATCCACATGTTGAAACATAGAGCCAAAAAGTTTATATCAGAAGAGGAGGATACACAGAATGAACTCTCACTAATAACCAACACATTATCACAAAATGGATATCCTCAAAACATCATCAAAAAATATCTATACAATGACAACCCCAGACAAGAAGAATCCCACCGTCAGCACGTTTCTACTGTAGTGATACCTTTCATCAAGTCAATTTTTTTATCAAACAGCAAGAATACTAAGAGCCCACAACATCAGAGTGGTCTTCAAACCAACCACCAACATCAGACAAGTTTTAGGATCTCCAAAAGATAAAGTTCCGTTCTACAAATATCCAGGAGTATATTACATTCCCTGCTCCTGTGGTCTTGCCTACATCGGACAAACTTTACGAAGTTTAGAAATTAGACAAAAAGAACATGTTGGTGATGTAAACCACAACAGAAGCATCTCTTCCGGCTTAGCACATCATTTCTGCACGTCTAACCACACGATAGATTGGCAAAACAGCTCCATGCCATATCTAGATGACGACTACAGGCATCGTGTATTTAAGGAAGCCACAATAGTACTAATAACCGGCGGAAACCTCAACAGAAATCAGGGTATGATTCTAAACAGTTCGTGGAAAAACTTGATCCTCTCTCTCAATCAATCTGAACTACAGCTAGCTAGTAATCACATTACAAGTCTACAACAAACACGCATGCGTGATAATGAATAAGAACAATAAGCCATCTCTGTCACGCGAAACGTGTAACCATAGATACTAGTTTGGTTTACAACGTTTTTTATGTTCCTTTTAATTTGCATTTACTTTCTTATCTCCGTAATGCCTTGAAAAAGCCAGACAGTTTGCTGGCGAAACTGGTAGGTTTTAATAAATGTTTATTGTAAAATACTGGTCTGTATTAATAAAATTGTATTTCTATTATAAAAAAGACCAAAAATGTATACTTTAAATAGATTTTGAAGACATTTTAGTTACTGAAATTATCGATGTCACACCAAACCTGCTTCCTTTCTAAGCAAAAATGCATGCTCGAGTTTCTTTGAACCAAATTCCTCCTTTGATATCTTTCCCTCCCCTCTGGTGAATGGAAATGTGTCACATGTTTGCAAGTAACAGGCTCTAGGCTTGAATCCTACTGTTATATGCAGATTTGTGAAAGCCTTTAGGGAGTAGAACAGGGTTTCCCAAAGCGCGGTCCACAACTGAAATTCTAGGGATCCACAAATCATTTATTTCTTTTCATTAATTCATTAAATTAATTAATCAATGATATGATGCTACAAGTTACGTCCATCATACCACTTTGAAAAACTCTGCAGTTCAAAACAACTGTGCTATAGTCATTAAAATGAACTTACATTTTTTAAATTTATGGAGCACTAAATAGTAAAATAGTGAGTGTTTATTAATTTCTTTTTTTTTTTTCATGTTTATTTTAAAGATTGAGTTGCGAGGGTTCTGCAAAAATTTTTTATTGCTTTAGGGCTCCACTTTAGCAAGAAGTTTGGGAAATCCTAAAATAGATGATTACCACTGCCTAATAAAAGCTGCCAAAAATTGGACTTATTACGATAAAAATTGAATTACAAACATTATTGTAAACTGAATAATAATAATAATAAAAAAAAAAACTGACAAGTTTTATGTATGACTTAAACAGTCATACTGATGTTCCAACTATTCAACCCATGAAAGAACTGGCTCTAGAAGAAAATAAAATATGAAAGCTGAAATGCTGCTCCCACACAGCACTGTCATTTTAGAGGCCATAAAACTTCTTGTGCATAGGATTGACACACACGTATGAATTCTCACATTCATAAAATAATTATAATGTTAATTTAAAGTTTCATATTCCACTCTTTCAATACTTTTTTATTTCAATAATATTTCTTTCCATACTAAGCAAAGTGGGATATATCTGTTTCTGAATCTAATATCATGTCATGAATTATTCAGATATCAGAGAAGAAGGTTACTATGTTAATTTTCGACTTACACACACACACACACACACACACACACACACACACACACACACACACACACACACACACACACACACACACACTGTTATGGGCTGCTAACAATTCAAAGCTAGATAACTGGGAGGGCATTCTACTAGCTTGTGAAGAAATATAGAGAATGGAATGTGACTTCTGACCTAGTGTCCAATTTTCACCTTCCTGTGGTGCAACCTATTTGTAGGCATCTACCTGGATACTGAACAAACAAGGGGTGAGAAATTTGGAATTTAATTGAACAAATGAACTCTTATTAGCTAAACCAAAATAAAATGATGGTATAGCAGAATGAAATTTCAAACTGGCTGGGATGTTTCCTAATTAAATAAGGCCAAGGTTGTTTTCATCAGGAAACAAAGGAAACCGTCATATATTGAAACAAACTCCAAATCACTATTAGCAGAACTGAAGACTTGTAGTGTGGGAAAAGCATCAACATAAAAGAATTGGAACGGGCAAAAGATTTGGAGATACACCAAGTTGAGATAACTAGATTTAAAGAAACAAAGGAGATCAAAACAAATGAGATTCTTTAAATAGCAAGTATAAGCTATTATAATCATGCAATAATGATCATAGAAAAGAAAGAGAAGCTATAATATTCAACACTAAATATGAAGATAATCTTATTAAATGGCAGGCAATATCAAGTATACTGATGTGAACAATCATCAAAATTGGGAACTAAAAAAATTAAACTTATTTTGGCCTATGGTCCCACAAAATGTACTGACACAAAGAAAAATGAAAAGATAGTCCTTTTGGAAATCTAAACAGAAGAGTAGGAAATGATTAATGGGTATACAGAAATTTCTATGTTTAAGTTTCCATAGCTATCAGTATTAATCAAGTCAAAGTTTCTGGAACAGAAAACCATGTTGACACTGGAACGTAAATAAATAATTTGGTAACTGAAACCAATTATTTATGGCTGACATTTTGCTAGCTTAAGTTACCATTATCAAAGGCAATTTAAACGCCACACTTAGTGAAAACACAAATTAAAATGGCCTGGACATTCATATGCAAGCAGGGCAATATGGGTAGATAGGTGTGCCAAAATCTATGTCAACTCATACTGTCCACTGGGTTCTGTAGCACTTGTGCTACTTCCAAGAACAGTCTCTCTGATTTAAACCAGGATTTGTGATGTGGGGATAGTCCGATTCTAGGTTCTATATTCCTGATGTGTTTTTTAATGTTGTTTTTTCCTGATCAGAGTAGTCTGTCCACGCTAGCAAGGAATGCTGTAGACACCTGGGAAAGAGAGAGAGAGGATCCAGGTGATCCTTAATTGTCTTAGGTGCGTAGCTATTTTGCTTAGAGGTTTGTATACTATTCTCATTCTGTGTCATTTCAGGAGAGATACGGTGCATGTACAGTTTGATTTGTGGGGGAGGGGATCTTTTTAAGGAGTTTGGCAAGATTTTTTTTTTTTTTTTGTATCCATTTTGTTGGAATAATGAGAGTAGAGCCTGTTTTTCCAGGTGCAGGTGCTGGTTCTGAGGATGAAATTTGCTCTGCCCTGAAAGTTAAAGTTTTGAAATTTCCAAGTTTCTGGGCAGACAGCAGTATGAAATGGCATGCAGGTATCATTCTGTGTGGCTGATGGTAAACTGAACATATGGGGAATCCATCTGCTTGTCTTGTAACCTTTCAACAGATAAACTGAGCTCCCTCCTTAAAACCCCACAGAATCAGCACAGTATTCAAGCCTCTAAGCAAAATATCTACCTGCCTAAGACAAATTAAGAATAAGCTGGACCATCTCTCCTCCCAAGGTGTCTACAGCATCCCCTTGCCATTGTGAAACTCCATATTTTGGACAGGCAGGGCAAGCTACTTTAGTCAGGAAAAAAGAACATAATAAATTCCCATTGTAACATGCCTTACAGACTGCTTCATAATATACAAGAAAGCTAGGCAATTTCACAAATCTCAGTTTAAATCAGAGAGAGAGACTGTTCTTGAAAGCAGCACAAGTTCTACAGAACCCAGTTGACTATAACAGAATGGACAGTATAACTTGACATAGATCGAATATCTCAAATGCAATTCAAACTGATTTCAAATTATATATGCCTACGTATAAGACGAGGCCTAAATTTTAGGCTATTTTTAGGTGTTAAGCTTATGTCGGTTGTATAAGACGACTCCCCCAATTTCTTCTTTCTTGTATTAATGCAATGTTAGGTATTGTTGTTACTGTAACTGTTATTTTTTTGCATAGCATAGATTTAGTATTTACACAAATTACCCTAATTAAGTGATTAGCCCCAATTTTAATTAATAATTAATTTTGTATTTCTTTTAATTTTAAGATTATTAAAATTGTTATCTTTTAAAATCATGAAACCAGCAACAAAATGAAGAAAGTATGAAGTTTGATTTAAAATAAGGGTAGTTGAAATGGCAAAGCAAACTAATAACTGCGCTGCTGCAAGAAAGTTTGACATAACCGACAAGATGGTAAGAGAATAAAGGAAGAAAGAAGATATTTAAAAAAAATTGCCAAAGAAAAAATATGCGATGAGAACGGGGATTACCCGATGGCCGCAACTGGAAAATCACGTTGGTATTCAAACAAAGGCAGAATGGTTATCTTGTTACAAGAAACATGATTAGAGCATATGCACTAAAATGGTCAAGACTGAATCCGGATGAAAGTATAGAATTTCAAGCTACTTCAGGATGGTGTAAATGTTTTATGAACAGACAAAACTTGGTAATACGACAAAAAACGAAAATTGCTCAAAAACTACCAGCAGATCTTGACCACAAACTTACCAGTTTCCATAAATTTATCATTCAGTTGAGAAAAAGAACATAAATTTCTATTGTCAAATATTGGAAATATGGATGAAACTCCTATGAGCTCTGATATGATAAGCAATAAAACAGTGGAGTCTAAAGGCAGTAAAGTGTGTGCTAGTTCGAAGTACAGGTCATGAAAAAACAAGGTTTATGGTCGTGTTGTCATGTTTGGCTGATGGAACCAAGTTAAAACCAATGATCATCTTCAAACATAAAATTAAACCTAAGAGAAAATTTCCTTCAGGTGTTTTTGTACATTTTCATGAAAAAGGATGGACGGACAAAAATGGTGTGAAATTATGGATAAATAATGTGTGGAACACGTGACCAGGCAGTATAATGAAGAAACGCAGTTTATTAGTATGGGATATGTTTTGTAGTCATTCTGAGAATACTAAGTCTTCTAGAAAAAAATAACACAAAAATTGCTGTTATACCAGGTGGTTTAACTTCTATATTGCAACCACTAGACGTCTGCTTGAACAAAACATTTAAAGATCAAGAAGAATGGAATAACTGGATGTTGACTGGTGAAAAATCATTTACAAATAGTGGATCTATGCACACTGTATCACTTGATATTTTCTGCAATTTTGCCATCAAAGCATGGAATAAAGTAAAAGTAGACACTGTAATAAAATCATTTAAAAAGTGTGGTATCTCTAATCGTATGGATGGTACGGAAGTTGATTCTGTTGTGGGACACTGATGACAATAAAAACGAAATCAATTCACTGGATTCGAACTGGGATCCATATGACGATCATTTAAACAATG